>NC_061508.1:82227757-82355320 GCF_022539505.1 Lolium rigidum
AGGACATGATACATGATGTGTGATGCCAACTTTTTGGAAGAATCCATTCAACTTTTCATACTCGCCTCCCCAATCAGTTTGCATAGTAACAATTTTCCTATCAAACTTGCGTTCAACATATTGTTGATAATTAAGAAAAATTTGATAAACATCAGAACGCTTTTTGAGCAAATAAATCCAGGTGAATTTACTAAAATCATCGATAAAGCTTACATAGTATGCATGTTTTCCCACGAGAGAGAGGGCAAGACCCCATACATCGAGAGAATACTTGCTCCAAAGGAGCATTAGAGACATCTTGGAGGATATGGGGTATGAAAGCCGATAAGGGTGGCCCGATCTTCTCTCTGTAAGCAACGGTGATGATGATGATCACGGGATGAACACAGCGGAGATAACTTGATGAAGTGGATAATAACTTGTATGACGCAACGAGATCTCTCGATTGGTCCCTGTCGCCAATGCAACAGCTCTCAACCCTGCAAGATATTCACAACTCCACACACTTGCGCACGTAGCCGCCGAACACGAAGCGGTAAATTGCAACCTTCTAATTCCCAATGGAATAGCAGATCACACAAGACTTTCAGGTTTACACCAAATCAAAGCAATATGGTGTAGGGATTCAATAGAGTTGCAAAGCAATCAACTATGAACTAGGGTTTATCTTAAACGTGGTCTAAACCTAATTTGAGGGCGTCCCGGGCACTTATATAGGGGTTCGGGACAACCTCGGGTAGAAAAAGATACAAAAATAACCGACCCAGGAATAGATCCGAGTCGATACGGACTCCGGACACTGGCCGGCACAGGGGGCCGTCGACCGAGCCGGGGACCGGGTGGCAGCCGGGCGAGCGTCCGAGCTACTCGGATAGTGCCGGTTGGCACAAGTGGGAAATCCGGTCCGGCGTCGGGTTGGTCCGGCGTGGCACCGGTTGACCGGGCTGGGCCGGGCGCGCCGGCGTGGCTGCCGGTCGGACCGGATCGCGCCGGCTTGAACTTGGTCTTCTTCCCTCGCGCATGCCTCCCTCTCCTCCTCGGGCTTCCATGGGATATCTTCATGTCCAGCTTCATGGCCAGCTTCACGTCCGGCTTCTTGTCAGAGCTGCTCCTCTCCTCGTGCGATGCTTGCTCCCTCCTCATACACGATCATACATAAGTAATAGGACTTAGGCAGTATAAAATTCTCATTGATCAAAGTATCACTTAGGAACGAATTCACATGTTGTTTAAGTAGCTTCACACGAGCTCGTGTCATTGGTCCAATCCCGACATCATTGGACTTGAGCTTCACAATGACATCATCTTCCTCTTGCAATGACGGAGGTAGTAGTGTAGTAGGGATGTCCTCATCATCTCCCCCCTCCACTTCAAAAGGCGTCGACCTCGACGCTCCAAGGTCTTCTCCGTCATATGGTGTCAAATCAGCCACATTGAAAGAATTGTTGACACCAAACTCATCAATTGGAAGATCTATAGAGTATGCATTATCATTGATCTTGGCAAGCACTTTGTAAGGACCAGGCACCACGAGGAAGCAACTTGGACTTCCGCGGCTTCGGGAACCTATCCTTGCGAAAATGTACCAGACCATATCACCAGGCTTGAACAATATCTCCTTGCGCTTCTTATTCATCCGTGCATTATTGCTCTTGCCTTTCTTCTCTATCAACTCTTTAGTCTTCACATAAATCTTTCGCACAAAATCTTCCCTCTTGGATGCCTCCGTATTGAATCTCTCATGTATGGGTAGAGGCAACAAATCCAGCGGAGTAATGGATTTGAAACCATACACCACCTCAAAGGACACAGCTACGTGGTAGAATGTATCGCCCTATTGTAAGCAAACTTCACATGCGGCAAACAATCTTTCCACTCCTTCGGGTTCTTCTTGATCATGGATCTCAACAATTGTGACAATGTTCGATTCACCACTTCGGTTTGACCATCGGTTTGGGGATGACAAGTGGTGCTCGAAAAGTAGCTTCGTCCCCGACTTTCTCCAAAGCGTCTTCCGGAAGTAGCTCATAAACTTCACGCCACGATCGAAACAATAGTCTTCGGGACTCCATGTAGACGTACAATCTCCCCGAAAAACGGGTTAGCAATATGCGGCGCATCGTCGCTTTTGTGGCGAGCAATAAAATGTGACATCTTAGAGAATCTATCCACTACCACAAATATAGAATCATGACCTCTTTTAGTACGTGGCAAACACAACACAAAATCCATACTAATGTCTTCCCAAGGTGTAGTAGGTGTCGGTAAGGAGTATACAAACTGTGAGGCTTCAACTTGGACTTGGACTTGTTGCAAGTAATGCACCTCTTCACATACCTGTCCACATCCCGCCTCATCTTTAGCCAATAAAAGTGGTCAGCTAGCATGAGTAGCGTCTTCTCACGCCCAAAGTGACCCATCAAACCTCCTGCATGAGATTCCTGCCAATAAGAGCAAACGCACAGACGATTCTAGAACACATAGTTTGTTAGCTCTAAACAAGAACCCATCATGTATGTGATATTTTCCCATGCCTTACCAATAGCACACAAGCGATATGGTTCAGCAAAATCATGATCAGTAGCATATAAATCACATAGTATCTCTAATCCAGGAATTTTAACATCAAGTTGAGTTAATAGAGCATATTCTTCCTAGATAGAGCATCAGGAACAATATTATCTTTTCCCTTCTTATGCTTAATAATGTATGGAAAAGATTCAATGAACTCAACCCACTTAGCAAGACGCTTATGCAAAGTAGATTGAGCTTTCAGATATTCCAAAGCTTCATGATCAGAATGTATGATAAATTCTTTTGGCCACAAGTAATGTTGCCAAACCTCAAGAAATCTAATTAAAGCATACAATTGTTTATCATAGATAGGATGGTTCAACTTAGCACCAGAAAGTTTCTCAGAAAAATATGCAATTGGGCGACCCTCTTGCATCAACACACCACCAATTACAATACCACTAGCATCACATTCAATCTCAAATTGCTTATTGAAATCAGGAAGTGCAAGCAATGGTGCAGAAGTTAACAATCTCTTTAGTTCATCAAAAGCATGATCTTGGGCTGCGCCCCACTCAAATACAACACCCTTTTTAGTTAAGTCATTCAAAGGTGCAGCAATATTACTAAAGTTGGGCACAAATCTTCTATAAAACCCAGCTAGACCATGAAAACTTCGTACTTGACTCACATTCATGGGAGTAGACCAATTTTGAATTGCTTCAATTTTAGACACATCTACCTCTACTCCATGCTTAGAGACAACGTAACCTGTAAATATGACATTATCTTTGCAAAATGTTCACTTCTCAAGATTACCATAGAGTTTATTATCACGCAACACTTGCAAAACATGTCGAATATGTATAGTATGATCAGATTCATTGCGGTTGTAGATTAATATATCATCAAAGTACACAACCACAAACTTGCCAATAAAATTACGCAAAACATGGTTCATCAGTCTCATGAAAGTGCTAGGTGCATTAGTCAAACCAAAAGGCATTACTAACCACTCATATAAACCAAATTTTGTTTTAAAGGCTATTTTCCATTCATCCCCCTCTTTCATTCTAATTTGATGATAACCACTACGCAAATCAATTTTAGAGAAAACAATAGAACCACTCAATTCATCTAGCATATCCTCTAAACGGGGAATAGGATGACGATATCGAATAGTAATGTTGTTTATCGCTCTACAATCTACACACATGCGCCACGTACCATCTTTCTTAGGAACTAAAATAACAGGAACAACACAAGGACTAAGTCTTATGTGGATATAACCTTTGTCGAGTAGCGCTTGTACTTGCTTTCGTATCTCCTTCGTTTCTTCGGGGTTCGTTCTATATGGCGCCCTATTGGGAAGCGAAGCTCAGGGGATTAAGTCAATTTGATGCTCAATACCACGCAATGGTGTTAGTCCTGCGGGTACCTCCTCCGGAAACACGTTATCAAATTCCTGCAAAACATTAGAAACACCAAGAGGAATAGGGGTCATGTTGTTACAAACCAAAACTATACCCATATACATGAGCACAAGAGGCATGGTTGTAGGATCCTCACTAAATTCTCTCATGTCTTCTTTGGTGGCTAATAAGACTAAGGAATTCACTCTCTCACTTTTCGTTATATCACTCACGGTATTACAATTCTCTCGCCTATCTATAGATGCATCCTCCAAGTTTACTTCAACTTTCTGACGAGATTAATTGAAAATTTGTTGTGGTAACATAGGCTGTAATTTGATTTTCTTTCCCTTGAACTCCAAGTGATATGTATTGGCACGGCCATTGTGTTGCACAGAACGGTCATAGAGCCAAGGCCGACCCAATAGTAGGTGACACACCGTCATAGGAACCACATCAAAATGAATGGAATCCTTATACGGTCCAATCGCAAATTCAACACGCACCATGTGGTTTACCTTCATCTCACCATTGTCTCTCAACCACTGAATATAGTATGGATGCGGGTGCGGTAGATACTTCAACTTCAGCTTGGTACACAACTCCTTGCTTGCTAAATTGTGGCAACTCCCGCCATCAATAATGACCTTGCAAGCCTTGTCAGGACCAACTAAAGCCTTTGTTTGGAACAAATTGCAGCGCTGAGTAGATGCACTTGGCAATACATTAAGAGCACGCTGAGACACAACAATAGTGCGAGCTTCAGACGGATAAGCATCTACACCATCACTGTCATAGTCATCATCTTCTGGAGCATATGGATCAACTTCATCTCCAGTCTCATATTAATTGTCCTCATTAATAATCATGACCTTGCGGTTAGGACAATCTCTCTTGAAGTGACCCTTGCCACCACATGTATGGTAATTCATATCGCGGTTGCGCGCAGTAGACATGCTAGAACCACTCGTACTTGCAGCAGATTCGGACTCCTTTGTGTTGGACACATTGGAGACCGGCTTGCTAGACGGAGTAGAGTAAGGTGCGGAGCGCGTAGATGGCGCCGGCACCGTAGATGGAGGCGCCCTAGGCGTGTAGCGCCCAGCTCCCGTAGCACGACATTTAACCTTTGCTTCTTCAGCCAACTGTGATTCAGCTTCTCTTGCATGATGTAGCAACTCATTCATAGTGGTGTAACTGTAATGACGAACAATGCCTTTGATATCATACTTCAAACCATTGAGAAAACGCTGCATTGTCATCTCAAGTGACTCACGGACACGGCCACGCTGCATAAGCATCTCCATCTCCATGTAATATTCGTCAACAGTCTTCACACCTTGTCTCAATAGGGTCAACTTATCATATATAGTTCGCAAATAATTAGTGGGCACAAAACGATCGTGCATTGCCGCCTTCATAGCACGCCATGTGATAATAGGCGGCTCACCATCTTCTTCGTGAGCACGCACAAGTCCATCCCACCAACGCAATGCATAACCATCACATTCGAAAGAAGCAAGCTTGATCTTCCTATCTTCAGTATAATTATGTAAGCGCCATAACTTCTCAATCTTCAGCTCCCAAGAGAGGTATTCTTCAACATCAGCATCTCCTTCGAACTTGGGTATGGAGAACTTGGGCTTACCCAATCCATCTTCTTCCTCAAACCCACGACCATGGCGTCCGAGTTCAGCGAAGCCACGACCGCGGTTACCACGTCCAGCACCACGACCAATTCCAGGTGCTTCATCCTGAAGATCAGGGTCTTCTGCTTCTTGTTGTTGTTGTTGTGTAAGATTTTCAATAGCCAGTTGCAAAACTTGAAGACTGCACTGGATATCCATCATTTGATCTTTCATTGTAGTGACAGTCTCACTAGTAGCATCCAGCTTCTGGGAGATACCCTGAACAGTCCCCCTAAGTTCATCGTTCTGAGTGCGGAATTCACGTCGCATCTCATTACGAAGAGCTTCATACTCCCTCCATGTCATCACATCCGCAGAATTCTTGTTTTTCTGGTTAACAATTTTTTCATCACTGGCAGACATGGTTAGTAGGTTAGTGCACTAAATCAAAAATATATAGTGGTACTCTCACAACTCACTCAAAACTGATAAGAAAAGGAAATCTTACCTCTCCAAAGTGAATTAGTATTGCTTACCACTTATAGTGACAACTAGTGCACGGATGTAGCGAAGCGAATATCAAGGGTATAAGAACATCACACGGCAAAGCAGGATATATGTGGGGCTGTAGGTAGGCTACCTATTTGCACCAATAACAAGCTCCAGCGCTGACCGTAGACAACCAAAGATACTCACACAAGGAGATAAATGTGGCAATGCAACTATATGGATGAAAGGTTGCAATGCACTCGAGAGACGCTAGCAAAGCTCAAACGAAACAGGCACAAGATTGCTCAACTACGGGTGCAGTTAAAGAAAACTTAGGCCTTCACTTGATTCGACTAGCACTTCACTTTTCTTTTTGGATTTTCTTTTTGTATATCACGCAGCTATGTAGCTCTTTTTGCTTCTTTTCAATTTTCTCTTCTTCTTTTTTATGATTCAACTCCTTGATAACACGGCCAACAGATAATTGATGTCTACGTGTGCTTCTATTCTTGTAGACATAGTTGGGCCTCCAAGAGCAGAGGTTTGTAGAACAGCAGCAAGTTTCCCTTAAGTGAATCACCCAAGGTTTATCGAACTCAGGGAGGTAGAGGTCAAAGATAGTCCTCTCAACCAACCCTGTAATTAAGATACAAGAAGTCTCTTGTGTCCCCAACGCACCTAATACACTTGTCAGATGTATAGGTGCACTAGTTCGGCGAAGAGATAGTGAAATACAAGTAATATGGATGATTATAAGTAACAATTGCAATCTGAAATAAAGATGGCAGCAAGCAAACATGTAACAGAACTTGTTGGAAACGGTGTTTTAATGCTTAGAAACAAGGCCTAGGGATCATACTTTCACTAGTGGACACTCTCAACATTGCAATCATAATTGAATATAAATATAAGCACTTCATCATACTACTCTCTTATTGGATAGAGAACTCAAATTCATTGGGCAAGTGTGCAAAAGCACACCTCAAAGGCGTATTCCCAAGTACTAATAAACACCCCACACCGTCACCGTGAGCATTCATAGGAGGTACTAACACAACCACAATTCATAAGGGAGTTACACACGGTGCACACACTGTCACCATTACACCGCGGTCACAGTAACCCCAAAGTTCACATAATTAAGCACTTGAATAGCATATGACATCTAGATTACAAAGCTCATCATATGAATCTCAATCATGTAAAGTAGCTCATGAGATCATTGTATTGAAGTACATGGGAGAGAGATGAACCACATAGCTACCGGTGGAGCCCTCAGCCTCGGGGGAGAACTACTCCCTCCTCATCATAGGAGACAGCAATGGCGATGAAGATGGCGGTGGTGTCGATGGAGATGACTCCGGGGGCAATTCCCCGTCCCGGCAGGGTGCCGGAACAGAGACTCCTGTCCCCCCGAATTGGAGTTTCGCGATGGCGGCGGCTCTGGAAGGTTTTTCCGTATCGTGGCTTATTCCCCTCGAAGTTTTAGGTCACGAAGGATTATATGGGCGAAGAGGCAGAGTCAGAGGGGCCCTGGGGGGCCCACCCCATAGGGGCGCCCCCCCCCTTGGCCGCGCCGCCTTGTGGGGTGGGACCTCCTGGTGTGACGCCCCAAAACCGGTACCATGAGAATCCCAGCGAATCCGCCGAAATCCGCACGATATCGATTCTAGGAGACGCACCACCAAGCGCCTCGTCCACGCCGAAGCATGCACGCGATGCGGGTGGAATCAATCACGAGCGGTAACATTACAACAGGATTACAATAGAGCCCACAAGAGACATATATTACAACAACGACTCCAAGGAGTCAAGATACAAATATACAATACAAAGATCCAAATCATACAGAAGATCAAATACGTCCGAGTATGGACAAGATACAAATTGGACTAAGAGTCCTGAAGATAACCACTGGCGTCCATAACCCTGCCCAGGCCAAGCCGGAAGGGTAACCTTGCTAACGTCGTCATCTTGTACCTGTCGAAGTCGGGCCATCGGTTGCCGACAAAAGGGAGGGAACAGAGGAGAAAGAGAAAAGGCGAGAGTAAGTACCAAGGTACGAACTCCGACACGTACTTAGCGAGACTAGAAATGGCTATGCTCGCCAGGCGAATATATCACCTGGGGCTATATGGTTGGTTTAGCGGCAGCAAAACTATAACCAATAGAGACACGCTACAACATCCGTCTACTCAGAGAAGATAAGAAAGCGCACAAGGTAACAGATAAATACTACACAAACATAACCCAGCCAAATACACATATCCCCTTCAACAAAGCGAAGAGGCAATGTAAAAGGCACTCAACGGTGGACAAGTTTTATTAGGTATCATTTGTAGTAATGCTATATTACTACGCAAGTTATTATCAGATTATTAACAGCAAGTATAAGGTGTAAGTTGTTCTATGATCAAGCCATACAATTCCAAGTCGTCCATAACCGCGGACGCGGCTTATCGATAAGATTTAACCCTGCAGGGGTGCCCAAATGTAGCCACACGCACGCTCAACCCACTTGCGACAGGTGGATATCACGACTCGCACTCTCCTTCACGACAACAATGTCCAGGAAGCCACCTAACCAAGTTGAACCCGAATCGGAGTCCGGCTGCATCTCCGAAGCGGACCTAGCTATTTGCAAGAACGGCTTCCGAGGGTCAAAACACACACAGGGGCGAATGACCCGCTTCAGCATGCGATAAACGCGCAGGCCGCAAACCTATACGTGCATACCAGAAACAAGGGATACAAGGCACCCAGGGGCTTCCCAAAGTAAATAAGTAACAGGCTGGCATGCACGCAAACAACAAATGGTAAAACATGCAAACTAGTTGTGGCCACTGGACAAAGCTGTAGATTCCGGCAGTGGTCGAGGGGAGACCCAATAAACATACCCACGTGTGGTTAGAGCGCTCAGTCTCGGAACAGATAACAAGAACTCGGGT
This sequence comes from Lolium rigidum, assembly GCF_022539505.1. NCBI lineage: Eukaryota > Viridiplantae > Streptophyta > Magnoliopsida > Poales > Poaceae > Lolium > Lolium rigidum. The sequence continues at coordinate 82,236,749 of NC_061508.1, forward strand.
CCTAGGAGGCATTAGTGAGTCAAAGTTCCGATGCTTTCGCAAAGGGGCTCACATATGCCTCTGCTTACAATTTTAGTTGTTAACAATTAAGTAAAGCATGTGTATCTCCAACAACTGATATAGCATGTGATAACCTCCCAATAACCCAACATATCCCGATAACAAATCGAGATAAACAACAGAGACTAAACACGCCTACGACTCGCAAGGCTCAAACATTAAACAACGGCTATGGGTAAGGAATGATATATATAGGATTATTATGGTAAACAAGTGGAATAGGACACGTGACTCGATAAAGAATCGCAACATAAGGATAGCAGTGAGAGGGAGAGCAAAATATAAAATAGGTGAAGGAGGTGGGCTCGCCTGTGAAAAGCTGCAGGAGAACTTGTCGGAGAACTCGTCGTATCTCACATCAACACTTCGTGATCCTATCCGGGAAGAAGCAAATGCTGGAACACACAACGTATGCAATCTTACTACTACGGATAAAGAACCAGCATGCTCAAGATGATATGCATGACATGGCAGGGATGATGCGATGCACTTATCCAATTTAATCGGAGTCGGAACCCCGGACAATCAAATTAGGTTTGGAGTTGCATTTCTACCGGAAAATTTAAGTGTTGGTTAGCATGACATAGCATGGCAAGAGTGAGCTACTTCAATATTAAACGGAGCGGGGAAAACCGTACTCGGTATCCAAAATACTATGCATATTATGTGAGGTGAACATGCACGACTATCAACCGTGCGACATGATGCGAGATGCAAACAGATGAATGGATGGCATATTCAGATTCTTCATATTTTTCTGATCATTTTTCATATATAACACTTTTTATTTAGAGTTGTAGTTTAAAAGATATAGAATTTGCAAGTTTATATCATGTTGTGCAATTTTTGGAAAAACACAGAAAAGAGGGAAACGTCTTTTACCGAAGAGAGTCTAGCCCAAGGCGCTGACGCGCGGGACCAGGAGGTACACATGGCGCTGATGCAGTAGCTGACCTGGCAGACGATTTTCTCACCGGGGATAGATGTAGTCCGAGTCACTTACGGGCCGGGCCCATCTGTCAGCGGGCAAGAGAAAACAAATCAGCAAAAGGTTGGCCTTTTCAGCCGATTCTAGGAATTGAAGATGGATCTCTCGGACACAGGATCAAGGAGCGGACCAGTTAGTCTGTACTCTGCATGTTGATTCTAGTTGAGACGTAGATGATTTGACCCAGCCATGCAAGGATCGATCCGAAGACAACATCGTGAAACAAAGAGCAAGCAGCGGACGGAGACAACCGAAAACTCGTTTTTACAGGCGTCGGTATCTACCGGAGTGACGTCAGCAATAACGTCAGCCATGTGCTGATCAATTTCTTCACAAAATTGTGAAATAAAATTGAAACTTAATTGAAACAAACTGAAACACTAATATTTTGTGAAACAAACCGCAGTGACGTCAGCAATGATGTCATCAGTTTCACTTTTTGTCAGACTGTTTCACAATATTTTCCATGTATCACTTTAGTTTCAAAAAAGTTTCACTTGTGTTTCAATTATTAGTTTTATATTAAACAAATGTCAAAAGCCTCACCAATCTCAAAGCACAGAGTGAACGGTAGATGTGACACCTACACCTACCGGCTCCTTAAAATCGCCGCTCTCCGGAGACAACGCCGTGGTTGAACACGCGCTAGTTGGCAAACTGGGAGACGCGGAGCGACGGGCGACGACGGGGCTGGAGGCGAGCACGACGGGGTCAAGCGGACAGGTTTGTAGGTCTGTGCACACGCGTGCATGCAGGTGCCGGCCATGTGATGCATCACGCGCAACCCTCCTAGATGCTGAACGTCAAGTTAGCTCCTTCGTGCAAGAAACCAGACGAGGGCGAAACTTGGACAGAGGAGGACCGGAGCATACCGGCGACGTTGTCCTGCGGAGGAGGCGACGATGAACGCCGGTAGCACCATAAGAAAAGAGATACAGGCCGGGAAGACGTAGAGCTCACCAAGGAGAGCCGGGCGGCGAGGTGCTTGAAGACGCCGACGTGGCCACGGCGTCGACGCTTGGCGAACTGGAGGCGGCCGGGATGAAACGGCCGGAGGCGGAGACGCAGGACTGGCTGCGGCAGCGCGGCGACGCGGCCGGAGGCGGACGATGATGATGGAAGGCGAGGCAGAGGCGCACAGCAGTGCACGGTGGAGACGGAGACCGGCGGCGACCCGCGAGGCCGCGTCCTTGGCGACGAATGGCGGACGGGGTCGATGGAGGGAACGCATAGAGAGGCGGCTGTGGCGGCGGAGGGGAAGGAACGTACCTAGGGTTGCAGGGAAGGAATTATATAGAGAGTGAAAAGAGAGGACAGCCGTCCCATCGCTGCCATGAAGACGTGGATAGCCTCGATGAACTGTCGTACGAAGAAGAAAGGAATAGAAGCGATGGAGAGGTAAGTGGGCCGGACGTTAATCAAAAATATTGGACTGCTGGGCTGCTGATCTGGTGGTTAGAAATCAGAGGAGGTGGGTTGCAACGTGAGATGGCCAAGATATGGACCAGGGGTGAAACAGATTACATGTTTCCTTCTTCTCTCTTCATATTTCTTCTTATCTCTTTTGTTCTTCTTTTCACCACCGAACTTCATGACAGAAACGAGGGAGATGGGAGAGGTTTGGAGAAATATTTTGAAGTGACAACATTTGAAAATAATTTTATTTTATTTGATAGTTTTGGAGTTCGGGTTTTGTTTAAAAGAAAGGATATGGGAGAGGTTTTATTATATAACCCATATGAGAGGGGAAAAACAAAATAGCTAGGGTTTATAAAAATAATTTTATTTGTGAAAACATGGGTATGATGTATGCATGATGCCATGATGATGCATAAAACGAAAGTAACAAACAAATCTAATAAGGGGGTTTTTCCTGGGTCGCTACACCTGGCTCCCCTCTGGCCCCTCTTCGGTGCTCTAGAAGCTTCCGGGAAAAATAAGATATTGGGCGTTGATTTCGTCCGATTCCGAGAATATTTCCTTTGTAGGATTTTTGGAACCAAAAACAGCAGAAAACAGCAACTGGCTCTTCGGCATCTCGTTAATAGGTTAGTTCCGGAAAATGCATCAAAACGATATAAAGTGTATATAAAACATGTGAGTATCATCATAAAAGTAGCATGGAACATAAGAAATTATAGATAAGTTGGAGACGTATCAAGCATCCCCAAGCTTAGTTCCTACTCGCCCTCGAGTAGGTAAACGATAACAACAATAATTTCTGAAGTGACATGTCACTTACATAATCTTGATCATACTATTGTAAAGCATATGAGATGAATGCAGTGATTCGAAGCAATGGTAAAGACAATGAATAAACAACTGAATCACATAGCAAAGACTTTTCATGAATAGTACTTTCAAGACAAACATCAATAAGACTTGCATAGGTGTCAGCTCATAAAGCAATAGATTCTTAGTAGAAAGTTTTGAAGCAACACAAAGGAAGATATAAGTCTCAGCAGTTGCTTTCAACTTCAACATGTTTATCTCATGGATAATTGTCAACACAAAGTAATATGATGAATGCAAATAAGCAAGTATGTAAGAATCAATGCACACAGTTGACACAAGTGTTTGCTTCTAAGATAGAAAGAAGTAGGTAAACTGACTCAACATAAAGTAAAAGAATGGCCCTTCGCAGAGGGAAGCATGGATTGCTATATTTGTGCTAGAGCTTTTATTTTGAAAACATAGAAACAATTTTGTCAACGGTAGTAATAATTCATATGTGTTATGCATAAGATATCTTATAAGTTGCAAGCCTCATGCATAGTATACCAATAGTGCCCGCACCTTGTCCTAATTAGCTTGGATTTATATGGATTATCATTGCATAGCATATGTTTTAACCAAGTGTCACAAAGGGGTACCTCTATGCCGCCTGTACAAAGGTCTAAGGAGAAAGCTCGCATTGGATTTCTCGCTTTTGATTATTCTCAACTTAGACATCCATACCGGGACAACATAGACAACGAGATAATGGACTCCTCTTTAATGCATAAGCATTCAACAACAGATAATATTCTCATAAGAGATTGAGGATTGTTGTCCAAACCGAAACTTCCACCATGGATCATGGCTTTAGTTAGCGGCCCAATGTTCTTCTCTAACAATATGCATACTCAAACCATTTGATCATGATAAATCACCCTTACTTCAGACAAGACGAACATGCATAGTAACTCACATGATATTCAACAAAGGTGAAATAGTTGATGGCGTCCCCAGGAACATGGTTATCGCGCAGCAAGCAACTTATTAAGAAATAAGATACATAAGTACATATTCAATACCACAATAGTTTTTAAGCTATTTTTCCCATGAGCTATATATTGCAAAGACAAAGGATGGAATTTTAAAGGTAGCACTCAAGCAATTTACTTTGGAATGGAAGAAAAATACCATGTAGTAGGTAGGTATGGTGGACACAAATGGCATAGTTTTTGGATCAAGGATTTTGGATGCACGAGAAGTAATCCCTCTCAATACAAGGCTTAGAGCATCTCCAGTCGCGTCCCCCAAAGCGTCCCCCAAAGGGATTTGGGGGACGCCGGCCAAAAAAACGACCCAGTCGCGTGCCCCAAAGGCCGCTTCGGTCCGGACGTGCTCCAAATATTGTCCGGCGTCCCTCGCCCATCCCCTGTGTATAGAGTCTCTACCGGGGACGCCGGACACAACTTTTACACTTACTTTTTGTTTGGAGGTCGCGTTTGGGGGACGTGGCTAGAAAAGGGACCTTTTCCAAACGAAATTTTTGTCCGGACGTCCCCCAAACGACTAATCTGGCGCTTTGTCCGGACATCGTTTGGGGGACGCGACTGGAGATGCTCTTAGGCTAGCAAGGTTGTTTGAAGCAAACACAAGTATGAACCGGTACAACAAAACTTAAAAACTTACAACAAAGCATTATAAGACTCTACACTGTCTTCCTTGTTGTTCAAACACCTCACCAGAAAATATCTAGACTTTAGAGAGACCAATCATGCAAACCAAATTTCAACAAGCTCTACAGTAGTTCTTCATTAATAGGTGCAAAGTACATGATGCAAGAGCTTAAACATGATCTATTTGAGCACAACAATTGCCAAGTATCAAATTATTCAAGACAATATACCAATTACCACATGTAGCATTTTCTGTTTCCAACCATATAACAATTAACGAAGCAGTTTCAACCTTCGCCATGAACATTAAAAGTAAAGCTAAGAACACATGTGTTCATATGCAACAGCGGAGCGTGTCTCTCTCCCACACTAGCATGAATTTATTCAAACACAAACAAAAATAAAAGCACACAGACGCTCCAAGTAAGCACATAAGATGTGACGGAATAAAAATATAGTTTCACTAGAGGTGACCTGATAAGTTGTCGATGAAGAAGGGGATGCCTTGGGCATCCCCAAGCTTATATGCTTGAGTATTCTTGAAATATGCAGGGATGGACCACGGGGGCATCCCCAAGCTTAGAGTTTTCACTCTCCTTGATCATATTGTATCATCCTCCTCTCTTGATCCTTAAAAACTTCCTCCACACCAAACTTAAAACAAACTCATTAGAGGGTTAGTGCATAATCAAAAATTCACATGTTCAGAGGTGACACAATCATTCTTAACACTTCTGGACATCGCCCAAAGCTACTTAAAGTTAATGGAACAAAGAAATCCATCCAACATAGCAAAAGAGGCAATGTGAAATAAAAGGCAGAATCTGTCAAAACAGAACAGTCCATAAAGACGAATTTTCCAGAGGCACTTAACTTGCTCAAACGGAAAAACTCAAAACTAATGAAAGTTGCGTACATATCTGAGGATCACGCACGTAAATTGGCAGATTTTTCTGAGTTACCTACAGAGAATCCTACTCAAATTCGTGACAGCAAGAAATCTGTTTCTGCGCAGTAATCAAAATCTAGTATCATCTTTACTATCAAAGACTTTACTTGGCACAAAAATACAATAAAATAAATATAAGGGGAGGTTGCTACAGTAGTAACAACTTCCAAGACACAACAAAATAGTAGCAAAATAAAAACATGGGTTATCTTCCAAAAAGTGCTTTCTTTATAGCCATTAAGATGGGCTCAGTAATTTTAATGATGATGCTCTCATAAGGATGAGAGTTGAAGCAAAGAGAGCATCAAAAAGCAAGTATGAAACAAATTTAAGCCTAACCCTCTTCCTATGAAAAGGAATCTTGTACACAAATAAATTCATGAAGAACAAAGTGACAAGCATAAGAAGATAAGACACAAGTAACTTCAAGATTCTCAACATAAAGAGGGGAAACTTAATATTATTAAGATGCATGTAACCATGTTTCCCTCTCTCATAATAACTTTCAGTAGCATCATTGATGAAGTCCACAATATAACCATCACTTAAAACATTCTTATCATGGTTCATATGCATAAAATTATCATTAATTTTGGCATAAGAAGAATTCTTCTCATTAATAGTAATTGGAGCAGGATTATTATCAAGAATTTGAACATGGTAAACAAGTTGCATACTAAGGGAATTGTTTTTGGCAATCCAATCATAACTATGACAAGTTTCATAAGGATAGTTGTAACCTATATCATAGCATTCTTTGTAATAATCATCAAAGATTGGAGGCATAGTGTCATCGTAAGAAATAGAATAGTTATCTTTCACAATATGTTCATCTGTGACCATACCATCATTGTTACTAGAAGGAGATGTATCAAACATATAATGATCAGTAGCAAAAGGATTTTCAAACACCTCATCCCCAAGCTTAGAGATTTCTATATCATTATGTGAGGAAGCATGGATAGTACTGTTACTATGGCAATTATTAACATCATCATTTTCAGAATTAGTTTCCTAGAGATTTTCAATATCAAAAGTAGTGTGCTCTTTCAAATCATGATCACTAATGTAGGTAAAGGGCATAGGAAGATCATTGTACTCAGATTCATTATCATAATAATCATCAAGAGCAACATACTTACGGTTGCCTATCGTTATCTCATACATGCGGGGATATGTTGTTACCTCTTTCTTTTTATTCCCCTTCTTCTTCTTCTTCTTCGTTCCCTTCTTCTTCTTCTTCTCATTCTCCCCGTTCCTTTCTTTAGGAGGGAGAGGCTTGAAGGGAGGCTTCTCCACAGAACCTGATTTATATCCAGAAACAATAGAAGAAACTTGGGAGGATTCCTCCTTTTCATTAATAAGTTTAAAACACACAGCGGTCCTATCATATTTTGGCAAAGTGTCATCTTCTAAAATATTCTGTATGTAAGTATTTGTATGGCAATTATTAATGCAATAAGAAAGACACCCATGCAGGACATCATCCATATCAAGATCGTTAATATCTAACAAAGAAATTTTTCTTGATAACTCTTCACACTTCAAAAATAAGGTAAGTTCATCATGCTGATTAGGAGTAATTTCATCATCACAATACAAATTTGCAGCACTCATGGGGTTCGAATTATCATTGGATGAGCATTGCAAATTAAAATGACCAACTCTATGGCAAAGTTCACAAATAAAAGGATAGAGGGCACACACTTTTTCACCAAGATCATCTAGAGCCCTAGACCACTTTCTAGTTTTTTCATTCCTATGATGGATACAATATTCATCTTCGATTTGATTAATTCCACAAGGTATAAGCATTCCACAAAAATTAACATGCTTATAGGAAATAGCATTTTCAGAAGTTTGAACATGTTCATTGCAATCATTAATAACGGTTTCATCCTTCATGCAAGTGTCTTTAAAAGGTTCATCATACTTATCAAAATTCTTCCTAGGCAATTCAAAATGAGAAGCAAAATCTTTATAAAGATTTGCAACAACTTGAGAGTCAAGACCATAAGTAGCACTCATATTTCGAAATTTATCAGTTGACACGCGTGAAGCACACGTCCGTTGGGAACCCCAAGTGGAAGGTGTGATGCGTATAGAAGCAAGTTCCCTCAGTATGAAACCAAGGTTATCGAACCAGTAGGAGTCAAGGAACACGTGAAGGTTGTTGGTGGAGGAGTGTAGTGCGGCGCAACACCAGTGAAACCGGCGCCAACGTGGAACCTACACAACACAATCAAGATACTTTGCCCCAACGTAACAGTGAGGTTGTCAATCTCACCGGCTTGCTGAAAACAAAGGATTAAACGTATGGTGTGGAAAATGTTGTTTGTTTGCAAAGAACAGTAGAGAACAATGATTGCAGTAGATTGTATTCAGATGTAAAAGAATGGACCGGGGTCCACAGTTCACTAGTGGTGTCTCTCCAATAAGATAAATAACATGCTGGGTGAACAAATTACAAGTGGGCAATTGACAAATAAATATTCAATACATATCATGATGATCACTATGAGATTTAATCAGGGCATTACGACAAAGAACATAGACCGCCATCCAACATGCATCTATGCCTAAATAGTCCACCTTCGGGTTAGCATCCGCACCCCCTCCAGTATTAAGTTGCAAACAACAGACAATTGCATTAAGTATGGTGCGTAATGTAATCAACACAAATATCCTTAGACAAAGCATTGATGTTTTATCCCTAGTAGCAACAACACATCCACAACCTTAGAACTTTCGTCACATCGTCCTGGATTCAATGGAGGCATGAACCCACTATCGAGCATAAATACCCCCTCTTGGAGTTACAAGTATCAACTTGGCCGAGCCTCTACTAGCAACGGAGAGCATGCAAGAACATAAACAACACATATATGATAGATTGATAATCAACTTGACATAATATTCTATATTCATCGGATCCCACCAAACACAACATGTAGCAGTACAAATAGATGATCTTGATCATGTTAGGTAGCTCACAAGATCTAAACATGATAGCACAAGAGGAGAAGACAACCAACTAGCTACTGCTATGGACCCATAGTCCAAGGATGAACTACTCACGCATCAATCCGGAGGCGGGCATGATGATGTAGAGCCCTCCGGTGATGATTCCCCTCTCCGGCAGGGTGCCGGAGGCGATCTCCTGAATCCCCCGAGATGGGATTGGCGGCGGCGTCGTCTCTGGAAGGTTTTCCTTATCGTGGCTCTCGGTACAGGGGTTTTCGCGACGAAGGCTTTAAGTAGGCGGAAGGGTAGGGTTGGAGGCGGCGCGAGGGGCCCACACCATAGGGCGGCACGGGCCCCCCTCTGGCCGCGCCGGCCTATGGTCTGGCCACCTCGTGGCCCCACTTCGTATCTCCTTCGGTCTTCTGGAAGCTTCGTGGAAAAATAAGACCCTGGGCATTGATTTCGTCCAATTCCGAGAATATTTCCTTTGTAGGATTTCTGAAACCAAAAACAACAGAAAACAACAACTGGCGCTTCGGCATCTTGTTAATAGGTTAGTGCCGGAAAATGCATAATAATGATGTAAAGTATGTATAAAACATGTGAGTATTGTCATAAAAGTAGCATGGAACATAAGAAATTATAGATACATTGGAGACGTATCAAGCATCCCCAAGCTTAGTTCTTGCTCGCCCTCGAGTAGGTAAACAATAACAACAAATAATTTCTGAAGTGACATGCTACCAACATAATCTTGATCAACATTATTATAAAGCATGTGAGCTGAATGGAGTGATCTGAAGCAAAAGATTGCTAACAAAGAGATAATGACTAAACAAATGAATCATATAGCAAAACTTTTCATTAGTAGTACTTTCAAGACAAGTATCAACAAGACTTGCATAAGAGCTAACTCATAAAGCAATAGATTCAAAGTAGAAGGCATTGAAGCAACACAAAGGATGATTAAGTTTCAGCAATTGCTTTCAACTTGTAACATGTATATCTCATGGATAATTGTCAACATAGAGTAATATAACATGTGCAATAAGTAATCATGTAAGAATCAATGAACACAGTTAACACAAGTGTTTGCTTCTAAGATAGAAAGAAGTAGGTAAACTGACTCAACATAAAGTAAAAGAATGGCCCTTCGCAGAGGGAAGCATGGACTACTATTTTTGTGCTAGAGCTTTTGTTTTGAAAACATAGAAACAATTTTGTCAACGGTAGTAATAATTCATATGTGTTATGCATAATACTTCCTACAAGTTGCAAGCCTCATGCATAGAATACCAATAGTGCCCGCACCTTGTCCTAATTAGCTTGGATTTATATGGATTATCATTGCATAACATATGTTTCAACCAAGTGTCACAAAGGGGTACCTCTATGCCGTCTGTACAAAGGTCCAAGGAGATCAATCGCATTTGATTTCTCGTTTTTAATAGATCTCAACTTAGGAAATCCATACCGGGACAACATAGACAACAGATAATGGACTCCTCTTTAATGCATAAGCATTCAACAACGAATAATATTCTCATAAGAGATTGAGGATGCATGTCCAAACTGAATACTTCCACCATGATACATGGCTTTGGTTAGCGGCCCAATGTTCTTCTCTAACATATGCATACTCAAACCATTTGATCATGATAAATCACCCTTACTTCAGACAAGACGAACATGCATAGCATCTCACATGATATCCAACAAAGGTAAAAAGTTGATGGCGTCCCCAGAAACATGGTTACCGCTCAACAAGCAACTTATAAGAACTAAGACACATAGCTACATATTCATCACCACAATAGTTTTTAAGCTATTTTCCCATGAGCTATATATTGCAAAGATAAAGGAATGAAATTTTAAAGGTAGCACTCAAGTAATTTACTTTGGAATGGCAGAAAAATACCACATAGTAGGTAGATATAGTGGACACAAATGGCATGGGTTTTGGCTCAAGGTGTTTGGGTGCACGAGAAGCATTTCCTCTCACTACAAGGCTTTGGGCTAGAAAGGTTATTTGAAGCAAACACAAGTATGAACAGGTACAACAAAACTTACACAAGAACATATTGCAAGCATTATAAGACTCTACACTGTCTTCCTTGTTGTTCAAACACTTCACCAGAAAATATCTAGACCTTAGAGAGACCAATCATGCAAACCAAATTTCAACAAGCTCTATGGTAGTTCTTGATATGTCCCAAACGTATCTATAATTTCTTATGTTCCATGCTACTTTTATGATGATACTTACATGTTTTATATGCACTTTATATCATATTATGGCATTTATTGGACTAACCTATTAACAAGATGCCACAGTGACAGTTTCTGTTTATTATGTCTGTTTATTGCAGAAAAGGCCCGAAAACCAAAGTGCTCGGAAAAATCCAGAAAAATCACGAAAATTCTATTTCACCGGAAGACTCACGTAGCCAGAAGGGCCAGGCCAGAGGAGGCCCAGGGCCTCCTCACAATAGGCCGGCGCGGCCAGAGGGGTGGTCACCCCACCCTATGGGGTGGGCCCCTCGGGACTCTTTCGACTCCGCCTCTTCGCCTATAAGATGCCTCGTGACCTAAATCTTCGACACAGATTGACGAAACTCCAGAAAACATCCAGGGCTGCCGCCGCCATCGCGAAACTCCAATTCGGGGGACAGAAGTCTCTGTTCCGGCACCCTGCTGGGACGGGGAATTGCCCCCAGAAGCCATCTCCACCGCCATCTTCACCGCCATCGCTGTTCCCATGATGAGGAGGGAGTAGTTCTCCCCTGGGGCTGAGGGCTCTACCGTAGCTATGTGGTTAATCTCTCTCTCGTACTCCAATACAATGATCTCATGAATTGCTTGCATGATTGAGATCCATATGATGAGCTTTGTATCGCTACTAGTCTATGTGCTACTCATGTGATGTTATTAAAGTAGTCTATTCCTCCTGCATGGTGTAATGGTGACAGTGTGTGTGCATCGTGTGGTTCTTGTCGTAGATTATGATCATAATCTCTTGTAGGTTATGGAGTTGATTATCGCTATGATAGTATTGATGTGATCTATTCCCCCTTTCATAGTGTAATGGTGACAGTGTGTATGCTATGTTAGAACTCGGTTTATTTTGCAAAGATCTATTATGCTCTAAGGTTACTTAAATATGAATGCCGAAAGTTGTGGCGCTTGTTAACTCCGGCTTGAGGGAGCTCTTGCAGCCCTACGCAATGAATGGTGTTTGTCATCCAACAAAAGAGTGTATGTAGCACAAATGAGAGAAGTTATTATTTATTATGCGATCAATCTTGAGAGTGTCCACTAGTGAAAGTATGATCCCTAGGCCTTGTTTCCAAACATCGAATCTCTGTTTATTTACTTGTTTTGTTGCATGTTTACTCGCTGCCATATTTTATTCAGATTACTATTACCACTCATATACATCCATACTACTTGTATTTCACTATCTCTTCGCCGAACTAGTGCACCTATATATCTGACAAGTGTATTAGGTGTGTTGGGGACACAAGAGACTTCTTGTATCGTGATTGCAGGGTTGCTTGAGAGGGATATCTTTGACCTCTTCCTCCCTGAGTTCGATAAACCTTGGGTGATCCACTTAAGGGAAAACTTGCTGCTGTTCTACAAACCTCTGCTCTTGGAGGCCCAACACTGTCTACAAGAATAGAAGCACCCGTAGACATTAAGCTATTTTCTGGCGCCGTTGCCGGGGAGATAAGGTAAAAGGTATTCACACCCTCCGACTACTAAGTTATTTCTTAGCATTGTTGCTGGTGTGTGAGTGCTCGAAGCTATTTCCTTTAGATCCTGCAATTGCATCTTTTTGTTTCTTGTTTTTATTTTCACTAGTTAGGCATAATGGAAAACAACAAAATATTAGTGAGCTTTTTAATCTTTTTCCTGATTTAGAATTGTTTGATGCAAAAATTAAAAAACCTATGGAACCTTATTTGCATGCTAGTAGCAATGTTATTAGTATGAATGGAATTACTGCTAATGCTATGGAGAAGTCTAAGCTTGGGGAAGCTAGTTTATGTGATCTTTTTAGCCTCCCATCTTTAGGGGAGAAAATTTGCTCTGATAATACTTTATCTCCCATATGCGATAACTCTAATGATGCTTGTGACATTTTAAATCCACCTACCGAAAGTATTCCTTACAAGATACCTATGAAAATTATTGAACGTGTTATGGATAACCGCTATGAAGGGGATGGAACTGTTCATCCCGAAGATCATTTACTTGTTTTTTGCATGAATTATGCGGGTTATTCAAGTGTGCGGGTATTTCAAGGGATGAAGTTAGGAAGAAATTATTTGTTATGTCGCTATCCGGTAAAGCGGCGCATTGGTATAAACTGCTGAAGGACGGGCGCTCTCTTGATTGGAAGGATATTGTGCCTCTATTTTATTCCAAGTTCTATCCTCCAAGTGAAATTCACAAAGACCGAAACCGTATATATAATTTCTGGCCTGATGATGGAGAGAGTATTTCCCAAGCATGGGAGAGATTGAAGTCCTTAATGCTCAAATGCCCCAATCATGAGCTTCCTGGTAATGTTATCATTGATAATTTCTATGCAAGACTTTCTTTTCAGGATAAAACCTTGCTGGATACTACTTGTTCTGGATCATTCACGCGCAATAAAGAAGAGTTTAAATGGGACCTTCTTAATCGGATTCAGGAGAACGCTAAAGATTGGGAGAACGACAAAGGTAAAGAGTCAGTTATAAATTATGATTATGAATGCATTGAAACTTTTATGGATACTAATAAATTTCAAAATATGAGTGCTACTTATGGTCTTGACTCTCAAGTTATTGCAAATCTTTATAAAGCTTTTGCTTCTCACATTGAATTGCCTAGGAAGAATTTTGATAAGTATCATGAACCTTTTAAAGACGCTTGCATGAAGGATGAAATTGTTATTAATGATTGCAATGAACATGTTCAAACTTGTAAAAATGCTATTTCCTATAAGCATGTAAATTTTTGTGGAATACATAGACCTTGTGGAATTAATCAAATCGAAAATGAATATTGTATCCATCATAGGAATGAAAAAACTAGAAAGTGGTCTAGGGCTCTAGATGATCTTGGTGAAAAAGTGTGTGCCCCCTATCCTTTTATTTGTGAACTTTGTCATAGAGTTGGTCATTTTAATTTTCAATGCTCCTCCAATGATAATTCGAACCCCATGAGTGCTGCAAATTTGTATTGTGATGATGAAATTGTTCCTAATCAGCATGATGAACTTACTTTATTTTTGAAGTGTGAAGAGTTATCAAGAAAAATTTCTTTGTTAGATGTGCACGATCTTGATATTGATGATGTCCTGCATGGGTGTCTTTCTTATTGCATTAATAATTGCCATACAAATACTTACATACAGAATATTTTAGAAGATGACACTTTGCCAAAATATGATAGGACCGTCAGGTGTTTTAAACTTATTAATGAAAAGGGGGAATCCTCCCAAGTTTCTTCTATTGTTTCTGGAACTAAATCATGTTCTGTGGAGAAGCCTCCCTTCAAGCCTCTTCCTCCTAAAGAAGGAAACAAGGAGAAGGAAAACAAGGAGGAGAAGAAGAAGAAGAAGAAGAAGAAGAAGAAGAAGAAGAAGAAGAAGAAGAAGAAGAAGAAGAAGAAGAAGAAGAAGAAGAAGAAGAAGAAGAAGAAGAAGAAGAAGAAGAAGAAGAAGAAGAAGAAGAAGAAGAAGAAGAAGAAGAAGAAGAAGAAGAAGAAGAAGAAGAAGAAGAAGAAGAAGAAGAAGAAGAAGAAGAAGAAGAAGAAGAAGAAGAAGAAGAAGAAGAAGAAGAAGAAGAAGAAGAAGAAGAAGAAGAAGAAGAAGAAGAAGAAGAAGAAGAAGAAGAAGAAGAAGAAGAAGAAGAAGAAGAAGAAGAAGAAGAAGAAGAAGAAGAAGAAGAAGAAGAAGAAGAAGAAGAAGAAGAAGAAGAAGAAGAAGAAGAAGAAGAAGAAGAAGAAGAAGAAGAAGAAGAAGAAGAAGAAGAAGAAGAAGAAGAAGAAGAAGAAGAAGAAGAAGAAGAAGAAGAAGAAGAAGAAGAAGAAGAAGAAGAAGAAGAAGAAGAAGAAGAAGAAGAAGAAGAAGAAGAAGAAGAAGAAGAAGAAGAAGAAGAAGAAGAAGAAGAAGAAGAAGAAGAAGAAGAAGAAGAAGAAGAAGAAGAAGAAGAAGAAGAAGAAGAAGAAGAAGAAGAAGAAGAAGAAGAAGAAGAAGAAGAACGGCATATCCCCGCGTGTATGAGGTAACAGTAGGTAACCGTAAGTATGTTGCTCCTAATGATTATTATGATAATGAATCTGAGTACGATGATCTTCCTATACCCTTTACCCATATTAGTGATCATGATTCGGAAGAGCACACTACCTTTGATGTTGGAAATATCTTTGGTACTGATTATGAAAGTAATGATGATAGCATTATTGAAATCTCTAAGCTTGGGGATGTTGTGCTTGAAGATCCTATATTTGAGACCTCTACTTTTAGTGAAAATGATGATATTACATATTCTGGTTTAGATAATCGCTATAGAGATGGATATGACACATATTACAATTATCCTTATGAAACTTGTCATAGTTATGATGGGCTTGCCAAAAACCATTCCCTTAGTATGCAACTTGTTTACCATGTTCAAATTCTTGATAATGATCCTGCTCCAATTACTATTAATGAGAAGAGTTTTTCTTATGTCAAAAATAATGATACCTTTACGCATATGAACCATGATAAGAATGTTTTAAGTGATGGTTATATTGTGGATTTCATCAATGATGCTACTGAAAGTTATTATGAGAGAGGGAAACATGGTTATATTCATCTTAATAATATTAAGTTTCCCCTCTTTATGTTGAGAATCTTGAAATTGCGCTTGTGTTGCTTTTCTATGCTTGCCACTTTGTTCTTCATGAATCTATTTGTGTGCAAGATTCCTTTTCATAGGAAGAGGGTTAGGCTTAAATTTGCTTCATACTTGCTTTTTGATACTCTCTTTGCTGCGACTCTCATCCTTATGAAAGCATCATCATTGAAATTACTGAGCCCATCTTAATGGCTACAAAGAAAGAACTTCTCGGGAGATAACCCATGTGTGTATTTTGCTACTGTTTTGTTGAGTCTTGGAATTTGTTTACTACTGTAGCAACCTCTCCTTATCATGTTTTTGTGCCAAGTAAAGTCTCTATGGTAAAGTTGATGCTAGATTTGGATTACTGTGCAGAAACAGATTTGTTGTCTGTCACGAATTCGCGCAGAAGTCTCTGTAGGTAACTCAGAAAAATCTGCAAATTTACGTGTGTGATCCTCAGATATGTACGCAACTTTCATTAGTTTTGAGTTTTTCCATTTGAGCAAGTTAAGTGCCCCTGCCAAATTCGTCTTTACGGACTGTTCTGTTTTTGACAGATTCTGCCTTTTATTTCGCATTGCCGCTTTTGCTATGTTGAATGAGTTTCTTTGTTCCACTAACTTTCAGAAGCTTTGTGCAATGTCCAGAAGTGTTAAGAATGATTGTGTCACCTCTGAACATGTGAATTTTGATTATGCACTAACCCTCTAATGAGTTTGCTTGAAGTTTGGTGTGGAGGAAGTTTTCAAGGGTCAAGAGAGGAGGATGATATATGATCAAGAAGAGTGAAAAGCCTAAGCTTGGGGATGCCCCCGTAGTTCATCCCTGCATATTTCAAGAAGACTCAAGCGTCTAAGCTTGGGGATGCCCAAGGCATCCCCTTCTTCATCAACTTATCAGGTTTCGTCTATTGAAACTATATTTTTATTCGGTTACATCTTATGTACTTTACTTGGAGCGTCTGTGTGTGCTTTTATTTTCGTTTTGTTATTTGCATTCTTTGAATAAATTCATGTTAGTGTGGGAGAGAGACACGCTCCGCTGTTGCATATGAACACATGTGTTCTTAGCTTTACTTTTAATGTTCATGGCGAAGGTTGAAAACTGCTTCGTTCATTGTCATATAGTTGGAAACGGGAAATGCTTCATGTGGTACATGGTATAATGTCTTGAATAATTTGATACTTGGCAACTGTTATGCTCATATAGATCATTTTTAAGCTCTTGCATCATATACTTTGCACCTATTAATGAAGAACTACATAGAGCTTGTTAAAATTTGGTTTGCATGATTGGTCTCTCTAAGTCTAGATATTTTCTGGTTAAGGTGTTTGAACAACAAGGAGACGATGTAAAGTCTTATAATGCTTACAATATGTTCATGTGTGAGTCTTGCTGCACCGTTTTATACTTGAGTTTGCTTCAAACAACCTTGCTAGCCTAGCCTTGTATTGAGAGGGATTCTTCTCGTGCATCCAAATCCTTGAGCCAAAAACTATGCCAATTGTGTCCACCATACCTACCTACCACATGGTATTTCTCCGCCATTCCAAAGTAAATTTCTTGAGTGCTATCTTTAAACAATTCAAAAGTTATTACCTTTTATTTGTGTCAATGTTTTATAGCTCATGAGGAAGTTTGTGGAATTTATCTTTCAATCTTGTTGGGCAACTTTCACCAATGGACTAGTGGCTTCATCCGCTTATACAATAATTTTGCAAAAAGAGCTGGCAATGGGGTTCCCAGCCCCGAATTAATTAACTTTCATAAATTTACAAATAGACACTCCTCCATTGTATGTGATTGTTGGGCGGCACCCGAGGATTCGGTTAGCCATGGCTTGAGAAAGCAAAGGTGGGGAGGAGTGTCATCTAAATAAAACTAAAATAAAAGGCACTCCTTCATGGTATGAGATTGTTGGCAGGCACCCGATGATTCGGTTAGCCATGGTTTGTGAAAGCAAGGTTGGAAGGAGTGCCACCCAAAAATAAAATTTCATGGGATCCGCTCTTTGAAAGTCTGTCCAGCAAGGGGGTTAGAGTGCCCACTACCATTCGTTGACAACAACAAACACCGCTCAAAACTTTAATTTTTATGCTCTCTTATGTTTTCAAAATAAAAGCTCTAGCACAAATATAGAAATCAATGCTTCCCTCTGCGAAGGGCCATTCTTTTACTTTATTGTTGAGTTAGTTTACCTACTTCTTTCTATCTTAGAAGCAAACACTTGTGTAAACTGTGTGCATTGATTCTTACATGTTTACCTATCGCACTTGTTATATTACTTTGTGTTGACAATTATCCATGAGATATACATGTTGAAGTTGGAAGCAACCGCTGAAACTTATATCTTCCTTTGTGTTGTTTCAAAGCTTTTTACTAAGAATTTATTGCTTATGAGTTAGCTCTTATGCAAGTCTTATTGATGCTTGCCTTGAAAGTACTATTCGTGAAAAGTCTTTGCTATATGATTCAATTGTTTAGTCATTATCTTTACCATTGCTTTGAATCACTTCATTCATCTCATATGCTTTACAATAGTATTGATCAAGATTATGATAGCATGTCACTTAAGAAATTATCTTTGTTATCGTTTACCTACTCGAGGGCGAGTAGGAACTAAGCTTGGGGATGCTTGATACGTCCCAAACGTATCTATAATTTCTTATGTTCCATGCTACTTTTATGATGATACTTACATGTTTTATATGCACTTTATATCATATTATGGCATTTATTGGACTAACCTATTAACAAGATGCCACAGTGCCAGTTTCTGTTTATTATGTCTGTTTATTGCGTAAAAGGCCCGAAAACCAAAGTGCTCGGAAAAATCCAGAAAAATCACGAAAATTCTATTTCACCGGAAGACTCACGGAGCCAGAAGGGCCAGGCCAGAGGAGGCCCAGGGCCTCCTCACAATAGGTCGGCGCGGCCAGAGGGGTGGTCACCCCACCCTAAGGGGTGGGCCCCTCGGGACTCTTTTGACTCCGCCTCTTCGCCTATAAGATGCCTCGTGACCTAAATCTTCGACACGGATTGACGAAACTCCAGAAAACATCCAGGGGTGCCGCCGCCATCGCGAAACTCCAATTCGGGGGACAGAAGTCTCTGTTCCGGCACCCTGCCGGGACGGGGAATTGCCCCCGGAAGCCATCTCCACCGCCATCTTCACCGCCATCGCTGTTCCCATTATGAGGAGGGAGTAGTTCTCCCCTGGGGCTGAGGGCTCTACCGTAGCTATGTGGTTAATCTCTCTCTCTGTACTCCAATACAATGATCTCATGAATTGCTTGCATGATTGAGATCCATATGATGATCTTTGTATCGCTACTAGTCTATGTGCTACTCATGTGATGTTATTAAAGTAGTCTATTCCTCCTGCATGGTGTAATGGTGACAGTGTGTGCATCGTGTGGTTCTTGTCGTAGATTATGATCATAATCTCTTGTAGGTTATGGAGTTGATTATCGCTATGATAGTATTGATGTGATCTATTCCCCTTTCATAGTGTAATGGTGACAGTAGTGTATGCTATGTTAGTACTCGGTTTATTTTGCAAAGATCTATTATGCTCTAAGGTTACTTAAATATGAATGCCGAAAGTTGTGGCGCTTGTTAACTCCGGCTTGAGGGAGCTCTTGTAGCCCTACGCAACGAATGGTGTTTGTCATCCAACAAAATAGTGTATGTAGCACAAATGAGAGAAGTTATTATTTATTATGCGATCAATGTTGAAAGTGTCCACTAGTGAAAGTATGATCCCTAGGCCTTGTTTCCAAACATCGAATCTCCGTTTATTTACTGTTTTGTTGCATGTTTACTCGCTGCCATATTTTATTCAGATTACTATTACCACTCATATACATCCATACTACTTGTATTTCACTATCTCTTCGCCGAACTAGTGCACCTATACATCTGACAAGTGTATTAGGTGTGTTGGGGACACAAGAGACTTCTTGTATCGTGATTGCAGGGTTGCTTGAGAGGGATATCTTTGACCTCTTCCTCCCTGAATTCGATAAACCTTGGGTGATCCACTTAAGGGAAAACTTGCTGCTGTTCTACAAACCTCTGCTCTTGGAGGCCCAACACTGTCTACAAGAATAGAAGCACCCGTAGACATTAGTTCTCCACTAATAGATTTAACTACATGATGCAAGAGCTTAAACATGATCTAATGAGAGCTCAAAACAATTGCCAAGTATCAAGTTATTCCAAACCATATGAAGCATTTTCTGATTCCAACCAAATAGCAATCAACGAAGCAATTTTCAGCCTTCGCATAACTCTTGGAGCGTCTTTTTGCATAACTAAGAAAAACAAGTGTTCCATATGAAAAAGCGGAGCATAATATCTCCAATACAAGGATGGTGGGATCCAACTTTATTCAAACCAAAACAAAAATAAAAGCAAAAAGACGCTCCAAGTAAAGAACATAAGATGTGATGGAATAAAAATATAGTTTCACTAGAAGTGACCTGATAAGTTGTCGATGAAGAAGGGGATGCCTTGGGAATCCCAAGCTTAGATGCTTGAGTCTTCTTAAAATATGCAGGGATGAACCACGGGGGCATCCCCAAGCTTAGACTTTTCACTCTTCTTGATCATATTGTATCATCCTCTTCTCTTGACCCTTGAAAACTTCCTCCACACCAAACTTAAAGCAAACTCATTAGAGGGTTAGTGCATAATCAAAAATTCACAAATTCAGAGGTGACATAATCATTCTTAACACTTCTGGACATTGCACAAAGCTAATGAAAGTTAATGGAACAAAGAAACTCATTCAACATCAAAAGAGGCAATGCGAAATAAAAGGCAGAATCTGTCAAAACAAAACATTCCGTAAAGAGGAATTTTCCAGAGGCACTTAACTTGCTCAAACGGAAAAACTCAAAACTAATGAAAGTTGCGTACATATCTGAGGATCACGCACGTAAATTGGCAGATTTTTTTGATTTTTCTACAGGGAGATCTACGCAAATTCGTGACAGATAGAAATTTTGTTTCTGCGCAGCAATCCAAATCTAGTATCAACTTTACCATAGAGACTTTACTTTGCACAAAAACATGATAAGGAGAGGTTGCTACAGTAGTAACAACTTTCAAGACTCAACAATACAGCAGTAAAATAAAAACATGGGTTATATCCCAAGAAGTACTTTTCTTTAACGCCTTTCAGCTAGGCGCAGAAAGTGCAAATCAAGTATTATCAAGAGAAGAAACATCAACATCATAATTTTTTTTACAAACACAATTTGTTGCAGAGGGTACCTTAGATGATCCATTATCTAAATTTTCCATGGTGGTGCTAGGGGTTTTATCAATTTTAGGCCTATAATAATTCTTTGGTTAGGCACCTTAGAGACATACATGAATTTTTGCTCTTTACCCACATAAGCTTTCTCCTTAAACTTAAGAGAAGAAAAAGTTGAACCGAAGGTTCCCATAGCTTTTTCAATTTCACTAATCCTATTGGTTTGATTATCATGGATAACACAATTCTTTCATTAATTTCTCCTAGGGATTTATCAAGTTTATCAGTATTATCAAGTAATATTCCCAATCCAGTCTCAACGCTTGGATTTTTTTTTTCTATGGCTTCCAACTTTTTCATGGCATCCTCAAGAGAGATTTCAATTTTAACTTCATTAACAGGTGGTATTCCAACTAGACTCTCAATGATGCAACTAGCTTCTAAAGCGGGAGTACCTAGGAAATTACCTCCCGAAAGAGTATCAAGAACATACCTATTCCAGCTAGATAGGACAACATAAAAGTTCCTAAGAAGGATAATAGTTCCTAAGATAGTGTTTCTTAATGCACCTATGATGAGCATTACTAATTCTGTACCAAGCATCTTTAAAACTTTCTCCACCTTGTTGCTTAAAAGAACGAAATTCAACTTCAGGATTACTCATTTTAGCAGTAATAAAAGTAAACTAAGCAAATAGAATAAAATAAAGTAAAGACAAGTAACTAATTTTTTTGTGTTTTGATATAAAGCAAGTAAACAAGACAGAAAGTAAAGCAACTAATTTTTTGTGTTTTTGATATAAAGCAAACAAGACAGTAAATAAAGTAAAGTAAAGCAAGACAAAAACAAAGTAAAGAGATTGGATGCGGAAGACTCCCCTTGCAGCGTGTCTTGATCTCCCCGGCAACGGCGCCAGAAATTTAGCTTCACACGCGTGAAGCACACATCCGTTGGGAACCCCAAGTGGAAGGTGTGATGCGTATAGAAGCAAGTTTCCCTCGGTATGAAACCAAGGTTATCGAACCAGTAGGAGTCAAGGAACACGTGAAGGTTGTTGGTGGAGGAGTGTAGTGCGGCGCAACACCAGTGAAACCGGCGCCAACGTGGAACCTGCACAACACAATCAAGATACTTTGCCCCAACGTAACGATGAGGTTGTCAATCTCACCGGCTTGCTGAAAACAAAGGATTAAACGTATGGTGTGGAAAATGATGTTTGTTTGCAAAGAACAAGTAGAGAACAATGATTGCAGTAGATTGTATTCAGATGTAAAAGAATGGACTGGGGTCCACAGTTCACTAGTGGTGTCTCTCCAATAAGATAAATAACATGCTGGGTGAACAAATTACAAGTGGGCAATTGACAAATAAAGATTCAATACATATCATGATGATCACTATGAGATTTAATCAGGGCATTATGACAAAGAACATAGACCGCCATCCAGCATGCATCTATGCCTAAATAGTCCACCTTCGGGTTAGCATCCACACCCTCCGAGTATTAAGTTGCAAACAACAGACAATTGCATTAAGTATGGTGCGTAATGTAATCAACACAAATATCCTTAGACAAAGCATTGATGTTTTATCCCTAGTAGCAACAGCACATCCACAACCTTAGAACTTTCTGTCACTGTCCCAGATTCAATGGAGGCATGAACCCACTATTGAGCATAAATACCCCCTCTTGGAGTTACAAGTATCAACTTGGCCGAGCCTCTACTAGCAACGGAGAGCATGCAAGAACATAAACAACACATATATGATAGATTGATAATCAACTTGACATAATATTCTATATTCATCGGATCCCACCAAACACAACATGTAGCATTACAAATAGATGATCTTGATCATGTTAGGAAGCTCACAAGATCTAAACATGATAGCACAAGAGGAGAAGACAACCAACTAGCTACTGCTATGGACCCATAGTCCAAGGATGAACTACTCACACATCAATCCGGAGGCGGGTATGATGATGTAGAGCCCTCCGGTGATGATTCCCCTCTCCGGCAGAGTGCCGGAGGCGATCTCCTGAATCCCCCGAGATGGGATTGGCGGCGTCGTCGTCTCTGGAAGGTTTTCCGTATCGTGGCTCTCGGTACAGGGGTTTTCGCGACGAAGGCTTTAAGTAGGCGGAAGGGTAGGGTTGGAGGTGGCGTGAGGGGCCCACACCATAGGGCGGCACGGGCCCCCCTCTGGCCACGCCGGCCTATGGTCTGGCCACCTCGTGGCCCCACTTCGTATCTCCTTCGATCTTCTGGAAGCTTCGTGGAAAAATAAGACCCTGGGCGTTGATTTCGTCCAATTCCGAGAATATTTCCATTGTAGGACTTCTGAAACCAAAAACAGCAGAAAACAGCAACTGGCGCTTCGGCATCTTGTTAATAGGTTAGTGCCGGAAAATGCATAATAATGATGTAAAGTATGTATAAAACATGTGAGTATTGTCATAAAAGTAGCATGGAACATAAGAAATTATAGATACGTTGGAGACGTATCATCAGTATCCATAAAAGTTTCAATGCATTCATAATCATAATTTATACCTGACTCTCTATCTTTGTCATTCTCTCAATCTTCAGCGTTCTCCTCAATCCGATCAAGAAGATCCCATCTAGCTTCAACCTCCTTGCTTGTGAAAGATCCCTCCAAACAGGCATCTAGATAGTCCTTGTGATGTCCTGAAAGCCTTGCATAAAAATTATTAATAATAACATTAGGAGGTAGCTCATGAATGGGACATTTGAGCATTAGTGACTGATGCGCGTAAATGTACACGTCCGTTGGGAACCCCAAGAGGAAGGTATGATGCGCACAGTGACAAGTTTTCCCTCGGAAAGAAACCAAGGTTATCGAACCAGTAGGAGCCAAGAAGCACGTGAAGGTTGTTGGTGGAGGAATGTAGTGCGGCGCAACACCAGTGAAACCGGCGCCAACGTGGAACCTGCACAACACAATCAAAGTAATTTGTCCAAACGTAACATTGAGGTTGTCAATCTCACCGGCTTGCTGAAAACAAAGGATTAAGCGTATCGAGTGGAAGATGGTGTTTGTTTGCAAAGAACAAGTAAAGCAGATAGAATGTATTCAGATGTAAAAGAATGGACCGGGGTCCACAGTTCACTAGTGGTGTCTCTCCAATAAGATAACTAACATGCTGGGTGAACAAATTACGGGCGAGCAATTGACAAATAAAGATTCAATACATATCAACGATGATTACTATGTGATTTAATCAGGGCATTACGACAAAGTACATAGACCGCTATCCAGCATGCATCTATGCCTAAATAATCCACCTTCAGGTTATCATCCGAACCCCTTCCGGTATTAAGTTGTAAAAAACAGATAATTGCATTAAGTATGGTGCGTAATGTAATCAACACAAATATCTTTAGACAAAGCATCAATGTTTTATCCCTAGTAGCAACAGCACATCCACAACCTTAGAACTTTCTGTCACTGTCCCAGATTCAATGGAGGCATGAACCCACTATCGAGCATAAAGACTCCCTCTTGGAGTTACAAGTATCAACTTGGCCAGAGCCTCTACTAGCAACGAAGAGCATGCAAGAACATAAACAACACATATATGATAGATTGATAATCAACTTAACATAGTATTCTCTATTCATCGGATCTCGCCAAACACAACATGTAGCATTACAAATAGATGATCTTGATCATGTTAGGCAGCTCACAAGATCTAATACAATGAAAGCACAAGCGGAGAAGACAACCATCTAGCTACCGCTATGGACCCATAGTCCAAGGATGAACTACTCACGCATCAATCCGGAGGCGGGCATGATGATGTAGAGCCCCTCCGGTGATGATTCCCCTCTCGGCGAGGGTGCCGGAGGCGATCTCCCGAATCCCCCGAGATGGGATTCGCGACGGCGGCGTCTCTGGAAGGTTTTCCGTATCGTGGCTCTCGGTACAGGGGGTTTCGCGACGGAGGCTTTAAGTAGGCGGAAGGGTAGGTCAAGTGGCGGCACGAGGGCCCCACACACCAGGGCCGCGCGGCCAGGGGCCAGGCCGCGCCGCCCTGTTTTGTCGGCGCCTCGTGGCCCCACTTCGTACCTCCCTCGGTCTTCTGGAAGCTTCGTGTAAAAATAGGCCCCTGGGCGTTGATTTCGTCCAATTCCGAGAATATTTCCTTACTAGGATTTCTGAAACCAAAAACAGCGAGAAAACAGCAATCGGCACTTCGGCATCTTGTTAATAGGTTAGTGCCGGAAAATGTATAATAATGCTGTAAAGTATGTATAAAACATTCAAGTATTGTAATAAAAGTAGCATGGAACATAAGAAATTATAGATACGTTTGAGACGTATCAGTGACTTCAATCTCCCCCATGCTTGGGAAATACTCTCTCCACGAGGATAAAAGTTATAAATGTAATTACTATCAATATGCACTTCATGAGGAGGATAAAATTTAGAATAAAAGAGAGATACAATTTCCTCCCAACCAAGAGAATGACTATTCTTCAGCAATTTATACCAATGCGCCGCTTTACCAGACAGCGAAATAGAGAACAGTTTCTTCCTCACTTCATCCATAGAGATACCTGCACACTTGAATAACCCGCATAATTCTTGCAAAAACAGTAAATGATCTCCAGGATGGACAGTTCCATCCCCTTCATAGCGGTTATCCATAACACGTTCAATAATTTTCATGGGTATCTTGAAAGGAATACTTTCAGTAGGTGGATTTAAAATATCACAAGGATCATTAGAGTTATCACATATGGGAGATAAAGTATTATCAGAGCAAATTTTCTCCCCCAAAGATGGGAAGCTAAAAAGATCATAAAAACTAGCTTCCCCAAGCTTAGACTTCTCCATAGCATTAGCAGTAATTGCGTTCATACTAATAACATTGCTACTAGCATGCAAATAAGGTTCCATAGGTTTTTAAATTTTCGCATCACACAATTCATGTCTTAACTCAGGAAATACATTAAAAAGCTCACTGTTGTTTTCCATTAAGCCTAACTAGGTGAAATAAAAACAAGAAACAAAAAGATATAATTGCAGAATCTAAAGGAGATACCTTCGAGCACTCACACACCGGCAACAGTGCTAGGAAATAGCTTAGTAGTCGGAGGATGTGAATACCTTTTACCTTACCTGGCAACGGCGCCAGAAAATAGCTTGATGTCTACGTGTGCTTCTATTCTTGTAGACAGTGTTGGGGCTCCAAGAGCAGAGGTTTGTAGAACAGCAGCAAGTTTCCCTTAAGTGAATCACCCTAGGTTTATCGAACTCAGGGAGGTAGAGGTCAAAGATAGTCCTCTCAAGCAACCCTGCAATTAAGATACAAGAAGTCTCTTGTGTCCCCAACACACCTAATACACTTGTCAGATGTATAGGTGCACTAGTTCGGCGAAGAGATAGTGAAATACAAGTAATATGGATGATTATAAGTAACAATTGCAATCTGAAATAAAGATGGCAGCAAGCAAACATGTAACAGAACTTGTTGGAAACGGTGTTTCAATGCTTAGAAACAAGGCCTAGGGATCATACTTTCACTAGTGGACACTCTCAACATTGCAATCATAATTGAATATAAATATAATCACTTCATCATACTACTCTCTTATTGGATAGAGAACTCAAATTCATTGGGCAAGTGTGCAAAAGCACACCTCAAAGGCGTATTCCCAAGTACTAATAAACACCCCACACCGTCACCGTGAGCATTCATAGGAGGTACTAACACAACCACAATTCATAAGGGAGTTACACACGGTGCACACACTGTCACCATTACACCGCGGTCACAGTAACCCCAAAGTTCGCGTAATTAAGCACTTGAATAGCATATGACATCTAGATTACAAAGCTCATCATATGAATCTCAATCATGTAAAGCAGCTCATGAGATCATTGTATTGAAGTACATGGGAGAGAGATGAACCACATAGATACCGGTAGAGCCCTCAGCCTCGGGGGAGAACTACTCCCTCCTCATCATAGGAGACAGCAATGGCGATGAAGATGGCGGTGGTGTCAATGGAGATGACTCCGGGGGCAATTCCCCGTCCCGGCAGGGTGCCGGAACAGAGACTCCTGTCCCCCGAATTGGAGTTTCGCGATGGCGGTGGCTCTGGAAGGTTTTTCCGTATCGTGGCTTATTCCCCTCGAAGTTTTAGGTCACGAAGGATTATATGGGCGAAGAGGCGGAGTCGGAGGGGCCCTGGGGGGCACACCCCATAGGGGGGCGCGCCCCCTCCCCTTGGCCACGCCGCCTTGTGGGGTGGGGCCCCCTGGCTCCCCTCTGGCCCCTCTTCGGTGCTCTGGAAGCTTCCGGGAAAAATAAGATATTGGGCGTTGATTTCGTCCGATTCCGAGAATATTTTCTTTGTAGGATTTCTGGAACCAAAAACAGCAGAAAACAGCAACTGGCTCTTCTGCATCTCGTTAATAGGTTAGTTCCGGAAAATGCATCAAAACGATATAAAGTGTGTATAAAACATGTGAGTATCATCATAAAAGTAGCATGGAACATAAGAAATTATAGATACGTTGGAGACGTATCAATAATGCAAAGCACCAAAACCCTAATGAGCAGCCTGTCGAGCGGTAAAACTAGTCTCTTCTGGGGAAGTTCCTAGTCACGTATATCGAAAGGCTGTGGCTATGGTTTGGACAAACACACTGTATGCTATGTGGACTCGGAGCAACAAAAACTGACTCTAGATGATAGCGGAGACACAAACCCTAACAATACTAGATGGAAGAAAAAAAGATACGCAAAAACAACTACGAAAAGCAACTAACACTCGAAATGCAATCTAAGGCTATGGCAAACCCTAACCCTAATTTTGTATGCCTTTTTCTGGATATAGAAAACACTCTCAACTCAACTATGGGGTGGATTGTGGATGGCTTACCGAGGAAACGCTGAAATCTGATACCAAGATGATAAGGGGTGGCCCGATCTTCTCACTAAGCAACGGTGGTGATGATGATCACGGGATGAACACAGCGGAGATAACTTGATGAAGTGGATGATAACTTGTATGATGTAACGAGATCTATCGATTGGTCCCTGTCGCCAATGCAATAGCTCTCAATCCTACAAGATATTCGCAACTCCACACACTTGCACACGTAGCCGCCGACCACGAAGCGGTAAATTGCAACCTTCTAATTCCCCAATGAAACAGAAGATCACACAAGACTTTCAGGTTTACACCAAATCAAAGCAATATGGTGTAGGGATTCAATAGAGTTTCAAAGCAATCAACTATGAACTAGGCTTTATCTTAAACGTGGTCTAAACCTAATTTGGGGGCGTCCTGGGCACTTATATAGGGGTTCAGGACGACCTCAGGTCGAAAAAGATACAAAAATAATCGACCTAGAATAGATCTGGTCGAGACAGACTCGGACACGGCCGGCCTGGGACCGACCGGTCCGGTTTGGACCGAGCCAGGGACCGGGTGGCAACCGGGCGGAGCGTCCAGGCTTACTGGATAGTGCCCGGTTGGCACAAGTTTGAAATCCGGTCGGCACCGGGTTGGTCCGGTGTGGCACCCGGTTGACCGGGCCTGGGGCCGGGCGCGCCAGCGTGGCGGCCGGTCGGACCGGATCTGGCGCCGGCCTGAACTTGGTCTTCTTCCCTCGTGCATGCCTCCCTCTCCTCCCTGGCGACCACCACCATCAAAGCGACGGCGGTCATCTCCACCATCATCAGAGCGACGGCGATCACCTCCACCATCATCTCGGCGTCGGTCACGGCGATCGTCACGGCGATCACCCTGGCGCTCATCACGGCGCCAATAACCACGGTCATCGTCTATATTGCGGTAACCACCACCTCCACCACCACGGTAAGGAGCGGGATCAGAGGTGCGGCCGCGAGGAGGTGGAGTGCGACCATGTGAGCACTGTTGTTGCTCACGGCCACGTCGAGCAAGATTTGCGGAAGAGACAAACTCCCCGTTTTCTTCAACTCCATTGCGCATATCATAGGAACTAAGCTGCTCATCAAAATCATCAAGTGTAGTGCCAGGATTTGCATTAACAGAAGTAATCAGGGCATTATATTCACCCTTGTCAGTACCATGCAGCAAATAACCAAACATCTCAGCATCTTCAACTGGCTTACCAAGAATATCAGGTGACAGATCGGACTGTTGAGAAGAAACCGAAGAACCTACTGATCACGAGCAAGCCACCCGACATAAGCCGGATTTTCAATCACAATTTTCTTCTTATCCACATCTTCAACTTCAATAGTCTTGGCCAGGGCTGCATCGGTGCCTTCGAGTAGCGCCATCACGTTGGCACCACGGAACGCAGGAAAGACTACAACATTCCATAGAAGAAAATTTCCTCGCGTGAGCTGCTGTGCAGGTGGTGCACCGAGGGCAGCGGCAAGGCCAGCGCCGGAACTTGAGCTTGATGACGAATTCATGGCTAGATTGATCTAGGGTTTGGGTTTGATCGGATGTGTATTGGATGTGTGTTGGCTGGGGATTTGATTCTGGGAGATATGGAGAGGGTTGTGGGTGTTTAGGAGGTGTGGATCACGGCGCCAGAGAGGTTTAGTGACGGCCTGGGCTTTTGGTATGTGACGGCGGCGACGGCTGGGAGATCAGCGGTGGCGGCGGTCTGCTTTGTTGATGTAGGGCGGCGGCGGTAGGTATCCTGCGGCGGCGGCAGCTAGGTTGTTGAGGAAGAGCTTCGCTCTGATACCATGTTGACGTTTCTAGGTTTGAACAACAGGTTCATCTCCTGGCGATTCCGTGTTAATCATATGCCACGAACCCGGGCCAGGTATAATACAGAGTACGTCTCCAATACACATACGTATAGGAGCTGAAAACCAGAAATAAAGAAAAGAGGCCCGGCCCTATTACATATTCTAACAGCATCAACCTTGCCAGCAGGCCGTCATGTTTGGTTCCTTGCACCTCCAGAGGGTTTAAACTTGCCGGTAAACGTTTGTGATACTTAAACAAAGGGCAGGAACTAGTCTAAAAAAAAACTTAACAAGCATTGGCAATTGGTCTTTTGGTGTTGAATAATGAATACCACTTGGATCCTGCATGCGGTGAATCCTGAACGGAGCATTAAAAGAATGCAAGTCACATAGTCTGTACGAGCAGATCGAGTTTTTTTTTTGTTGGAGAATGTCCATTTCAGATCGAGATTAATTTGTAGCATTTTCTCAACGATGTTCATGTATCTTTGATGAGGGAGATGCTATGGTGAAACATTGTGTGTGCATTTACTCCAAAGCTCTCTAAACCCTAAACTCTGCAAGGGAACATTTGGCTAAACATATGAGTGATTGTCACATCTTGAAGCTCCCCGTCTTAAAGCTTTGTTGCTTGATGTCATTTTGAGTTCGTAGATCGTCCACAACTTACCTAGAAAACGGGGTCCAAAGAAATATTTCAGGTTTAGCTCCCGGACTCCTCAGAATACATGACACACAGAAGAGAGGAAGGGGGAACCGTTGAGGAACGGTATGGTCGTTTCCATGAATGTAGGATCCACTTTCACGGGCAGAAAGCACTTTCACGGGCACAAGGAAAATTCCACGACAATAAACTGGATCTGGTACCAGTCTGGCGTACAAATTCCACAACGTCCGGTGATCTCGCCTGCTTGGAGGAGCTGCCAAGCAGTACTCCTGTCTGCCGGCCTGCATCCACGCATGCGCACCATGGATTGATCGCCGAGGGACTTCTTCTTGCGTTGCTCCTGTGGCCTGGAATTCAAATCCGGTATTGCCCCTATGCGTGCGCGTGTGATGTCTCCATTTTTTCCCTCTGGATCAATCGAGATTTGTGAAACTTTTTTTGTTGTTGTTTTGGATTGCTCATCAAGCATATCGCTCGATATCGAGATTTGTGAAACTTGCCTACAATAGGGATGTGGTTAGTTGCCTGCATTCACTTCAAGCAGGCTTCCGACTGCAAAAATCATGTGTTTCAAATCACGGGTGCGGCCTGTGTTGTGGTCCGGTAGGAATTATCGGTTTGGCTGTTCTCCTGAAGGCAGGCACCAGCGGTGGGAAAAGCAGAAGCGGTATGCGCGTAGGAGGCCGATGCGAAATAGCGGGAGAAACCCGAATCATTGGCTGGGTTTCACGGAAAAGCTAGTGTCACCTCCCAACAAAACACCCCCATTTTTTTTTGCTTTGGACACCGGTGACGGCGGCATATTCATAGCTGATTTCTTCAATTCCTGCACAGGAAGGCTGGCCTTGTCCTATTAAACATAATTACCGACATTGTATAGGATTAGAAGTTAATGTCCTGTATGAGTCCTTGTATTGCTTGCACCGCAATGTGCACCTCTTATAAATAGAAGATCGTGGGGCTCGGTGATATATCCGTGTAGAACCCTCTACCTGATCGTCTTACATGGTATCAGGCTGGCTCTTCCGCCGTCGAAACCTGATCGCAAAATCGATCTAGAATCCATCCCCTACGACGCCGCCCTCGAGCTCCTTCGTCGCTCCCATGGCGTCGTCCTCCAACACCCAGGTTATCAACCTCAGCTCCCCTCCCTCGGATAAGCTTACACACGCCAACTATTCCGGGTGGGCGAGACCAGGTCCTGCCGGCGATTCGAGGAGGCCGTCTGCTCGGCCTCCTTGATGGCTCAGACTCTGCCCCGCCGGAAACCGTGGAAGTTGAAGCCGCTGACAAGACAGCCGACAAACCGGCGAAAACAACGTCCAATCCAGAGTATGAAAATTGGATCTCCAGAGATCGGATTGTCCTATCATACCTCCTCCAATCTCTCTCCTCCGAGGTTCTTCCTCACGTCCAACGGATCGAGCATACTGCCGGTGTCTGGCAGGCTATCAAGGAGATGTTTGCCTCTCAGTGCCAAACCAAGGTCACAAACCTTCGGATCGCCCTGGCAAACACAAAGAAGCTTCAGATGTCCACGGCGACGTTTCTCATGAAGATGCAGTCGATCGTCGACGAACTTGCTGCGGCTGGCGAGGTCATCAGCATCCGCGAACATGTGTCCTTCATCCTGGCAGGATTGGGGTCTGACTATGACTCCCTTGTCGCTGATACGTCCATTTTGCATCACTATTTTATATCATAATTTGCTGTTATTCATTGATATATTTCATATTTAGAGATGATACTTATGTTATTTCATCTATTTTGCATGTTTCGTGATCATTGGAGAATTATTCACCGGAGTCAGGATTCTGCTGGAAAAAGCACCGTCAGGACACCATATTTCGGAAGATCAACAATTGACGGAAATTATACGGAAAATCCTATTTTTCCAGATGATGAAGGGAGCCAAAAGGAGGAGCCGAGAGGGGCCACCATGGCCCCCCCATAGGCCGGCGCGGGCCCAGGCCTGGCCGCGCCGCCTTGTGGGGAGGGGGCCCACAGCCCCCTCTGGCCGCCTCTCCTTCGCGTACTTCTTCGCCCCGAAAACCTAAGCCCCGGGGAGTGACGGAGAATTGACAGAGCCGCCTCTGCGGGGCGGAGAAACACCAGAGAGAAAAGAGCTCTCCGGCGGGCAGGAATCCGCCGGGGAAATTCCCTCCCGGAGGGGGAAATCGACGCCATCGCCATCGTCATCGAGCTGGACATCATCTCCATCATCATCATCATCATCTCCACCATCTACACCGCTGCATCTCATCATCGCTGTAACGATTTGGGTTGGATCTTGATTGTTTGATAGGGGAAACTCTCCCGGTGTTGATTACTACTTGTTATTGATGCTATTGAGTGAAACCATTGAACCAAGGTTTATGTTCAGATTGTTATTCATCATTATATCACCTCTGATCATGTTCCATATGATGTCTCGTGAGTAGTTCGTTTAGTTCTTGAGGACATGGGTGAAGTCTAAATGTTAGTAGTGAATTATTGTTGAGTAGTATTCAATGTTATGATATTTAAGTTGTGGTGTTACTCTTCTAGTGGTGTCATGTGAACGTCGACTACATGATACTTCACCTTTATGGGCCTACGGGAGTGCATCTTGTATTCGTTTGCTAATTGTGGGGTTGCCGGAGTGACGAGCAACCTAAACCCCCGTTAGTATATCGGTGCAGGAGGGATAGCAGGATCTCAGAGCTTAAGGCCGTGGTTAGATTTATCTTAATTACTTTCTTGTATTTGCGGATGCTTGCAAGGGGTATAATCACAAGTATGTATTAGTCCTAGGAAGGGCGGTGCATTAGCATAGGTTCACCCACACAACACTTATCAAAACAATGAAGATTAATCAGCCGTATGAAGCGAAAGCACTAGACTAAAATCCCCGTGTGTCCTCAAGAACGTTTGGTCATTATAAGTAAACAAACCGCTTGTCCTTTGTGATAAAAAGGATTGGGCCACTCGCTGCAATTATTTCTCTCGCATTTTATTTACTTGTACTTTATTTATCTGCTATATCAAAACCCCCTGAATACTTGTCTGTGAGCATTTACAGTGAATCCTTCATCGAAACTGCTTGTCAACACCTTCCGCTCCTCGTTGGGTTCGATACTCTTATTTATCGAAAGTACTACGATACACCCCCTATACTTGTGGGTCATCAAGACTATTTTCCGGCGCCGTTGCCGGGAGTGAAGCGCTATTGGTAAGTGGAATTGGTAAGGAAACTTTTACCGTACGTGCTGATTTTGTTTACGCTTGTCGCTATAAGTCATTATGGAGAGATCCTCCCTTGAATTTCTATTTGGGAAATCTACTACTACTGCAACGGTAGTGGATAGGCGCCAGGTGAGGAAGTAATACCATATAAAATACCTATGAAAATTATTGAACGTGTTGTGGATAACCGCTATGAAGGGGATGGAACTGTTCATCCTGGAGATCATTTACTGTTTTTACATGAATTATGCGGGTTATTCAAATGTGCAGGTATTTCAATGGATGAAGTTAGGAAGAAATTATTTGTTATGTCGCTATCTGGTAAAGCGGCGCATTGGTATAAACTGCTGAAGGATGGGCGTTCTCTTGATTGGAAGGATATTGTGGCTCTATTTTATTCCAAATTTTATCCTCCAAGAGAAATTCACAACGACCGCAACCATATATATAATTTCTGGCCTCATGATTGAAGTCTTTAATGCTCAAATGCCCCATTCATGAGCTTCCTGGTAATATTATTATTGATAATTTCTATGCAAGATTGTCTTTTCAAGATAAAACCTTGCTGGATACTGCTTGTTCAGGATCATTCACACGCAATAAAGAAGAGTTTAAATGGGACCTTCTTGATCGAATCCAAGAAAATACTGAAGGATGGGAGAACGATAAAGGTAGAGTGTCAGGTATAAATTATAATTATGAATGCATTGAAGCTTTTATGGATACTGATGAATATCGTAATATAAGTGCTACATATGGTCTTGACTCTCAAGTTGTTGCAAATATTTATAAAGCCTTTGCCTCTCATTTTTAATTGCCTAGGAAGAATTTTGATAAGTATCATGAACCATATAAAGATAAGACTGATCCACCTAAAGGTAAATGTATTGAAATTAAAACTGTTGATCATGTTCTTCCTGAAGCTTATATTGAAAAAACTCCTTTCCCTGCTAAAATGAAGGAGTATTCTGTTATAACTAGTGTAGTTAATAAAAGTGCAAAGAAACCCATAGAACCCGAAGAACAAATAAAAGTTGAACCTCGTTGTTGCAATAGTTAAAGATCTTGTGACTCGAAAATGTGGAAGATGGTCATATTATTTTTTGTGAAGATGCTTCTAATATTGTTTCGCATCCTAATAAGTCTATGAAAGCCAGTGTTCTTGTGCTCTCTGTTCGAATTGGTGATCATTGCTATTATGGTTTATGTGACATTGGTGCAAGTATTAGTGCCATTCCTTATGAGCTCTACACGGAAATTTTGCATGAAATTGGTTCTTGTGAACTTGAAGATATTGATGTGGTTATTCGGCTAGCTAATAGAGAAACTATCTCTCCCATTGGTATTGTTCGAGATGTTGAAGTTCTATGTGGTAAGATTAAATATCCTGCTGACTTTTTGGTACTTGGTTCTGCTGCTAGTAAGTTTTGTCCTATTATTTTTGGTAGACCTTTTCTAAATACATGTGGAGCTATTATAGATTGCAAGAAAGAGAAAATTGTTACTAAATTTGCTGGTTAATATTATGAGTTTAACTTCTCTAAATTTGCCAAAACTCCTTATAAAGCTGATTTACCTAATGATGATTTTAGAGTTGAACAGTGTGCATCTATTGCTCTTGCTCCAAGTAATCCTTTGCAGCAACATTTGGAGAATAGTGAGAGTGAAGTTTTTAGGGAAGAAAGGGATGAGCTTGATGAAATTTCCTTCGTCAACCTATTCTTAAACATGACTTACCGGTTGAAGATTTAGGCGTAAAACCACCACCAAAGGAAGATCATGTATTTGATTTGAAACCATTACCTGATAATCGTAAGTATGCTTATATTGATGATAAGAAAACATATCCTGTTATTATTAGTGCTAAGCTTTCAGATATCGAGGAAGAAAGGTTATTGGAAATATTGAAGAAACACCGAGGAGCTATTGGCTATACTCTTGATGACTTGAAGGGGATTTCTCCCGCTATTTGCCAACATGCCATTAATATAGAAGATGGTGCAAAACCTGTTGTTGAACATCAGCGTCGTCTAATTCCTAAGATGAAGGATGTGGTAAGAAATGAGGTATTAAAACTTCTTGAAGCAGGTATTATATATCCTATTGCTGATAGTAGATGGGTTAGTCATGTTCATTGTGTTCCTAAGAAAGGAGGTATAACTGTGCCTAATGATAATGATGAGATTATTCCTCAAAGAGTAGTTGTAGGGTATAGAATGTGCATTGATTTTCGAAAAGTTAATAAAGTTACTAAGAAAGATCATTACCCTTTACCTTTTATTGATCAAATGTTAGAAAGGTTGTCTAAAAATACTCATTTCTGTTTTCTTGATGGATATTCTGGGTTTTCACAAATTGCTGTTAGAGCTAAAGATCAAGAGAAAACCACTTTCACTTGTCCTTATGGAACTTACGCTTATAGGCGTATGCCTTTTGGTTTATGTAATGCTCCTGCTACCTTTCAAAGATGCATGTCTGCAATTTTTCATGGCTTTTGTGAAAAGATTGTTGAGGTATTCATGGATGATTTTTTCTCGTCTATGGGAATTCTTTTGATAATTGCTTGCGAAACCTTGATAAAGTTTTGCGGAGATGTGAAGAAACTAACCTTGTTCTTAATTGGGAGAAATGCCACTTTATGGTTAATGAAGGAATTGTATTGGGACATAAAATTTCTGAGAGAGGTATTGAAGTTGATAGAGCTAAAGTTGAAGCAATTGAGAAGATGCCCTATCCTAGGGATGTTAAAGGTATTCGTAGTATTCTTGGTCATGTTGGTTTTTATAGGAGGTTTATTAAAGATTTCTCTAAAATTTCAAAGCCTCTTACTAATCTTCTTCAAAAAGATGTACCTTTCGTTTTTCATGATGATTGTAAGGAAGCCTTTGAAACTCTAAAGAAAGCCTTAACAACTGCTCATATAGTTGAACCTCCTGATTGGAATTTGCCTTTTGAAATTAGGTGTGATGCTAGTGATTTTGCTGTAGGTGCTGTACTTGGACAGCGAGTAGATAAAAAATTGAATGTTATTCATTATGCTAGTAAAACTCTAGATGCTGCTCAAAGAAATTATGCTACAACTGAGAAAGAGTTATTAGCTGTACTTTTTGCATGTGACAAGTTTAGACCCTATATTGTTGATTCAAAAGTCACAATTCATACTGATCATGCTGCAATTAGGTACCTTATGGAAAAGAAAGATGCTAAGCCAAGGCTTATTAGATGGGTTCTTCTTTTGCAAGAATTTGATTTACATATTGTAGATAGGAAAGGTGCTGATAATCCTGTTGCTGATATTTTGTCTAGATTGGAAAATATTACTTATGATCCTGTTCCTGTTAATGATAGTTTTCCAAATAAAAAATTGGCTGTAATAAAGGTGAGCTCGCGAGAGAGCCCTTGGTATGCTGATTATGCTAACTTTATTGTTTCGAAGTACTTGCCTCCAACCTTTTCAGCTCAGCAAAGGAGGAAATTCTTTTATGATTTTAGGCATTATTTTTGGATGACCCACACTTATATAAAGAAGGAGTGGATGGTATTATGCGAAGATGTGTCCTAGAATATGAACAACAAGAGATATTGAGTAAATGCCATGGTAGTGTTTATGGAGGACATCACGCCGGAGATAGAACCGCACAAAAGGTTCTACAATCAGGTTTTTATTGGCCAACACTTTTCAAGGATGCAAGGAAGTTTATCTTATCTTGTGATGAATGTCAAAGAGGTGGTAATATCTCTAGACGCAATGAAATGCCTATGAATTATACTCTTGTTGTTGAACCATTTGACTGTTGGGGATTCGACTTCATGGGTCCTTTCCCTTCTTCAGAAGGTAACACTCACATACTTGTCGTTGTTGATTATGTTACTAAATGGGTAGAAGCTATACCTACAAAAAGTGTTGATGGTGAGACCTCTATAAAAATGCTTGTAGATGTTATATTTCCTAGATTTGGAGTACCAAGATATATTATGACTGATGGAGGTTCTCATTTTATTCATGGTGGTTTTAGAAAAACTCTTGCCAAATATGGTATTAATCATAGAATTGCTTCAGCTTATCATCCTCAAACTAGTGGGCAGGTAGAATTATCAAATAGAGAAATTAAAGCTATTTTGGGAAAGATTGTTAATAAATCTAGAAAGAATTGGGCTAGTAAGTTAAAGGAAGCATTGTGGGCTTATAGAACTGCTTATAAAAATCCTATGGGAATGTCTCCTTATAAAATGGTTTATGGAAAAGCTTGTCATTTACCTTTAGAACTAGAGCACAAAGCTTATTGGGCTGTAAGAGAACTTAATAAAGATTTTAAACTTGCCGGTAAGAAGAGGTTGCTACAATTGAGTTATTTAGATGAATTGAGAAGTGAAGCTTATGAAAATGCTAAACTTTTTAAGGAGAAAGTTAAGAAGTGGCATGATAGAAGAATTATTAAAAGAGAATTTAATGTTGGAGACAAAGTCCTATTGTATCGGTCTCGTCTCAGATTTTTTGCAGGGAAATTACTCTCAAAATGGGAAGGACCATATGTTATTGAGGAGGTATATCGTTCAGGAGCAATAAAAATTAGCTCTTTGGAAGGTAACGCCACACGAGTAGTGAATGGACAAAGGCTCAAGCATTATATTTCTGGAGATTCTTATAATGAAGATATTGATGTTATTCAAGTGATAACTCCGGAAGCTTTCATCAAAGATCAAATTGACAGTTCTGCAGAGTCCGACTTTGAATAGGTAACAATTTTAGTAATAAAAAGTCCGCGTTTAACTTTCTGAACAATATTTCTGCTTTTTTTGGAAAATATGAAAAATTACGGGATCGAAACGGAGTGGAGGAGACGCGCGAGGGCCTTCACCATAGGCCGGCGCGGGCCCCACCCTGGCCACGCCGCCCTATGGTGACAGCCCCTCGGCGTCCCGTTTCCACTCGTTTTCGGCCTGGAACCTTCCTTTTGTCATAAAAATATTTGCTATATAATCCCCCGGATCTCCAGAGGTCCGTATATCGTTTTCTCGTCGTGTTTTGTTTCGAGCTGTTTTCTGCCAGATCTGTTTTTGATCTAGAAGCACCATAGTCTCGAACAACAAAGACAAGGAACCTCGGGAAGAGGAGATGGATGAAGGGGTCAATAAGGGAGTGAAGAAGATAGCATCAGCAAAAAGAGAGTGGGAAGCTATGGAGAGTAAGCCAATCTTGGTGGGATCGGTTAACACTGGGCGTTCTTTTTCTCATAACTTGCAGGGACTTCTTCCGCCTGCTCTTAGCCTCGACTTTTTCCCTTGTGTGGAGGAAGCAATACGGGTTACCGATGAGTTTTGTGATCAATATCGTGCTCTAAGAAGGGAAGTGGAGATACTTCAGCAGGAGAACCAACGACTTCGCAGAATGCTGGAATATTACTAGATTCCCATCACAAGGCCGTCACCGCCACATTCGGATAACAATGAATCTCTTCGAGTTTTAGTGCAGAATTGCCAAACTGAGAAGATGAAGCTGAAGGAGATCCTTAAGAAGCGCGAGAAGAATCCATCACCATAGCCGCCGAAGGAGTAATTCATCATCGGTATTGGCATCCCCTTGGTTTGTTCCAAGCTTGGGGGAGTGCCGCGGTATCACATCATCACTATCTTTATCTTTTACTATCAAGTAGAGTCATATCATGAGTAGGGAAGTTATCATATAGAATAGTTTGCGGTGTGGAAGTATCTCTCTCTTAGTTGGTTATCTATGTATCCGTTGGTGTGAGTTATCGTTATGGAATATTAATGAGAAGTCTTATCATTTACTTTTTGCACACCTTATTTTAGTTTGCAATTTCTTTTATATGATTACTCTTGACATGAGTATTGATATCACTTTGGGAGCATCAAGTAAATCTATTTGGTTTTGGCAAACTTAGCATTGGTCAATAGCAACAACACCATGATGTTTAAGTAAAAAAGGGAAATACATGTAGATACATTACTCTATTATCTTTATGCTAATGAGTTAGTATTCTGAAGTTAAAATTGCTTGTGCTTATGATAAAGATGCATGATTGTTTCTATCACATGTATATTTGTTTGTTTCTCTCAACCTTTATGCTTGCTTCCCAACCTTGCTATCCAAAGACCTGTATTGAGAGGGAATGCTTCTCATACATCCATAACCTTAGACCAAACCCATGCCATTTGTGTCCACCATAACTACCTACTATGTGGTATTTTGCGCCACTCCAAGTAAATACTTCATGTGCTACCTTTAAATAATTCAAACTATATTACTCTTTATTTGTGTTAATGTTTTATAGCTCATGAGGAAGTATGTGGTGTTTTATCTTTCAATCTTGTTGGGCGGACTTTCACCAATGGACTAGTGGTACATCCGCTTATCCAATAATTTTGCAATAAGAGCTGGCAACGGGGTTCCCAGCCCCAATTAATAACTTTCATTAATAATTCTCTTCACATGTTTTGCCCTGATTTATCAGTAAGCAACTTAATTTTGCAATAGACACTCCTCCATGGTATGTGAATGTTGGAAGGCACCCGAGGATTCGGTTAGCCATGGCTTGTGAAAGCAAAGGTTGGGGGAGTGTCATCCATAATAAAACTAAAATACATGTGTAAACAAAAGAGAAGGGGGATGATCTACCTTGCTGGTAGAGATGCCGTCCTCCATGGGAGCCGCTCTTGGAAGGTCTGTTTGGCAAGGAGGTTAGAGTACCCACTACCATTCGTTGACAACAACAAACACCACTCAAAATCTTACTTTTATGCTCTTTATATGATTTCAAAACTTGAAAAGCTCTAGCACATGATTTAATCACTGCTTCCCTCTGCAAAGGGCCTATCTTTTACTTTTATGTTGAGTCAGTAAACCTATTTCCCTCTATCTTAAGCAAGCAATTGAGTTGTTGTGAACCAACCATTTATGCTATGATTCAGTTAATCATGTCTTTTATGCTTTCTTGTTTAGTACAAATTTTATCTGAATGAATATGACCTTGAAATCTATCAATGATTATGAGGAGATTGTTATGATTGAGAATGAAAGCCCTGCTATATAAATTCTAATATGAAAGCTTTGCTTAGAAGATAAGTGCAATCCGTTAGTAGTTCTCTGACCAAGAACAAAGCTTGCCATAACCGCTTATGATTTCCTATGCACCTCTACTTGTGATTTCTCTTTACTTATTTCAAGTTGATTATATGAAGATAATGTTTACTAGAATATCTTGTGTGAATCAATATGATGCTTCTTGTCCGTATTTTATTTATCGACTCTTCACTCCATAAACATGTGGTCTTGTTTATCGAGCTCAGTTTCGCTTGGGGACAAGCGAGGTCTAAGCTTGGGGGGAGTTGATACGTCCATTTTGCATCACTATTTTATATCATAATTTGCTGTTATTCATTGATATATTTCATATTTAGAGATGATACTTATGTTATTTCATCTATTTTGCATGTTTCGTGATCATTGGAGAATTATTCACCGGAGTCAGGATTCTCGCTGGAAAAAGCACCGTCGGGACACCATATTTCGGAAGATCAACAATTGACGGAAATTATACGGAAAATCCTATTTTTCCAGATGATGAAGGGAGCCAAAAGGAGGAGCCGAGAGGGGCCACCAGGGGCCCCCCCATAGGCCGGCGCGGGCCCAGGCCTGGCCGCGCCGCCTTGTGGGGAGGGGGCCCACAGCCCCCTCTGGCCGCCTCTCCTTCGCGTACTTCTTCGCCCCGAAAACCTAAGCCCCGGGGAGTGACGGAGAATTGACAGAGCCGCCTCTGCGGGGCGGAGAAACACCAGAGAGAAAAGAGCTCTCCGGCGGGCAGGAATCCGCCGGGAAAATTCCCTCCCGGAGGGGGAAATCGACGCCATCGCCATCGTCATCGAGCTGTACATCATCTCCATCATCATCATCATCATCATCATCTCCACCATCTACACCGCCATCTCCACCGCTGCATCTCGTCATCGCTGTAACGATTTGAGTTGGATCTTGATTGTTTGATAGGGGAAACTCTCCCGGTGTTGATTACTACTTGTTATTGATGCTATTGAGTGAAACCATTGAACCAAGGTTTATGTTCAGATTGTTATTCATCATTATATCACCTCTGATCATGTTCCATATGATGTCTCGTGAGTAGTTCGTTTAGTTCTTGAGGACATGGGTGAAGTCTAAATGTTAGTAGTGAATTATTGTTGAGTAGTATTCAATGTTATGATATTTAAGTTGTGGTGTTACTCTTCTAGTGGTGTCATGTGAACGTCGACTACATGATACTTCACCTTTATGGGCCTAGGGGAGTGCATCTTGTATTCGTTTGCTAATTGTGGGGTTGCCGGAGTGACAGCAACCTAAACCCCCGTTAGTATATCGGTGCAGGAGGGATAGCGAGGATCTCGCAGTTTAAGGCTGTGGTTAGATTTATCTTAATTACTTTCTTGTATTTGCGGATGCTTGCAAGGGGTATAATCACAAGTATGTATTAGTCCTAGGAAGGGCGGTGCATTAGCATAGGTTCACCCACACAACACTTATCAAAACAATGAAGATTAATCAGCCGTAGGAAGCGAAAGCACTAGACTAAAATCCCCGTGTGTCCTCAAGAACGTTTGGTCATTATAAGTAAACAAACCGGCTTGTCCTTTGTGCTAAAAAGGATTGGGCCACTCGCTGCAATTATTTCTCTCGCTTATTTATCTGCTATATCAAAACCCCCTGAATACTTGTCTGTGAGCATTTACAGTGAATCCTTCATCGAAACTGCTTGTCAACACCTTCTGCTCCTCGTTGGGTTCGACACTCTTATTTATCGAAAGTACTACGATACACCCCCTATACTTGTGGGTCATCAGTCGCTGCCCTTGGTGTTGTCACGACACCGATCTCGTTGGCCTCCCTCTATGCGCAGCTCAATGCCTATGATCATCGTCAGGAGATGCTTCGTGGCTCCCCCAGCTCCGACTTCGACAGTTCTGCCAATGTGGCCTCTCGCCAACGTCGTGGGAGATTCAACAATCAACCACGCAGCGACCATGGTGACTATGGCGATCGCCGTGATGATCGTCGTTACGAGCGCCGCGATGACCGACGCGATCAACGCCGTGATGACCGGCGTGACGACCGCTAGTCTCGCCAAGGCCGCGGTGGCGGATGAGCGCCTCCAGGAGGGGGGCGTGGGCGAGGACGCCGTCGGACCACTCCCTGGGTAGATGTTATCTGCCAAATCTGCAAAAAGAAGGCCATGCTGCCAAAGACTGCTGGTGGCGCTTCCAAGACGAAGACGATGATGACTCTAACAAGGAAGCTCATGTTGCATCATACGGGGTCGATACCAACTGGTACTCCGACACGGGTGCATCGCATCACATCACTTGAGAGCTCAATAACCTGACGGTCTGTGACAAGTACAAGGGCCACGACAGGGTCAACACTGCAAGTGGGCATGGTATGAATATCTCACATGTTGGTCATTCAATTGTTCGTAACCCTGCTCAAAATTTTCATCTCCGCAATGTCTTACATGTCCCTGATGCATCCAAAAATTTGCTTTCTGTGCATCGTTTCGCTTATGACAACCGTGTGTTCTTCGAATTTCATCCCTTCTATTTTTTGATCAAGGATCAGGTCACATGGAGAATACTTCATAGAGGACGATGCGTAGGAGAACTTTATCCACTCATATCATCATTGATGTCTTCATCTCAGTCCAAGCATGCTTTTACTGCTGCCAAGCCGTCACAAGCAAGGTGGCATAGTCGTTTAGGTCATCCGTCTTCAGTTATTGTTAGGCAAATCCTTAGCAAGAATAAACTCTCCTTTGTTAGATATACTAGTATCGAGTTAGTTTGTGATTCCTGTCAACAGGCTAAAAGTCAACAGCTTCTCTATCCTATTTCCACCAGTAGATCTACAGCTCCACTTCAGTTGATTTTTTCTGATGTATGGGGTCCTGCACCTACTTCTGTTGGTCGTCATGATTATTATGTAAGCTTCATTGATGATTATAGCAAGTTTACATGGATTTATTTGCTCAAAAAGAAATCTGATGCTTTTCCTGCCTTTGTCAACTTTCAAAAACTTGTCGAACGCAAACTTAACATCAAAATTCTTACTGTTCAATCCGATTGGGGTGGTGAATATGAGAAACTAAACTCTCTATTTCAATCCCAAGGTATCTCCCACCATGTGTCATGTCCACATGCTCACCAACAAAATGGCTCTGCTGAGCGCAAGCATCGCCATATAGTTGAAGTAGGACTAGCTCTTCTTGCTCATGCTCATATGCCTCTGAAATTCTGGGATGAAGTTTTCCTCACTGCCACCTATCTTATCAACATGCTTCCCAGCCGAGTTATAAATAATGATACACCTGTTCATCGTCTCTTAGGTACTCAACCAGACTATACTTCTCTCCGAGTGTTTGGGTGTGCTTGTTGGCCTAATCTTCGCCCCTAAAATAAACACAAGTTAGCTTTCCGCTCCAAACAGTGCATTTTTCTTGGCTATAGTCCTCGCCATAACGGTGTTAAGTGTCTCGATGTGTCCACAGGTCGTGTCTATGTCTCAAGTGATGTTGTTTTTGATGAGGTTGTGTTTCCCTTCCAAAATCTTCATCCAAATGTTGGTGCCCTTCTTCGGAAGGAAATTCTTCTACTCGATCCATCTCTTCGAGATTTTGAGCTTCGGCATGTACAAATTGATGACTTACATTTGGATAATATGCCTGCTATTAATCTTGCATCTAGCACTACGTGTGTTGTTCCCCAGGTTACAGCAGCAAGAACTGATCAAGCTGGACGAAATTTGGGTCAAAATGGTGCTCAAATGAGTCAAAACAGCTCTCATACAATATCAGCAGAAGAAGACGAAACTATAGAACACGAGGAGGATTTTCTGGCCGAATCTGCGTCGAGATCCTCCCGTATCGCCTGGGATCGCACGCACGCCGATCCCGGAGCTGATCCGGCCACGTCCACTGCTGGCGAAGATTCGACTGGCGCACGGAACCCCACGGCGCGGTCCCCTGCTCCCGCCTTGCGTAGTCGCACTGCTGGCCAGGGCGCCGGATCTTCTGCGCCGCCCCACACTCCCGCACCGTCGGCCATAGGATCATCTGCGGCCACCCCTGCGTCAGCTGCTGCCAGCCCCGCAGATTCTGGATCTTTTGCACCCTCTCCGGTTCCGCACCAGCCTGTGGCACCTGCAAATCAATCCCTGGCACCGTCTGGTTCTCGTCCCGTCACTCGTGCAT
Source organism: Lolium rigidum (assembly GCF_022539505.1). Taxonomy (NCBI): domain Eukaryota; kingdom Viridiplantae; phylum Streptophyta; class Magnoliopsida; order Poales; family Poaceae; genus Lolium; species Lolium rigidum. The sequence goes on from NC_061508.1 coordinate 82,281,619, forward strand.
CTAAGGGAATTCGCAAGCCAAAGACATACACTGATGGTACTGTCCGCTGGGGTTTGTCTGCAATGTCTGCTGAACCCGCCAATTTGCAAGTTGCATTGCAAGACTCTCGTTGGAAAGAGGCTATGGATGAGGAGTATGGTGCTCTCATAAAGAACAAAACCTGGCGATTGGTTCCCACTCCGCAAGGTAAAAATATTATTGATTGTCGCTGGATATACAAAATCAAGCATCGTGCAGATGGCTCGATTGATAGATACAAGGCACGTCTCGTTGCCAAAGGGTTCAAGCAGCGTTATGGTATTGATTATGAGGATACTTTCAGTCCAGTTGTGAAGATAGCTATAGTCAGACTTGTCCTAGCTATTTCTGTCTCACGGGGATGGAGTTTGCGACAGTTAGACGTTAAGAACGTGTTTCTTCATGGTGTTCTGGAAGAGGAAGTTTATATGAATCAACCTCCTGGATATGAACATGGAGGGAAATTGGGCTATGTGTGAAAACTTGACAAGGCACTTTATGGACTGAAACAAGCACCTCGTGCATGGTATTCTCGCTTGAGTTCTCAGCTACTTCGACTTGGTTTCCGTGCATCCAAGTCTGACACATCACTATTCATCTATCGTAAGTACCATGTTACTATCTTCATGCTCATATATGTGGATGATATTATAGTGGCTAGCTCGTCTCAAGCAGCTACAGATAGACTTCTTCATGACCTATACAAACAGTTTGCTCTCAAGGACCTTGGTGATCTCCATTATTTCTTGGGTATTGAAGTTCATCCCTCGCATGATGGGCTTGTTCTCAATCAGGCCAAGTATGCTCAAGATGTTCTTGCCCGTGTTGGCATGACACATTGTTCAGGATCACCTACACCTTTGTCCTCCTCTGAGAAGCTCACAACAAGGGAGGGAGATTTATTGGGTCCTGAGGATAGCACCAAATACAGAAGCATGGTTGGTGCACTACAATATCTTACTCTTACAAGACCTGATATTTCTTATGCAGTACATGCTCCTACTACTTTGCATTGGACTGCTGCGAAGCATATTCTCAGATATGTCAAGGATACTTTCACTACAAGAAAAGTTGCCATGGTCGACGAAGTTGAAGTCGCGCCATGGTTGCTGGTGCACCATGGCCATCGATTTTGGGTCCCTCCGTGGTTCATGTCAAAACTTTTTTTTCTCGTTTTTGAGGCCACCTAGCCCGACGAAAGCGGCCAAAACGTCGCGTATGGTGGCCCGGGACGTGGTGCATCGCGAATTCTCGGGTTCGCCGGCCGAGTCAACGTAAATCCGCACCGCCTGTGGATGTAGGGCCCGGATGGCAGCCTCTCTAGCATTGTTTTTTTTCTCGATCGCGCCATCTCGTTCAACGCTCTCCGATCGAGCCGTTTACGATGCGTGGATCATGGGTCCCGCTTGTCATCCTCTATGAACCAAATTTCTTTCTTTTCTTGGATTTTTTTGACCCCCTGATTTCTGGCTACTTCCTTTTTCTTTTGATCCCTTGCCTCCTTGGAAACGTTGAGACCGCGGCAGCTAAATGGGACCCGCATGTCATCCTCTATGAGCAATCAACTTTCTTTTCTTGGAGTTTTTTTTTGGCACCTCATATTTGGTCACTTGCCTTTTTCTTTCGATCCCCTGCCGCCTCTCAAACGGTGATACCGATGCTGCTAAATGGGACCCGCATGTCATCCTCTATGTACTATAAAACTTTCTTTTCTTGGATTTTTTTGGCACCTCATATTTGGTCACTTGCCTTTTTCTTTCGATCCCCCCGCCTCTCAAACGGTGATACCGCCGCTCGCTAAATGGGACCCGCATGTCATCCTCTATGGACTATAAAACTTTCTTTTCTTGAATTATTTTTGGCTCCTGATATTTGGTCACTTGCCTTTTTCTTTCGATCCCCTGCCGCCTCTCAAACAGTGAGACCGCTGCAGTAAATGGGACCCGCATGTCATCCTCTATGAGAAATCAACTTTCTTTTCTTGGAGTTTTTTTTGGCACCTCATATTTGGTCACTTGTCTTTTTCTTTCGATCTCATGCCACGTTTGAAACATTGAGGAACCTGCTGGCTCATGGGACCCGCATGTCATCCTCTATGTGCTATAAAAGTTTCCTTTGTTGGATTTTTTTTTCACCCTCTGATTTTTGGCTTGCCTTTTTCTTTTGATCCCCTGCCGCCTTTGAAACGTTGAGTAAGTCGTTGGCTCAAGGGACCCGCATGTCATCCTCTATGTCCATCAACTTTCTTTTCTTGGATTTTTTTTCTCCCCCTAATTACTAGCTACTTTCTTTTTCTTTTGATCTCAAGCCGCATTACAAACATTGAGACCGCTGCTGTAAAATGGGACCCACATGTCATCCTCTATGTACAATAAATCTTGGATTATTTTTGGCTCTCGATATTTGGTCACTTGCCTTTTTCTTTCGATCTCATGCCGCCTTTGAAACGTTGAGTAAGCTCGCTGGCTCATGGGTCCCGCATGTCATCCTCTACGAACAATAAAAGTTTCCTTTCTTGGAGTTATTTTTGACCCCTAATTTCTGGCTATTTGCCTTTTTCTTTTGATCCCTGCCCCCTTTGAAATGATGAGGACGCTGTTGGCAGGTCGGTCCCTCATGTCATCCTCTATGAACAATAAAAGTTTCCTTTGGTGGATTTATTTTTGACCCCTAATTAATTTCTGGCTATTTCCTTTTTTTTCTTTTGATCCCCTGCCGCCTTGGAATCGTTGAGAATGCTCGCTGCCTCATTTTTCTTTTGGTCCCGTGCCGCCTTGGAAACGTTGAGACCGTCGCTACAAAATGGGACCCGCATGTCATCCTCTATGTACAATAAAGTTTCTTTTCTTGGATTATTTTTGGCTCCTGATATTATGTCACTTGGCTTTTTCTTTCGATCTCATGCCAACTTTGAAACGTTGAGGATGCTGCTGCCTCATGGGTCCCGCATGTCATCCTCTTAGAACGATAAATGTTTTCTTTTCTTGTATTTTTTTACCAACTGATTTTTGGCTTTTTTTATTTTCGATCCCCTGCCGCCTTTGAAACGTTGACGACGCTGCTGGCTCATGGGTCCCCGATGTCGCCTCCCCGTACAAGAAACATGTGATATTTTATTTTGCAAACAATAAACATTGTATTTCGCTCTGAGCTATTGCAAACGGATAAATTAAATATTTATATCTACATAAACAAGCTTATATGTTGAATCTCATTGTTTTTTGTTTTTGCGAAGCATAGGAATTTCCTGTTTTTTTTGAGAAAAATCCGACCTTTCCTGTTTTGGAGTGGGCTGAAATTGTACGAGTCAAAAGGCCCAGCAGGATAGTTCGAAGGCCCAGATATCCAGATACATGCCCCAATTGAAATCTTTCTTTTCTTGGATTTTTTTCACACCCCGATTTCGCCTACTTCATTTTTCTTTCGGTCCCGTGCCGCCTTGGAAGCGTTGAGACCGTCGCTACAAAATGGGACCCGCATGTCATCCTCTATGTACAATAAAGTTTCTTTTCTTGGATTATTTTTGGCTCCCGATATTATGTCACTTGCCTTTTTCTTTCAATCTCATGCCGACTTTGAAACGTTGAGGAAGCCGCCGGCTCATGGGTCCCGCATGTCATCCTCTATGAACAATAAAAGTTTCCTTTGTTGGATTTATTGTTTCCCCCTAATTTCTGGCTATTTGCCTTTTTCTTTTGATCCCCTGCCCCCTTTGAAACGATGACGACGCAGCTGGCAAGTCGGTCCCACATGTCATCCTCTATGAACAACAAAAGTTTCCTTTGATGGATTTATTTTTAACCCTAATTAATTTTTGGCTATTTCCTTTTTTCTTTTGATCCCCTGCCGCCTTGAAATAGTTGAGGATGCTGCTGCCTCATGGGTCCCGCATGTCATCCTCTCGTAAAGGTAAATGTTTCTTTTCTTGAATTTGTTTACCAACCGATTTTTGGCTTATTTTTTCTTTCGATCTCCCGCCACCTTTAAAACGTTGACGACGTCGCCGGCTCATGGGTCCCCAATGTCAGCCTCCCCATACCGCAAATCCTCTTTCCGCAAAGGTTGTATTTCTAGATAGATAAGGTGGATTCGAATCCGCCATGGTTCGAGCAGCTTCGTGTAAGCCTTCTTGCACTGATTAATGGAAGTAGTGTATAGCAAGGTCAAGACATGTGGCTCGGTGTAATGAATCTATTTGAATCATGTTGTGGGTTCAATCTGATAGTTCTCTAACAAGTCAGCCAAAATAGAAATTAAGTTTTTTTCTAAAACGGAAATGCAAATTAAGATGAACACAAACATTAGTTATCATAATAGCTGATCATACATACATACTTGCTAAGAGCAAAAGCTTGCCAGAGTTTTACCACCCGTACAATTAATTAGCAGTTCAGATAAGATAACCTTATATAAGTATAACTACAAATGCATTTGCTAAGGGCTCATGGGACAACAGAACTAGACAACCGCGAACTTTATGACCAGCATGTCACAGCGGCATCGAAAGATCTTGACCTTCAACTTTGATCCAATGCGAAGTTTGGCACCGTCAATGAACTTTTTCCACTCGGAAGTAACAGACCAAGCGGCCATCTCGTGGACCGATGGGGTACCGTCCCTCCACGGTGAGACCTTCACTCTCCATGACGAGGGATATCTTGCCCCTTCGGCCAGCATTGAGCTCCTTGGAGATACTTTTAGGCAATTTCTGATTCAAAGCAAGAGATACCACCAAAAATTAGTCAATGGCACCAATGCACTAAACCATGTGAGACTTTGAGCAGAGAAGACATCAAGATAAGAGCAGTTATGCTGTCATATACTCACGAACATAGCCTTCAGATGCGTCCTGGTCACCACACGGGTGGCCACAGCAATGAGCTGAGACCTCGGTGATCTGGGCCGGGCAGGTGCAGGAGCCTAGGCTGGTACACGAGCTGGTGCCGATGCGGGAGACTCGCCGGGCAGGTGCGAGAACGGTGCCTCTAGAGGAACCGGTGCCGATGCGAGAGACTCGTGGCAGTGTGCAGAACGGTGCAGCCTAGAGGAACCAAAGTGCCGATGCGTGAGCCTCGCCGGGCGGTGTAGTATATGGGGCCTCTACAGGAACCAATGCTGATGTAGGGGACTGCTGGGTAGATGCAGTAAACGGAGCTGGTACAGGAACCGGTGCTGATGCAGTAGAGTAGGAAGCCAGTGCCGGTGCTGGTGTGGTTGCCTGATACGTCTCCAACGTATCGATAATTTCTTATGTTCCATGCTACTTTATTGATGATACCTACATGTTTTATGCACATTATATGTCGTATTTACGCATTTTCTGGAACTAACCTATTAACAAGATGCCGAAGTGCCAGCTCTCGTTTTCTGCTGTTTTTGGTTTCGTAAATCCTAGTAACGAAATATTCTCGGAATTGGACGAAATCAACGCCCGTGTTCCTATTTTGCCCGGAAGCATCCGGAACACCCGAGAGCCGCCGCAGATGGGCCAGGGGGCCCACACCACACTTGGGCGCGGGCCAGGGCCCGGCCGCGCCACCCGGTGGTGAGGGCACCCCGGTGCCCCTCCGAGGCTCCCCTTTCGCCTATTTAAAGGTCCCCGACCTAAAAACCCTTACGCAGGAAGCCACGGTACGCGAAACCTTCCGGAGCCGCCGCCATTGCGAAGCCAAGATCCGGGGACGGGAGTCTCTCGTTTCGGCACCCCGCCGGAGCGGGGAAGTGCCCCTGAAGGCTTCTCCATCGACACCGCTGCCATCTCCACCGCCATCTTCATCACCTCTCGCTGCTCCCATGAGGAGGGAGTAGTTCTCCATCGAGGCTCGGGGCTGTACCGGTAGCTATGTGGTTCATCTCTCCCATGTACCTCAATACAATAATCTCATGAGCTGCTTTACATGATTGAGATTCATATGAGTTTGTATCACAATTTATCTATGTGCTACTCTAGCAATGTTATTAAAGTAGTTTTATTCCTCCCGCACGTGTGTAAAGGTGACAGTAGTGTGCACCGTGTTAGTACTTGGTTTATGCTATGATCATGATCTCTTGTAGATTGCGAAGTTAACTATTGCTATGATAATATTGATGTGATCTATTCCTCCTACATATGCATGAAGGTGACAAGTGTGCATGCTATGTTAGTACTTGGTTTAGTCTTTTGATCTATCTTACACTATAAGGTTACTTAAACATGAGCATTATTGTGGAGCTTGTTAACTCCGGCATTGAGGGTTCGTGTAATCCTACGCAATGTGTTCATCATCCAACAAGAGAGTGTAGAGTATGCATTTATCTATTCCGTTATGTGATCAAAGTTGAGAGTGTCCACTAGTGAAAGTCTATTCCCTAGGCCTTGTTCCTAAATATCGCTATCGCTGCTTGTTTACCGTTTCTATCGCGTTACTACTGCTGCGTTACTACCGCTTGTTTACTTCCTACAATATTACTACCATCAATCGCATGCCGATAAGCTATTTTCTCGGCGCCATACTATCGCTCATATTCATTCATACCACTTGTATTTCACTATCTCTTCGCCGAACTAGTGCACCTATTAGGTGTGTTGGGGACACAAGAGACTTCTTGCTTTGTGGTTGCAGGGTTGCATGAGAGGGATATCTTTGACCTCTTCCTCCCTGAGTTCGATAAACCTTGGGTAATCCACTTAAGGGAAACTTGCTGCTGTTCTACAAACCTCTGCTCTTGGAGGCCCAACACTGTCTACAAGAATAGAAGCACCCGTAGACATCATTGCCCTTTGTGACATCCGCTCCTGTTCCATCAGGGGATCTGCAGCTTTGATCATGTTAAACCCAGCAAGCTAGAACAGAGGGAATGGTTTAGAACAACTGCTCAGAATGCAGTTATCAAAAGATATGAGTAGAAAAAATTTACATATTATATATTTGGAAGTGTCTCCAACTCGTAAGCGGCTACGTATATCCGCCCGTTTGAGTTTCTGATCCTCAGCTCGTCGCCCTTCTTCCGACCGTAGTCAAAAGCAAACTTTCTCCAATCATGTCCATACAAATATGTGATGGCCTGCGTCTTGTAGACATACACCTCATAGACCGTGTAGGTGTTCATCAATTTGCCATTGCCATGCATAGTGAAAGACCCTTCATGCGGACACATCTCGGTTAATCATTGGACGAAGTTCACAAGGTACAGTCCGCATGTGAAAATTGATACAAATGTAAGAAGCGAGGAAGACTAAAAACAAGACTTTACTATATGCCAATTCATGCTAAACCACTGAGAATACATACCCGTAACTTCGTGAAGGAGCTACTAGAAAGGTAGATAGAGCCATAGGAGGTGTTATATACGGGGTATGTACATGGGCCCGCCATATTCCCGCAAGCTCGGCATCGGGATGGTGAAGGAAACATGGGAGGTACTACTGGTGCGTAGAGCTGAATGTAAGTGGAAGAATTAGGTTGTGTAAAGTGCATAGTTTAGAGCAATGCAAATGTTGACAAGCGAGTGCATAACACTATGTTACAAACTGAACAGTGAAAAATTAGTGTATGATGAATATAAGCATGCTAATTTGGTGTTTCCGAATTCCAAAAAGCATTAGACAGAGCCGGTGATAATATCAGACATAAATCATGGCATGTATATGTGGCTTAAGAAAATATACCCGAACCCTTGGATGGTTACGGCCCGGCTGGTCCTTGGACTTGAGCTTATATAAGCATCCAGAAGGTGGGGCCGACAGTAACTTGGTGGCAGCCTCTGCAGATGCCTCATCGCAGCAGCTTGCAATCCTTTTGACCAATGAAGGCTTAGCAGTTTCAGCTCGCATATGAAAATTGAAGAGCAACAGTACATCAGCGAGTGATATATAAAATGAATCTATGAGACACCGATGCATATAGTGCTCGGATGTAAGTGGAAGAATAGGTGTGTGTGTTTCGAACTATTGGTAAGCATTAGACAAAGCCGGCAATAAACGAGACAAAAATCAAATCATGTATGAGGATTAAGAAAATATACCCGCTATCGAAAAGGGTACCACCCAGTGGCCCGTGGCCTTGTGCTTGAGGAGGTTTTCGGAAGATGGTGGCGGCACCATCGTCTTCACGGCAGCCTCATCGGGATCATTTTTTATCCATTTGAGTAGAGGCACGAAGTTTCATCCTGCATATGAATAGCAACAGAACTCATCATTGATATATAATAAATCTATGAGATCGATCGATGCAAATAGTGCGGGTGTAAGTGGAAGAATAGGGTTGTGCATAGAGAACAGCTTGACAACAATGCAAATGATTACAAAAGAAGCCAATGGAAATCAACAGTTTATATACTCGGATGAGACAGATCGAAAAGTGAAAAATTAGTGTATGATGATTGTAAGCAAACGCAGTGTTTCGAAGTTTTGGTAAGCATTAGACAAAGCCAACGAGTAATTAAACGGATAATAATGAAATCATGTATGTGGATTAAGAAAATATACCAGATTCATTAAAAGGTCACCACCCAGCTGGCCCATGGCCTCGTGCTTGTAGAGGTTTTCGGAAGATGGTGCCGGCACCATCGTCCTCACAGCAGCCTCATTAGCCTCATTTTGCATCCACTTGAGTAAAGGCACAGCAGTTTCAGCCTGCATAAGAATGGGAGCAGATCTCAGCAGTGATATTGAATGACTCTGAGACAGATCGATGCATATAGTGCCTGGATGTAAGTGGAAGGGTATGGCCGTGTATGGACAACGAGTTCACAACAATGCAAGGGTGTGTTCGGTTCGAAACAGCGTGGAATGGAATGGAATGGTTCCATTTCAGAGGAATGGAATGGTTACATTTTTGTTCGGTTGGGAAAAATGGAGAGCAGAAGAGATCGAGGTTAAACTAACCATTTGTCTCAAAATTGTAATTAACAATTGCAAATGACATTTTGACCTCAAAGTCGTAATTAACAGCGCCTAATGGTGCTCTTTTAATCTAAAAATCGTAATTAACATCATTTTTTGTTGGGTTAGGGGAACTGGAGTAGATGAACATTACTGTATGATGATTGTAAGCAAACGAATTTGGTGTTTCTAAACTTTTGGCTTCGAGATCTTATGGGTTTCAACTCTAGCCTATCCCAACTTGTTTGGGACTGGAAAGGCTTGGTTGTTGTTGTTGTTGTTGTAAACTTTTGGCAAGCATAGAAAAAACCGACAATAAACGAGAGAAAAATCAAGGCATGTTTTGTGGATTAAGAAAATATACCATATTCATTAAAAGATCACCACCCAGCTGGCGCGTGGCCTTGTGCTTGTAGAGGCATTTAGAAGATGGGGGCGGCATCAACATACTGGCAGCCCGATCAGCCGCAGCTTTGATCTTCCTTTTGAGTAAAGGCCCTAAAGTTTCAGTCTGCATATGAATAGCAAAACAAAAGGCAGACCTCAGCAGTGATATTGAATTACTGTATGAGATAGACTGATGCATATAGTGGATGCTCTTAGCCTTTTGCAGCGTTAACACTAGCTATGGACAGACAAAAAAACTAGTTAACTCAACTTTTTCTAGATATGAATGTACTACCACCATCCAAAAGCTTAAGCCTTATGTATTTTTGAGAAATCAAAACAAGCAAAGTTTGACCAAAATTTTAGAACATTCTATCAACAAATATAATACTGTGTAGATACCGTAGGAAAATATATTTTATTATCTATTTAATGATATTAATTTTGTATTTTGCATGTTATTGATTTTTGGTAAAAGCTTAGTCAAACATGGTATAGTTTGACTTTCTAAAAATAATATAAGCCCAAAGCTTTGGGATGGAGGCGATAGTATCTAGAGCTAAAACACATCTAGATACATCCGTATCTACGGATAGTTGAGTCAATTAATTTGGATCCGAGGGAGTATCAGATTCAGACTACATCATGGTAAGTTGGTTAAAAAAATTACCCCTGGGCGGTCCCTGCCCAGCTCGGCAGTGGCATTTCGCTTCTTGTGCTGCAGATCGCACTACAAGAAAAGTTGCCATGGCCGACGAAGTTGAAGTCGTGCCGTGGTTGCTGGTGCACCATGGCCGACGATTTTTGGTCCCTCCGTGGTTCATGTCAAAACTTTTTTTCTCGTTTTTGAGGCCACCTAGCCCGACGAAAGCGGCCAAGACGTCGCGTATGGTGGCCCGGGACGTGGTGCATCGCGAATTCTCGGGTTCGCCGGCCGATTCAACGCAAATCCGCACCGCCCAGGGATGTAGGGCCCACATGGCAGCCTCTCTAGCATTGTTTTTTTTCTCGATCGCGCCATCTCGTTCAACGCTCTCCGATCGAGCCGTTTACGATGCAGGATCATGGGTCCCGCCTGTCATCCTCTATGAACCAAATTTATTTCTTTTCTTGGATTTTTTTGACCCCCTGATTTCTGGCTACTTCCTTTTTCTTGTGATCCCTTGCCGCCTTGGAAACGTTGAGACCGCTGCAGCTAAATGGGACCCGCATGTCATCCTCTATGAGCTATCAACTTTCTTTTCTTGGAGTTTTTTTTGGCACCTCATATTTGGTCACTTGCCTTTTTCTTTCGATCCCCTGCCGCCTCTCAAACGGTGATACCGCTGATGCTAAATGGGACCCGCATGTCATCCTCTATGTACTATAAAACTTTCTTTTCTTGGATTTTTTTTGGCACCTCATATTTGGTCACTTGCCTTTTCTTTCGATCCCTGCCGCCTCTCAAACGGTGATACCGCTGATGCTAAATGGGACCCGCATGTCATCCTCTATGTACTATAAAACTTTCTTTTCTTGGATTTTTTTGGCACCTCATATTTTGTCACTTGACTTTTTCTTTCGATCCCCTGCTGCCTCTCAAACAATGATACCGCTGCTGCTAAATGGGACCCGCATGTCATCCTCTATGTACTATAAAACTTTCTTTTCTTGGATTATTTTTGGCTCCTGATATTTCGTTACTTGCATTTTTCTTTCGATCCCCTGCCGCCTCTCAAACGGTGATACCACTGCTGCTAAATGGGACCCGCATGTCATCCTCTATGTACTATAAAATTTCTTTTCTAGGATTATTTTTGGCACCTCATATTTGGTCACTTGCCTTTTTCTTTCGATCCCCTGCCGCCTCTCAAACGTTGATACCGCTGATGCTAAATGGGACCCGCATGTCATCCTCTATGTACTATAAAACTTTCTTTTCTTGGATTTTTTTGGCACCTCATATTCGGTCACTTCCATTTTCTTTCGATCCCCTGCCGCCTCTCAAACGGTGATACCGCTGCTGCTAAATGGGACCGCATGTCATCCTCTATGTAAATCATATTTCTTTTCTTGAATTATTTTTGGCTCCTGATATTTGGTCACTTGCCTTTTTCTTTCGATCTCATGCCACGTTTGAAACGTTGAGGAACCTGCTGGCTCATGGGACCCGCATGTCATCCTCTATGTGCTATAAAAGTTTCCTTTGTTGGATTTTTTTTCACCCTCTGATTTTTGGCTTGCCTTTTTCTTTTGATCCCCGCCCCTTTGAAACGTTGAGTAAGTCTGCTGGCTCAAGGGACCCGCATGTCATCCTCAATGTCCATCAACTTTCTTTTCTTGGATTTTTTTTGACCCCCTAATTACTAGCTACTTTCTTTTTCTTTTGATCTCAAGCCGCATTTCAAACATTGTGATCGCTGCTGCAAAATGGGACCCACATGTCATCCTCTATGTACAATAAATCTTGGATTATTTTTGGCTCCTGATATTTGGTCACTTGCGTTTTTTTCTTTCGATCTCATGCCACGTTTGAAACGTTGAGGAACCTGCTGGCTCATGGGACCCGCATGTCATCCTCTATGTGCTATAAAGTTTATTTTCTAGGGTTTTTTTCACTCTCTGATTTTTTTCTATTTCCTTTTTCTTTTGATGTCATGCCGCCTTGGAAACGTTGAGTATGCTTACTCATGGGACCCGCATGTCATCCTCTATGTACAATCAAGTTTCTTTTCTTGAATTATTTTTGGCTCCTGATATTTCGTCACTTGCCTTTTTCTTTCGATTTCATGCCACGTTTGAAACGTTGAGGAACCTGCTGGCTCATGGGACCCGCATGTCATCCTCTATGTGCTATAAAAGTTTGTTTTCTTGGATTTTTTTTCACCCTCTGATTTTTGGCTATTTGCCTTTTACTTTTGATCCCCTGTCCCCTTTGAAACGTTGAGTAAGCTGCTGGCACATGGGACCCGCATGTCAACCTCTATGTCCATCAACTTTCTTTTCTTGGATTTTTTTGACCCCCTAATTTCTAGCTACTTTCTTTTTCTTTTGATCTCAAACCGCATTTAAACATTGAGACCGCTGCTGCAAAATGGGACCCGCATGTCATCCTCTATGTACAATAAATCTTGGATTATTTTTGGCACCTCATATTTGGTCACTTGCGTTTTTTTCTTTCGATCTCATGCCGCCTTTGAAACGTTGAGTAGGCTGCTGGCTCATGGGTCCCCCATGTCATCCTCTACGAACAATAAAAGTTTCCTTTCTTGGAGTTATTTTTGACCCCTAATTTCTGGCTATTTGCCTTTTTCTTTTGATCCCTCGCCCCCTTTGAAACGATGAGGACGTTGTTGGCAGGTCGGTCCCACATGTCATCCTCTATGAACAATAAAAGTTTCCTTTGGTGGATTTATTTTTTGACCCCTAATTAATTTCTGGCTATTTCCTTTTTTTTTCTTTTGATCCCCTGCCGCCTTGGAAACGTTAGGATGCTGCTGCCTCATGGGTCCCGCATGTCATCCTCTCAGAACGATAAATGTTTTCTTTTCTTGGATTTTTTTACCAACTGATTTTTAGTTTTTTATTTTATTTTCGATCCCCTGCCGCCTTTGAAACGTTGACGACAGCTGCTGGCTCATGGGTCCACGATGTCGGCCTCCCCGTACAAGAAACATGTGATATCTTGATTATTTTGCAGACAATAAACAGTGTATTTCGCTCTGAGCTATTGCAAACGGATAAATTAAATCTTTATTTTTACATAAACAAACTTATATGTTGAGTGTCCTTGTTTTTTGTTTTTGCGAAGCATAGGACTTTCCTGTTTTTTTTAGAAAAAATAGAACTTACCTGTTTTGGAGTGGGCTGAAATTGTACGAGTCAAAAGGCCCAGCAGGATAGTTCGAAGGCCCAGATGTCCAGATGCAGCCCAATTGAAATATTTCTTTTCTTGGATTTTTTTCACCCCCGATTTACGGCTACTTCATTTTTCTTTTGGTCTCGTGCAAAATGGGTCCCACATGTCATCCTCTATGTACAGTAAATTTCTTTTCATGGATTATTTTCGGGTCCTGATATTTGGTCACTTGCCTTTTTCTTTCGATCTCATGCCGCCTTTGAAACGTTGAGGAAGCTTCTGGCGCTTGGGTCCCGCATGTCATCCTCTATGAACAATAAAAGTTTCCTTTCTTGGAGTTATTTTTGACCCCTAATTTCTGGCTACTTCCTTTTTCTTTTGATCCCCTGCCGCCTTTGAAACGTTGAAAACTTTCTTTTTTCTTTGATTATTTTTGGCACCTCATATTTGTTCACTTGCCTTTTTCTATCGATCCCCTGCCGCCTCTCAAACGCTGATACAGCTGCTGCAAAATGGGACCCGCATGTCATCCTCTATGTAATATAAAACTTTCTTTTCTTGGATTTTTTTGGCTCCTGATATTTTGTCACTTGCCTTTTTTTCTTTCGACCTCCTGCCGCATCTCAAACGGTGATACCGCTGCTGCTAAATGGGACCCGCATGTCATCCTCTATGTACAATAAAGTTTCTTTTCTTGGATTATTTTTGGCTCCTGATATTTGGTCACTTGCCTTTTTCTTTCGATCCCATGCCGCCTTTGAAACGTTGAGGAAGCTGCTGGATCATGGGTCCCGCATGTCATGCTCTATGAACAATAAAAGTTTCCATTGTTGGAGTTATTTTTACCCCTAATTTCTGGCTACTTCATTTTTCCTTTGATCCCCTGCCGCCTTTGAACGTTGAAGAATCTGCTGGCTAATGGGTCCCACATGTCAGCCTCTATGGACGATAAACCTTTCTTTTCTTGGAGTTATTTTGACCCCTAATTTCTGGCTATTTTGCCTTTTTTTGGATCCCGTGCTGCCTTGGAAACGTTGAGGATGCTGCTGCCACATGGGTCCCGCATGTCATCCTCTCAGAACGATAAATGTTTCTTTTCTTCGATTTTTTACCAACTGATTTTTGATTTATTTTTTCTTTCGATCCCCGCCGCCTTTAAAACTTTGACGACGCTGCTGGCTCATGGGTCCCGATGTCAGCCTCCCCGTACAAGAAACATGTGATATCTTGATTATTTTGCAGACAATAAAAAGTGTATTTCGCTATGAGCTATTGCAAACGGATAAATTAAATCTTTATTTTTACATAAACGAACTAATATGAATCTCCTTGTTTTTGTTTTGTTTAGGCGAAGCATAGGACTTTCTTGTTTTGGAGTGGGCTGAAAAGACGTCCAGCAGGTTAGAAGGCCCAGATGGCCATGCAACCCCAATTTATATCTTCCTTATCTTGGATTATTTTTTGATCAAAAGGCCCAGCAGGGATACATCCTTTTTCTTTTGGTCCTGTGTGCCGCCTTGGAAACGTTGAGGACGTTGCTGCCTCATGGGACCCTGTTGACGTCAGAAACCCACTGGCGGGCAGTGACTGGTCAACACCGTAGAGCCGGGAACGACTTAGGGCTGCGGCTGGCCCCAGTCCCTCTGAGCGACGGCCCGCAAAGCCTCCTGGTCGCGCGCCGATGCAAATTGCAAGGGCGTGCCACCTGACCTATACCTGGTCAGGAAGGTGTGGATGATGCCTCGCTTAGTTTCCTGCGGGGCACACACGTACACATTAAATACGAGCCTCGATCGGCTCTCGGGTTGTCTCGTGAATCGGCTCATAGAGCCGATTCACCTACGATCGTCCAAGGTGGCCGAATATGTGGTGGTCCTGCTTGATCAAGGTAAAGCGTATGAGATCTACGACGATCTGGGGTTTTCACCGCATAATCGGATCGTCCTACTCACGATTGGGCCTCGCGCTCACACACGGTGATCGTAAGCCAGCCCTAGACAAGGCCTAAAAACCAACACTAGGTTGATCCTCGGAACGTCCTGTCTAGGGGCAGCAAATTACACCCTGCATGCCGCTGGATCCTCCAACCCTTTGTAAGGCCTAACTATTGCAGATATTAAACTAATCCTCGACGAATCAAGGAGCGATCGTAACGGATCAGATCTACTAAACGATGATCAAGCGGGGTGCCGTCCCTGCACCCATGATGAGGTACAAGGACGGCTAGATGCGCTAGGGTTGCACTACGAAAGCATATGATACTAAGAACAATGCTAACCCTAACACATCTATGATAACTACGTTGCTCGCCATCAAAAGGCTTCGAGTACGAGCAACGCATGAACAACTAGGCAGGCTCGTGCTGCCTAGATCGCGAGATGCGATCTAGGCAGCATGGTGCTACCGGAGGAACCCTCGAGACGAAGGAGTTGGCGATGCGCCGAGATTGGTTTGTGGTGAACGTTGGTTGTTGTTTATTCCATAAACCCTAGATACATATTTATAGTCCGAGGGACTTTCTAATGTGGGCGTGCACCAAACCGTGCACGAGATAAACTCTAACTTCTACACTAAGATGCGATCTAATATGTTACAGATACACGGGCGGTTTAGCCCATCTTGGTATAAAAGGCCGATTCACGTGTTTTCTTCCATGTATAATCTTCACGTCCATCTTGATCGCGGCCCACCTCTGACTTGGCCAAATTCTGGTGATAACACATGCCCCCCTGGTTTTGGAAATGACATTTCCAAAATCATTATGCCTTTCCCGTCGGGTCATGTCATGGCAGAGCAGAACTGTCACAGTATACTTCGTGATGACGTCTTGCCTCCTCGCCTTCTCTGCGTGACTTGACGGTTCTGGTACCGTGCTCTCGAAAACTGCTTGGGCATTAAATCACTTTGCCCCCTTTTTATTTGGCCACCCTCATAATTCCTTTCTTCATCCCCTTGTTCCACAGCAGCCATCGGCAAACCATTAGCCGCCATGGATTCTTCCCCTTCCACTGCCTCCTCTGGCCTGTCCCTCCATTCCTCCTCCTCCAGCGAGTTCGAGCAGGAGGTCGATCTGATGGCCATCTACGAAGCCCACGCCCCAGAATATTGGGACGCGCGGGACTGGGACTTCTCCAATGAGTCAGAAGAAGACGAACCCCTCACCGATGGGGAAGAGGACCTTTATTTCCTCCTTGACGGAGAGCTGGAAGCGACAAGTGACGACGACCTCTTCTCCGGGAAGGGAGCTTCTCCTCCGACGAGGAGGAGGAGAAAGAGGAAGAAGACGAGGATGACCCCCTCGAGGGTTACCCCCGGCGAAGCGCCTTCGCATGTGGTGGGACGACGACGACGAGCGATGACGAAGAAGAGGATGAAGCCCCCGCAAAGGGCCTCGGGAGCAGCGACGAGGAGCCCGTCGGCAGCAGCGCCGATGGGAACTCCGGGGATGAGGATGAAGGCAGTGACAGCTCGTAGATTAGGATCTACCAGTGTAGGTCTAGTAGTAGTGGCCCCTCCTTGTGTTCTTCCTTTCTTAAGCAATCGGTTCCTTCCTTGTAAGAAATCAATGGAAAATTCCCCAATTTGACTTCACTGATTCCTTTTTTTTTATGCTAACTTAGCCGATTGTCAACTCAATCGTTTTTCTAAATGAACTGATTTCCACACATCGTTCCCCATCCTTTTGGCATCGGAATGATTGTGAGCCTGGTCAGTGCTCAACAAGCTTGTATCCGCGAAACCAGCCGATGACCATGTAATCGGCTTTTCCAACAGAGCATCCAGGAGGCCAGCCGCTCCCCGAGCCTCGACCCAGGTGAGAACCATGATGAGGGTCCGCAATTCAGACAAACAGTCACAGGTATAATCACGCCTGGAAGAGACATCGCGCGGGGCCAACCAGCCGATCATCCTTTTCCCACTGTCAGGTGCCCCCCGAGCCTTTGATCAAGGCGAGCATGAGAGCGTATCACGAGTATCGGGCTACTATCCGCTTCTCAGCCGCGGTGCAGCATCAACCGATTCTGACCCAATCGGCTGTTTAACAACAGAGGACCTTCAAAGAGCATTGCCCCCCGAGCTTCTTCAGCTTTCATCAATGTAGCAGAAAAAACTTCTATCCAAAGGGCTGGTGCAGTCAACCTCCCCCTTGAACTGAGAAGCCCCCAGACGGGGTGGCTCTAACGGACTAAAAGTAGCCCTGGATGCCCATTTGCAACAGTTGTATTCCTCGAGTCGATGTCTGCGCATCGGCTGTGCTAAAAATTTTTTGAATTTTTTAGGCCGATTTGTGTATCGGCCCCCATATTTGATAGTACCATCTCGTATCCTCATGTTTTATCCACCTAGGTGCCCCCCCGAGCCGATTCTGTCAAGAGAATTGATGGTATCGGCTCTTCAGGCAGTCCCTGTTGGGTCGAACGTTGATCCCAGGCAAAATAGGTGGTGAGGATAATTTTGGCCGATTGCTGGAATCGGCCTCCACGTTGCTTGCTCGGTGAAGGTTTAGTAATATCCCTTCAACAGTTTCGGAGGGCCGATCGCAAGGATCAGCCTCGCCACGTTGCTTATTGACGTAGCCTTGCTACTCGCCCAGGCCGGTCGACAAAACCAGCCCAATCTCTGACTTTATCATGTTGGTGCGCTCGCTGTTGTCCGCCTCGGGTGCGTCGTGTAGTCGTGGAGCTTCACACCTTGCCGGACGAACGAGCACCATGTTTGTGCCAGCCGATGTCTCATCATCGGCTTTCCTTTGCTTGGGGCGCCACTCTTTTCGTTGCGGCAATCCCTCCTCATCCAGGGTTCGCTGAACTTTTGCAGCCAGATCAGGTCGTGCCTTCCTTAGCGTATGCAAGTATAACCTCTCGGCTTCCTCCAAGCCGCGCAATCGTTGAACCCTGCGCTTCTGTGAATGGCTGAGACCATCAGGGCACCACCTCGGACGGTGGTACCTGTCTTCTTCGTCTTCCCCCTCGTCTTCCAAATCCTCGAGATCTTCCGACCGAGGGATCTCAGCACGTCTGTTTTGTGGTGGGAGAGGGCCTAGGCGCTCGAATACAGACACGTTGGCTGCCTCCTTCTTTTTCTGGTTGCATTCTGGGCAGTTGCCGATTGTTGGCAATCGGCTCATTCCTGAATCCCAGCAATATCTGAAGAAGGGGCAGTCCCAGTGCCTGGCGTTGTCATCTTGCTCCCTTGGCTTTTCCGTGGCACGGCGCTCGTGCTCCTCCTCATTGTGATCGTGCCACGATATCTTCGGCTCCTCTAGCCGGACGGTCTCTCTCATCGTCGTCGCCGTGTTGCCGGCGTTGGTCGTACTTGACTCACATACTTGTTGAGGAGGTGATCGAGAGAGGGTCGTTGATATCTTATGTTCTTCACTTCCCCCTCCGTGACGTAGCGCTTGCCATCTTGACGGAGCCGATCGCATGGAGCGGCCCCCTACGCGTCCTTGCTCCGAGAGCGGCTGTCCTCATCCCCGTCCTTCTCAGAGCGGTGTCCAAGCTCTACCATGCTGATGTTGGCTGAGAAATCGGGCTGGCACCCTCTGAGGTGGGCGAACTCCACCATGTTGACGGCGGGGAAGGGGTGTGTGTCGACCTTCATGGCATATTGGTTAAAAATCAGGCGCCCATTTTCTATCGCCCTCTGGACCTGCTGACGCCACACCCTGCAGTCGTTGGTGGTATGGGAGTACGTGTTATGCCATTTGCAGTATGGCTTTCCGTTCAGCTCCTGCACCGTAGGAATTTTGTGGCCTTCGGGTACCTTAATGTGCTTCTCCGTGAGTAATAGATCGAAAATATGCTCCGTTTTAGTCACGTCGAAGTCGAACCCTCTTGGAGGCCCTGGTGGCTTCACCCATTTGCAGGTTACTGGGCCTGCCGCTCGAGTCCACTCAGCCACTGCAACCTCTTGTTCTCCCGTAGCGCCTTCATCTTCGCTGCGTCAACCATGGTAACCACGCGCTTGAATTTGTCCTGGTAGACATCCGGGTGGCGCTGTTCATACGCCGACGGCTTCGCACCATGTGTGCTAATGAAGGGTAGTCCGCTTGGGAGGCCACGTCCTTGATCGATGATGATAGACCCACCACCGCCAACTCGATCGCTTCTTTTTCGCTTACGTGAACCGAATAGCATCGGTTCCTAACGGTCCTGAAGCGGCTGGATGTATTCGACACTTGTTTCCCCGCGCTTCGTCGTACTTGTGCTAGATCGGCAATGCCAGCCTCGGAAGCCTCCGAGTGATATTGCTCATGGAACCGTTCTTCCAGCTGCTTCCAAGTCTGGACTGAGTTCGGTGGCAGCGAAGTGTACCAACCGAAAGCCGATCCTGTGAGGGACTGTGAGAAGTACCTCACGCGCAGCTCGTCTGATGCTGAGATCGTGCCCAGCTGCGCCAAATATCGGCTCACATGCTCGATGGAGCTGGAACCATCTGATCCGCTGAACTTTGTGAAGTCCGGGAGCCGATATTTGGGTGGTAGCGGGATCAATTCGTACTCGTTGGGGTACGGCTTGGTATAGCCGATCGCCTTTCTTTTCGGCATCATGCCGAACTGATCTTTAAGGATCGTACAAATCTGATCCGCGGTGATGGCTGCAGGTGCCGAACCCTGAAGGTTCGTCGGAGAGGCGTACTTAACCAGCCATGCTTGTTTTTCCGGTTCTGAGCCAACTGCAGGGGCTGGGCTCTGGAGTTTTGTCGGGGTGGCGTATTTAGCTAGCCATGTCTGCTTCTCGAGCTCTGTCTCCGACGTTCCTCCTGTTGTTCCAGAAGTCCCCGCTGTTGTAACCTGGTTCGAGGGTGCCCAGGTGCTGCAGTCTGGCACGTATGCACATGCGTATCCGTGCGGGATCTCCTTGGGCGCCTCGGCCAAGAGCTGGTAGTCACTAGGGTCACCACCGATCTTGTAGACGACGAATGCCGGTGTAGCCGGCACTTCAGCTGGCGCTGCCAACGCATGTGGCAGCGGCGGACGGAGCTGGAGTGGCAACTCTCCTCGATACGTCCCGAGGCTGGTCCTGACGGAGAGTGCTGATGGCTCATGATTTCCTGGATCACGCGAAGAGCGACGCGCTCCAACGTGTTCACCAGGCTCTCAGAGTGGCGGTGCAGCGAATGAGCCACCATGAAGTTGACCTCCTGACGCAGCGACCTGGTGCGTTCTTCTGACGGGGTGGATAGATCCACTCCATCAAGGGCGCCTTCAGGTGAGAACCCCTTCCATCCGATGCCATGGGAGCGGGTCTCGTGGAAAGAGCCGATGAGGTCGGCTTCGAGGACGAGTTTGACCTCGTCATACTTCTTCTTGAGCTCGCCGAGTGAGGTCCTCGTAGGTGACCGGAGTCTCTTCCGCCATCTCGGATGTAGATGGCGATGCGGTGGATGTCGTGGATGTTGAAGATTGTCCCACCAGGCGTGCGGAATGTGTTGACGTCGAAACCCATCGGCGGGCAGGTGGCTGGTCAACACCGTAGAGCCGGGAACGACTTAGGGCTGCGGCTGGCCCCGGTCCCTACGAGCGACGGCCCGCAAAGCCTCCCGGTCGCGCGCCGATGCAAATTGCAAGGGCGTGCCACCTGACCTATACCGGTCGGGAAGGTGTGGATGATGCCTCGCTTAGTTTCTGCGGGGCACACACGTACACATTAAATACGAGCCTCGATCGGCTCTCGGGTTGTCTCGTGAATCGGCTCATAGAGCCGATTCACCCACGATTCGTCCAAGGTGGCCGAATATGTGGTGGTCCTGCTTGATCAAGGTAAAGCGTATGAGATCTACGACGATCTGGGGTTTTCACCGCATAATCGGATCGTCCTACTCACGATTGGGCCTCGCGCTCACACACGGTGATCGTAAACCAGCCCTAGACAAGGCCTAAAAACCAACACTAGGTTGATCCTCGGAACGTCCTGTCTAGGGGCAGCAAATTACACCCTGCATGCCGCTGGATCCTCCAACCCTTTGTAAGGCCTAACTATTGCAGATATTAAACTAATCCTCGACGAATCAAGGAGCGATCGTAACGGATCAGATCTACTAAACGATGATCAAGCGGGGTGCCGTCCCTGCACCCATGATGAGGTACAAGGACGGCTAGATGCGCTAGGGTTGCACTACGAAAGCATATGATACTAAGAACAATGCTAACCCTAACACATCTATGATAACTACGTTGCTCGCCATCAAAAAGGCTTCAGTACGAGCAACGCATGAACAACTAGGCAGGCTCGTGCTGCCTAGATCGCGAGATGCGATCTAGGCGAGCATGGTGCTTACCGGAGGAACCCTCGAGACGAAGGAGTTGGCGATGCGCCGAGATTGGTTTGTGGTGAACGTTGGTTGTTGTTTATTCCATAAACCCTAGATACATATTTATAGTCCAGGGGACTTTCTAATGTGGGCGTGCACCAAACCGTGCACGAGATAAACTCTAACTTCTACACTAAGATGCGATCTAATATGTTACAGATACACGGGCGGTTTAGCCCATCTTGGTATAAAAGGCCGATTCACGTGTTTTCTTCCATGTATAATCTTCACGTCCATCTTGATCGCGGCCCACCTCTGACTTGGCCAAATTCTGGTGATAACAGACCCGCATGTCATCCTCTATGAACTATGAACTATAACCCTAATTTTTGGCTATTTCCTTTTTCTTTTGTTCCCCTGCCGCCTTGGGACCCGTATGTCATCCTCTATGTACAATAAACTTTCTTTTCTTGGAGTTTTATTCCCCCTAATTTCGGGCTACTTTCGTTTTCTTTTGATCTCAAGCCGCATTTGAAACGTTGAGACCGCTCGCCGCAAAATGGGACCCACATGTCATCCTCTATGTAAAATAAAAGTTTCTTTTCTTGGATTATTTTTCACGCTCTGATTTTTGGCTATTTCCTTTTTCTTTCGATCCCTCGCTGCTTGGAAACGTTGAGGATGCTGCTGCCTCATGGGTCCCACATGTCATCCACTATGAACAATAAAAGTTTCTTTTCTTCGATTTTTTTCACCCTCTGCTTTTTGGCTATTTCCTTTTTCTTTTGATCCCCTGCCGCCTTGGAAACGTTGAGGATGCTGCAGCGTCATGGGACCCGCATGTCATACTCTATGTACAATAAAAGTTTCTTTTCTAGGTTTTTGGCTCCTGATATTTGGTCACTTGCCTTTTTCTTTCAATCTCATGCCGACTCTCAAAGGTACAATAAAAGTTTCTTTTCTTGGATTATTTTTGGCTCCTGATATTTGGTCACTTGCCTTTTTCTTTCGATCTCATGCCGTCTTTGAAACGTTCATACCGCTGCTACAACATGGGACCCTATGTCATCCTCTATGTACAATGAAAGTTTCTTTTCATGGATTATTTTTTGCTCCTGATATTTGGTCACTTTCCTTTTTCTTTCGATCTCATGCCGCCTCGGCCCTCTGAAACGTCGAGTAAGTTGTTGGCTCATGGGACCCGCATGTCATCCTCTATGTACAATAAAGTTTTTTTCTTGGATTTTTTACCCCCTGATTTTTGGTCACTTGCCTTTTTCTTTCGATCCTGTGCCGCCTTTGAAATTGTGGACGCCGCTGGCTCATGGGTCCCACATGCCAGCCTCTATGAACAATAATATTTCTTTTCTTGGATTTTTTTTACCCCTGATTTCTGGCTATTTGCCTTTTTCTTTGGATCCCCGACCGCCTTTGAAACGATGAGGACGCCGCCGGCGCATAGCTCCCACATGTCAGCCTCTAAGAACAATAAACATTTCTTTTCTTGGATTTATTGTTGACCCCTAATTAATGGCTACTTCGCTTTTTTTTCGATCCCCACCGCCTTAGAAACGTTGAGGACGCCGCCGGCTCATGGGTCCCATATGATAGCCTCTATGAAAAGTAAAACATTTACTTTCTTGGATTTATTTTTGACACCTAATTAATGACTACTTGGTTCTTTTCTTTTGATCCCGTGACGCCTTTGAAACGTTGAGGGCCCTGCTGGCTCATGGGTCCAACATGTCAGCCTCTATGAACAATAAGAGTTTCTATTGTTGCATTTATTTTTGACCCCTAATTTCTGGCTATTTGCCTTTTTTCCATTGCCTCCCCACCTTAGAAACGTTGAGGACGCCGCCGGCTGGGTCCCACATTTCAGCCTCTTTGTACGATAAAAGTTTCCTTTGCTGGATTTATTTTTGACCCCTAATTTCCGGCTATTTGCCTTTTTCTTTCGAACTCCACCGCCTTTGAAACGTTGATGACGCCGCTGCAAACTGGGTACAATATGTCAGCCTCTTTGTGCGATAAACCTTTCCTTTCTTGGATTTTTTGGACACCTGATTTCGAGCTACTTGCCTTTTTCTTTCGATCTCCTGCCCCTTTGAGAAACGTCGAGAACGATGCTGGTTCGTGGGTCCCACATGTCATCCTCTCTGAATGATAAATGTTGAGGCCGCGGCCGCAAGATACGTCCCACATGTCAGCTTGACTGTTGAATAAACGTTTCCTTTCTCGAATTTATATTTGACCCCTGATTTCTGGCTACTTTGCCGTTTCTTTCGATCCCCTGCATGTCTGCTACTCCACCGAAAAACAGACCGGCATGTATTCATCACAATACCGGTAGCTAATTTAGGAAAAATGTGTTCATCACGGGATTCAAACAAAGATCTTCATCTCTCGCTAAATTTTGATTTCACCAAAAACCGAACAGCGTGTGTTCATGACTTTAAGTTCACAAACACTATGGTTTCTCTATAAAATAAGGTCACCATCCGTTCCTTTATTGAAGGCATTTGCGAAAAGTGTCTTTGGCTAATGGGCACCAAGTGCTCTCGCTGTTTAAAAAAATCAAATATCATACATATTTGTTTCAAAAAATCTGAAAATGAATGTAGACATAATAAATAAAGTAACCTACAAGCGTGTAAAATTTTAATATGACATTCTTTATATTGTAGACTACACAAAAAAGACAAAATCTGTTGAAATTTGGAGATTTGAAATATGCATACCCAGATCCACACGTTTGTTACTTTTGTGTAGCCCAGAATTTTTTGTATTTGAAACTGAAATTTTGCACGTTTATGGGACAATTCATTAGCTACTCCATGATTTTTTTTCTAATTTTTTGAACAAATAAATATATTTTTATTTTTTCTAAAATAGCAGGAGCACTGGTGCCCAAGAGCACCAAATCTCTTAATAGGCATTTGCGCCTAATAGCGTGAGCTTAGCTAATTTTTGAAGAAAAAAAGATGTCCATTGTGGTATTCAGTGACAAAGATCTTCATGTCTCGCTATCGCACCAAACAACAAACCAGCATGTATTCATCACAATACGGGTAGCTAATTTGTGAAAAATATGTTCAAGCACGGGATTCAAACAAAGATCTTCATCTCTGCAAAATTTTGATTTCAGCAAAAACCGAACAGCGAATGTTCATGAGGTTAAGTTCACGAACACTATGTTTTCTCTATAAAATAAGGTCACCATCCGTCTCTTATTTCTCAAGGAAAAACAGGTGGAAGTGTTGGGACGAACCACATGGGTGCTTCGGCTCTATGTTCAATCTTCTCTTTTTGTACCGCAATCTTGAGCCTATGGCAGGACCTCCATTGACGTGCATTCTCGCACCAATTTGGCCTTGGACGTATCCATGTATCACGGGCGCGATTGTGGGTAGCAAAGACACAATCAGTTTGAACAATTGGAAATCTGGTTCTGCAGCCTCTCGCGTCGATTGGCGGGGGTAGCATGAAAATTGGGTGATTGAGTCCAAGAAATAAAGAACGCCCTTCAAATTGTTCAATCTTTCCCACCTTGCCTCTTCTACAGTGGTCCAAGGTATGGGCAGATCTCAAGAAAACGTAGCACCGTACCAAAGGATAAGACCTCAGCCTTGTTACCCATATGTAATATTGGAGGACCGAGGATGGGCCGATAACCTTTAACCTGAATCCACGCGAGATCGCATTCACCAGCAATGGACTCTCGCTCTCATTGGTGCCAGGAACCAAGTGCGCTGGTCTGAAAATCCAAGAAATACATCTTCATCTTCATAATTATGATTATCACCATCATCATCTAATTCTTCATCATCGAATTCGTCTTCTTCTAATTCTTCTTCTTCTAATTCTTCTTCATCAAATCATTATCTTCATCGGCACCTCCATCGCCTTGAGCCACATTTGCTTCATCATCTTCCATGACAAAGATCTCCTCGATTTGAGCGAAAATTGCAGCCACTTCTGCTTCTTCATCTTCAATGACAGGGGCGTCAATGAGACGCGGGGCTGCATGTGTCCCTGCAATGCACAAAGATCAACCACAATGCAGCAAGTAGGAACTACACTGAAAATTATCTCTTCTCTTCTATCTTCTATTTTCTACTACTATAAGGCACCAGCTTTTAACAAGACATGTAGCAGCAATTCCAACAGTTGGTGTCCAAAATCTAACGGTTGGGATTAGAGGTATTCGCGTGAAAAAATACCACACCAGTGTCCACGTGTTTCTAGAACCGTCATGTTTCCATTATGAAGAAAAATCAGAGCAGCCTCACACCGATATCACACGTCCCACTTGATAGTGATTAAGAAAGGTTCCAAATTTTTGTTCATATTTATAAACTGTATGCTCACACTTATTTTGATGGTATAACCAAATTATTAGTTGTATTGAAAGTTTGAACAACATTTAGAACGCAACTTTTATACATCAGTATTGCGAATCGTAATTGGTCCAACATGTGCAACATGCCATTTACTAGTTAAGACATAAAACAAAGACTCACCACATGTATATGGTTCCCAAACCAGAACATCTCCATACGGATATGTAACCGCGTATACACGATGTAGGTGTGAACTTGTACCATATCCAGGAATGCCCATGGCATCGACATAGCTGTTTCTATCAAAGAATTCAGGGTTTCTCAGGATATTCCACTCCTTTTCTAGGGGCGCTTGTAGGATAGCGATCAATTCGTCAAATACAACGATTACCTCGTAATGCCATGGCCCCGCTAGATCATCTTTGTACGGCATCTTGACGATCCGTACTTTGAGCAGTTCCAAACTTTTATCTATTTTGTATTTGAACAGGAATGGTGGGCTGCCATGCCACCATTCACTAGTAGGGCCCAAAGAAATTCCTCGCATCTTGCAGTAGATGGAAGAGGTATAATAGTATCCGATATGTATATGTTGCGGATCGTCAAGTGCCCGTCCCGCCGGACAAATGCCACCCGCCGCCGTTACAACCCACCCAAGGCATGGGTCCATGTCCATCCAGCTCCTCCTTGGTATGGATAAATGCTGGAACTGTCGGCTTGTCTAATGGCATCAGCAACGCGTGAATGCCCCGCAAATAGGATTTGTTTCAAAATTGTCTATGCATGCAAGGTATTCGACAGAATGAAGAGCGGATTGTGCAGAACTGAAGCACATATGTAATGGATAAATAAAGCAATTCCGAAGAGTACATGTGCATAGTGAAGGCAGCAAACCTTACAGTACTCCCAAATCAGGTGATGATGTTGAGTCTAAATTCATGCATGATGTTTGGCAATAAGAAAAGTGGATTGAAAAAACACAAGCTGAAACGAGATGAGTAAATAAATAAATACTCTTACAGTATTGTCGCGGTCGTCTGGCCATGTCTCGGTGGTCGCCGGATCATTAAAAAATAAACCGAACGGAACCTTATGCGCTCCGCGGATGGCATGCCGCATGCCGATCATGCCTCGAGCGAGGCGACCAGTGCTGAGGATATCCGCCCGCTCGGCTATGTTCTCCACCAGTGGGTAGTGGAGGTTGCCCCACCCCATGGACCGGTGGTAGCAATCAGAATCTCCTCAACCTTACGCTTCTGCTTCATTGGAGTCGGTAATCTAATGCAAGGGAGAGAGGGGTGAACGGGAGAAAGAGACAGAAGAGGGTTTTTTTTGGAGAAGATGCAGTAGTAGTACTACGATACTAGGAGGTGGAGATGCGGGGCATGTTTCCGGGGGAGAGGAACCACTATTTCCCTTTAAAAAATAACAAGCACTTGCGCATTAGAACTTGGGGCGGGGATATAGCGGTAAGAGGTATTGACCAACTTTCCCTCACCTTGACCCCACGTGGTTGTGAACCCGAGATAATTCTTTTTGATGAACCCGATATACTTATTATAGTACTAAAATAGTACAAGTATATACCTTGTACTCCTATATACTAACATTACTATTTTAAGGACTTCTGTTCCATGAGCAACAACTTCCCCCACTCCGCTCATCCGAAATCCTAGCCCCTCCAACTTCAAGGACCAATCAACATAGCTATGGCCTTCTAATTTGGCTCAAGTCGCCGCACACATAGTCCTCCCGCCGACAAGGAATAGGAGCATCAGCCCTTTCGTCGCTTGTTGTTATACATAATCATATACAGTACCATATATATTTCAAATTTCCATATCAAAAAATAGTTCAAATCTGAATTTTAACATCTCAAGCTAAACCTCGCTTGCTCTTAAACATAAGCATACCATAGTTCTACTTTTGTCTTCACCGAACAACAGAACACAATGTGTTCATCACAACATAGCCAACCGGAGTACCTAGTAATGTAACTAGAGAAGTGAACCTATAGTTGATCAAGCCTTCAACTTTAACACAATAATACCCCCACATTATGTGTTGAGGAGCCACACCCATATATTTAAGAGTACCATCATGTAGACCACAAATGCATCAATGAAGAGAGGGGTATACTTATAGACCACCTCTTTACAAAACAGTTGTAATTAGTAGACCACAATTGCCTCGTTCATTAGCTATGAAATTACATACTATCAGTAGCTACAATGGCTGCAGGCCCTGTTTCAGAATTAAACATCACACTTGTTCCAATCCGGGCATTGGCGAAGTTTGGGATGAACCAAAGCGGTGTCTTTACCAGGTACCTATCTTTTTTTGTTTTGCATGTTTTCTCCAAGGCGTTGGTTTGGAAACCAACGGCGCAATCTTCACGATTCAGACTGAATCGGCATATTTCAGTGCAGCTGCGAATTGCGAAGCCATGCTTCATTCGGCAAGGTGTACACACAATTTCTTCTCGTCAGACATCCCGGGACAACATCTGCACCGCCTAATGGCAGCATAATCGGATAGTTCACTCCAAGGAAAAGAGAATATTCTCCAAGGTCATCAATCTTTTCCCATGGAATACCTTCATTTAACTTACTAGTGTCCTTCGTGAACACCAGTGCAACCAAACCCGAAGCATAGTTGCCAACAAGGCGACCATGATGAACACGACGATCGAAGCAAGTATGGCAAACTTTACAGAATATTCCCTTTCATCAAGAATGCCCAAGTGTATGGATCAGAAGAAGTCTAGAACCATCTATAGATCTTGCTAACCACCACATGCCATAATCGACCTCGTGATCATGGCCAAGAGCATCATCAAGTGCACACCGCCATTCAAACACAATGGGCGGTGGCTCTACGATCAGCGGAGGACCCGCTTGAAAACGAAATTACTGTTAAGAAGGGTATGTTTGGTTTGCACAAATCTGAAAACGTAAGAATTGGGAAAACGCATTAGGATTCAGATGGGATGATATAATGGCATTTCCATTCAATAATACAAGCATATTGGTGTATTTGAGTACATCACATGGGAAACCAAAGGATTCATTTCAAGAAGTTCAAGTAGAGGTCAAAATCCAACATAATTCAATCCGAGAATAAAACTCCTAATTATACAATCCTCAAATTTTTCTATGGTAATCATCTCGAATAAAAAGTCTAAATACCAATGAAATTTCATCCGAAGCAAATATGCCCCAAGCCTCCAAGTACGATCACTCAGGTTCGAAAATTAATAAGTTTGTGCATTAAAATTATCTTTACAGCCATGAATAATGAAGCTCATCATACACTACGTCCGGAGGAAAATTACCAGACTTTGCCGAGGATTCCATGCGTGAACAAGGCGCATGAGTTGTGGCAAACACAAGCCCATTGTGGAGAATTGCATCGCTGTAATTGTAAAAGATGTGGGACTTGGGCTCGTAAGAACTGTCCATCCATAATCTTCGCCGCAAAGGAGGGCAACTCTGATGTCAAAAACAGCAACAAGAGAGAAATTTTTGTACCCCCTAGCAGCTGTGGGAACTTGGCAAATATATATCTTGTGAAATATAATAGCACGAAGGTTGTGGTGGTATATATTTGGAATGTGGGTGGTTTCAAACGGCACAGGGAGAGGAATTTCACGGCGAGTGTAGACGTTGACAAGTTTCCATTTGCAAGCGTGAAAGCCGATGTCAACCATGGCAACCCAATCTCCATTGGCACCTACCCACCGCTTACCCGTACCGTCCGGCATCACAACAGTCGGAGGAGAACCTGTCCAGCCGGCGTCGCCTTGCAATCCCGTGCTACCTTCGTCGGGTGAGAATGAAGAACACATGGGAGGCCAAACGGGAGAGAAAAAGATAGAGTTGCACTATCATTTGCAGAGTCGAAAAATAGTTTGGACGAACCGACGAGGCTCGCGGCGGTGATGACGTCGCATCTTGTTACGAGTTCTTCAAGGGGACCTTCGGAAAAGACCTTCTGAAACAGCTCAGAGTCATCATTTTCCTTGTTCGATGCCGCCATCGCAGGGCAGGGGGTGGGTCTATGAGGTTTGGGTTCAACTGATTGGAGTTTAATTTGGGTTCGATGGCGGCAGGTGGCGGGGAAGATGAAGAACGGAGGCTCTCAAACTCGGGCGGTGGAATTGATTCTAAAGCTGCATGGCGGCGGCACTGGCGCGTGCTATGGAAGGTGGTCGATTGGTGCGGGCGGGGCGGAGGTAGACGATGGAGGTGAACCGAAATAGGGCAGGTGGGGGCGGGGCGCTTGACTTCGCTCCTCTACACTCTACAGCATCTCCTCCTCGTTTCTTGGAAAGTGTATAGACCCATAATAAAAAGTCCCTGTTCCCTCTGAAAAGGTGAAGAACAAGTCACTGGTCTAACGTGCAAATTTGGACATCCCAAGCTATGTGTTGTCATGTCAATTCAATGTCCATGGCAGTATTTTGAATTTTGCGTGACCAAAAGAAGTACGCCTTGGCCTTTCACAATCGGGGTTTCTTTAGAGCAAGAACAATAGAAGAGCCAACAGCTGGCAAAAGTACCACGTAGGCGGGCTATAAGCGCCCACTATTGTCCTACTTCCTCTTGGCGTGATACTCCCTCCGTCCACAAATAAGTGGACGTGCGGGATTTTCAAGGTAAATTAGTAAAAGGAAAGAAAAAATGCATTGGAGCACTCGTATCTTAAGAAACACATGTACTCAACCACGGTTGTAGATTTTCTCGGCGCAAGACTTTTCCCCAGCAGCTGTGGCTTTCAGTTATTCGTGGGTGTGGGGAGGAGCTCCGCCGCATCGGTAGAAAGCAAAGAGGGACGGCGGCTCTCGATCGTGCGGTGTACTCGTAAATCACGTGCGACCCATGCCCTAATAATTCACAATGCATTGATGAGGGCTATCACTTCATCATCCAATAAAATGTACTTAGTAACTATGGTAATAATATTGTCTTCTCGCAAAAAAATGGTAAAAATATTGTCTCTTAAGCCATGTACTAGTACAGGGCAAGATGCTTTAGAGAAATAAACCTATATTTTATTGCTACTCCGTAATACACATGGTTATTTATTCTAGGCAAATGCCTACCGAAAGATGTAGGAATAGGGAAATGTAGGATTGCAATGTCATGTCCACTCCAATCCTATAGGAATTCATAGAATCCAAACTTTGTTTGATTCCACCATAGGAAAAGTAAAGCATTCTTAAAAAGAGGCATGAGTAGATGTTTAATTTTCTATGGAATCTGTGCAAAGAAATCCTTAGGAAAAATTCCTATCGGAAACAATCCTACAAATCAAACAGCCAAGGATTCAATTGTACCAATTTCCTATGCAAATCCTTGGTGTTCACCCAATCCTCTCGAATACTCATCCAAAAAATGCACTAATACTTTGATGGGGAGTTTTTGTATTCTAGGCAAGAATAGAGGGTTTGCGGGGATCACTAGAGAAGTGTATTAACCAAAGAAGGCATAAGTAATACACCAACACACACTAACATGCCCTTAATGGATGTATCTCCATAAACTCCCTCTCGTTCTTTATTACTACTACTAGTTTATGTACTTCTTAACTAATATGGGATAATCATGAAATATATTTTCTAACATTCAGCCAAAATATAGTGTTTCGACTTTTTAAAATACTCGAAAAACTAGTAATTAAAAATATTTGAGCTATCAAATCTAGGAAGTTTGAAAATATTTTGTATTCCGTCCGAAAGTTGTGTTACTTGGTGTAAGATTCACACAAAAATGATGAAAATATCAAACCTTCAAAAAAATTGTAGTAATTCAAACGTTATGTGCGTTTCATAATTTTGCAAAATCGATTCTATTTGCAATTAAAACTATAGTAGTTGGTGGTCCCCGATCATCTGATTTGCTCTTAAACAGCTCAATCCTAAATTTGAACCTCCCCGCAACAGAACACGATAGTTGGTGGTTTGTGCGGAAAAAAATTACAGCTTAAAAAAGTGTTTTACGCAACGAAGGCAGCAATAAGCGGTAGTTTGTGCAATTTCCTCGTGTAAACAACATGTAGCGTCGAAGTAATAGTACTAGGAGTACGTAAATCTTGTGTAATTTCTAGTTCTACATATTACTAGTGTCCACCGTTTGAGAGTTGATGGTGAATGGGTCTAATTTTCAATCGAATGAGAATTAGCAAATTGATTTTTATGACAAAAGCATACAAAGGGAGTAAAACAACATACCCGCATTCGCCGCTGCTACCAACATGCGATGCCTCCACGAGTGCATTGACGGCTGCTGCAAATCCTCGGAAGGCATCTAGGTTTTGCAGATCGTCGATTGCCGCTGTCCGGCTAAGCTTAACCAGCGTAGCTGCCGCCAAGATATCTCGGATTTGGACCACAGTGCGAAGCTGATTGGGGTCGAAGGATTGCCCGATTCGGAATTTGAAGTACCAAGCCCTCGGCTCCGATGATGGAAGTTTGGAACTCGGCCCGGCCGTAACCTCCCAAATCCGTGTGTGGCAGTGGATGCCCATCGGCATCCCCAATGCCGCCGACGCCGTGATGTGGTCGGTCGCACTTTGGTCCCCACTAAAGGCTGGGGCTGCAGCACGTCGCCGCCGCCCCGACGTCCCCACGACGGCAACGCCATGGACCGAGGCGCTGAGTTTGTTGGCGAACCCGAAGCCCTGGATGGCAAGTGCTTCTTCACAATGGAAGCATCCTCACCCGGCGAGGTTCGCCCCCGGCGCATGCCTATGCTCCGACCAGCCCACTTTGCCGCTCGCCGCCTGGGCCGCCGCCGATACCTGGGCCACCGCCGCTTCATGGGACCCCCCTCCCTCCTCTCCCTCTCCTAGATCAAAGGGCGCCAGGAGTCTAGCCACAGCAAGACACAGAGCCGCCCGCTTCATCGCACACCAATGGCACACAGACATTTGCGAGCTTTTAGCGCACACCCCTCCGAGGCTGAGTCGTGGAGCCTGGGTGCACGGGGCTAAGGCTGGAGGAGTCGCCATGGGACGAGGGGTGTCGAGTGCTCGGGCAAGTACGGGAAAGGCGAAGTTTTGCATAACCTTATATGATCACATCAATGCTTCTCAAGGAGCCAAATACTGTATGAGAAACCGGAAAAGTTTGAACGTTTGAAAACTTTGCCGGCATAATGCATCCTTCCAATGCACGCCTACTAAGGTAGAAAGCCAACTCAATTGCTACTTTGTTGGCAAAATGTACCATGGCTCAATCTTAGGTCACACACCCATGAAGCCAAGTTAACTCATCTATCAATTGGTATATTTTGGTCATATTCAAAATTTTACTTGAAACTTGTTGGTCATGCCATTCTACTACTCGCCTAACACTTTTTCTACGCGGGAAGGAGGGGGTATGATGCTACCCCGAATTTGTGGGACCGAGAAAAACTCACAAATACGAGCGATGCAACAAAAAGAAACACATCCGTCCCCCTCCCCGAGTGATTTGTCCTAGATATGAAATCAAACTACAAGTGGTTCGAAAAAGGCAATCGAAAAACATGGATTGTTCATCAGTTTGTACATAGCTAGGGAAAATACCAGAATGTCATATCAGTGTTTTAGAGAAGAGCCCTTCAAATAGTTTGGCACCATGTTGGACATCGTCCAGCTTAATTCCACCCAAACATGATTTTTTTCGTTTGAATATGTCTAGACTTTGTTTATCATCTTCAATGCTTATTCTATGACATAAGAAGACTATGTGCTTTGGTTTTAATTTTTTGAATTTTTAATGCCCAATTGAATCTTGGTCAAACCCTAGGTTTGACCAAGATTTAAACAAGTTCATAACATGAAAATGAAAAAGTAAGCCTGGATCCTTCTTAGTAACTCCAAAATGATTCTTTTGGAAGGTTTTCTTAAATTTCCATGTTTGAAACCCAAAACCACTTCTCTTCATGCTTGACTTCATAAGACAGAGTTTAGGGTTAGGGTACGTATAGATACATGATTTTTCTGGTTTGAATATGTCTAGACCTTGTTTAATTTATCAACTTGAATGCTTATATGACATAAGAAGACTATGTGCTTTGATTTTTCATTTTCTTGATTTTTTCGATTTTTTATGCCCATTTGAATCTTTGGTCATGAAATCCGAGATTTGACAAAGATTTAAACAAGTTTAAAACATGAAAATGAAAAAGTAAGCATGGGTCCTTTTTATTCACTCCAAAATGAAGCTTTTGGGAGGTTTTTGAAATTTCCATGTTTGAAACCCAAAACCACTTCTCTTCATCGATCCTTGACTTCCTAAGACAGAGTTTAGGGTTAATTAATTCGGGGGCAGATACATGCTTTTCTGGTATGAATATATATGTGTGGACCTTGTTAATCAACTTGAATGCTTACTATATGACATAAGAAGACTATGTGCTTTGATTTTTCATTATTTTAATTTTTTGAACTTTTATGCCCATTTGTATCTTGGTCAAATCCTAGGTTTGACCAAGATTTAAAACATGAAAATGAAAAATTAAGCCTGGATCCACTACAAGAAAAGTTGCCAAACTTTTCTTGTAGTGATCCTTCTTAATTAGTAACTTCAAAATGAAGCTTTTGGAAGGTTTTTGAAATTTCCATGTCCGAAACCCAAAACACCTCTTCATGATTGACTTCATAAGACAAATCGAGTTTAGGGTTAGGGGTAGATACATGATTTTTCTAGTTTGAATATGTCTAGACCTGGCTTATCAACTTGAATGCTTAGTATATGACATAAGAAGACGTACTATGTGCATTGGTTTTTCATTTATTTGATTTGTTTTGAATTTTTATGCCGAATCAAATTTTGGTCAAATCATAGGTTTAACCAAGATTTAAACAAGTTTAAAACATTAAAATGAAAAATTAAGCATGGATCCTTCTTAGTCACTCCAAAATGAAGCTTTTGGGAGGCTTTTGAAATGTCTATGTTTGAAACCCAAAACCACTTCTCTTCATGCTTGACTTCATAAGACAGATGAGTTTAGGGTTAGGGGTAGATACATGATTTTTCTGGTTTGAATAGGTCTAGACCTTGTTATCAAGTTGAATGGCTTACTATGTGACATAAGAAGACTATGTGCTTTGGTTTTTCATTTTTGATTTTTTCGATTGTTTTTATGCCCATTTGAATCTTGGTCAAATCCTAGGTTTGAACAAGAATTTAAACAAGTTTAAAACATGAAAATGAAAAGGTAAGCATGGATCCTTCTTAGTCAGTCCGAAATGAAGCTTTTGGGCGGTTTTCGAAATTTCCATGTTTGAAAACCCAAACCACTTCTCTTCATGCTTGACTTCATAAGACAAATTTAGGGTTAGGGGTATAGATACATGATTTTTCTTGTTTGATATGTCTAGATATTGTTTATCAACTTGAATGCTTACAATATATGTGACGTAAGAAGACTATGTGTTATGGTTTTTCATTTTTGGGGGTTTTTCGAATTTTTTATGCACACTTGAATCTTGGTCAAATCCTAGCTAGCTAGGTTTGACCAAGCTTTAAACAAGTTTAAAACATGAAAATGAAAAGGTAAGCATGGATCCTCCTTAGTCACTCTAAAATGAAGCTTTTGGGAGGTTTGTGAAATTTCCATCTTTGAAACCCAAAACCACTTAAGACAAAGTTTATGGTTAGGGGTAGATACATAATTTTTCTTGTTTAAAATATGTCTAGACCTTGTTTATCAACTTGAATGCTTACTATTATATGACATAAGAAGGCTATATATGTGCTTTGGTTTTTCATTTTTTGATTTTTTTCGAATTTTTTATGCCCATTTAAATCTTGGTCAAATCCTATGTTTGACCAAGATTTAAACAAGTTTAAAACATGAAAATGAAAAGGTAATCATGGATCCTTCTTAGTCACACTCTAGAATGAAGCTTTTGGGAGGTTTTTGAAATTTCCATGTTTGAAACCCAAAAACCACTTCTTTTAATTCATGCTTAGCTTCGATCATAAGACAAAGTTTAGGGTTAGGGGTAGATACATGATTTTTTTGGTTTGAATATGTCTAGACCTTGTTTATCAACTAATTCTTACTATATTACATAAGAAGGCTATGTTCTTTGGTTTTTCATTTTTTCTGTTTTTTTCTAATTTTTTATGCCCATATGAATATTGGTCAAATCCTAGGTTAATTTGACAAAGATTTAAACAAGTTTAAAACATGAAAATGTGAAGGTAAGCCTGGATCCATCTTAATCACTCTAAAATGAAGCTTTTGGGAGGTTTTTGAAATTTCCATGTTTGAAACCCAAATCCACTTCTCTTCATGCTTGACTTCATAAGACAAAGTATATATATATAGGGTTATGCATGGGTAGATACATGCTTTTCCTGGTTTCAATATGTATACACCTTGTTTATCAACTTGAATACTTGCTATATATATGACATAAGAAGGCTATGTGCTTTGGGTTTTTTATTTTTTTTATTTTTTCTAAAAATTTATGCCCATTTGAATCTTGGCCAAATCCTAGGTTTGACCAAGATTTAAACAAGTTTGAACCATGAAAATGAGAAGGTAAGCTAGCCTGGATCCTTCTTATTCGTTCACTGTAAAATGAAGCTTTTGGGAGGTTTGTGAAATTTCCATGTTTGAAACCTAAAACCACTTCTCTTCATGCTTGGCTTCATAAGACAGAGATTAGGGTTAGGGGTAGATACATGCTTTTTCTGGTTTGAATATGTCTAGACCTTGTTTATCAACTTGAATGCTTACTATATATATATGACATAAGAAGACTATGTTCTTTGGTTTTTCATTTTTTCTGATTTTTTATGCCCATTTGAATCTTGGTCAAATCCTAGGATTGACCAAGATTTAAACAAGTTTAATTAAAACATGAAAATGAAAAGGTAAGCCTGGATCCTCCTTACTCACTCTAAAATGAAGCTTTTGGGAGGTTTGTGAAATTTCCATGTTTGAAACCCAAAACCACTTAAGACAGAGTTTATGGTTAGGTGTAGATACATGATTTTCTTATTTGAATATGTCTACATTGACCTTGTTTATCAACTAGAATGCTTACTATATGACATAACAAGGCCATATATGTGCTTTGGTTTTTATTTTTTTGATTTTTTCGAATTTTTTATGCCCATTTAAATCTTGGTCAAATCCTATGTTTGACCAATGAAAAGGTAATCATGGATCCTTAGCTTCTTAGTCACACTATAGAATGAAGCTTTTGGGAGGTTTTTGAAATTTCCATGTTTGAAACCCAAAACCACTTCTTATGTCATATAGTAAGCATTAAAGTTGATAACTCTGTCTTATGAAGTCAAGCATGCATGAAGAGAAGTGGGCTTATTTGGTTTCAAACATGGAAATTTCAAAAAACCCTCCCAAGAGCTACATTTTGGAGTGACTAAGAAAGATATATAGATGCTTAATTTTTCATATTCATGATTTAAACTTGTTTAAACCATGGTCAAACCTAGGATTTGACCAAGATTCAAATGGGCATAAAATTTAAAAAAAATCGAAAAATGAAAAACCAAGGCACATAGTATTCTTATGTCATATAGTAAGCATTCAATTAAGTTGATAAACAAGGTGTAGACATATTCAAACCAGGAAAATCATGTATCTACACCCCCTAACCCTAGCTAAACTCTGTCTTATGAAGTCTAGCATGCATGAAGAGAAGTGGTTTTTAGTTTCAAACGTTTAAGCCAAAAGCCCCTTTTCAAATATTTCAAACTTATTCAAATTTTGGTTCAAATTTGAAAGACATACAAGTTAAAGCACACATAGTGCATACATTTTCACACATACTGCACTAGATGCTAACCCTATAGTTTGAGGCCATTTGGGTGACCTAGGTCGAAAAAATTCTTGGATTAGAATCGTGTTGTTCGAACCCCGTAGTTGGATTTTTTTGAACCCTTGATCTGTAGAACTGGGCAAAACCCTAGTTTAACCTATTTAATTACAGATTCGTATATCGATTTTTCTACGAGTACTACCTTTTTATTATTACTATGCAGCACATGGGTGTTTGCCCGTCGAGTGAAACTCGGAGGAAGAGGGATCACTCGGAAGGAGAGAAGAAGGGAGAGCATTATGGTGTCTCCCTTTTTCGGGTGATGATGTTGACTTTTGTGCAGGGTTTGTCAGTGAGCAGGAGGTGCGAGCGAGCGAGCGAGCGAGTCGAGCGAGGCCGAGAATGAGAGAGATTTGTTTTTTTGTGAGAGGGACAACCGAAGGATCCAGAAGGACCCACATACTTCCAATACGCATCCTGATGCGTCTTCTCTTGACAAAGAAGATGGCTGGGAGTTTGCGTACCTATTGCACGTGACTTGTGCTCACTGAAGTGTGGGACCACACGCGTGGGCACCACACGTAAGTGACAGACCTGTTGGTGTAAAAACTCGGTTGATTATTATAGTGCATTAGAACAAAGTTTCCTATGGATTCAAGGGTAGGAAATCCAAGTTAACTCATTTACATGACATTTTTTTTCCATGAAGCAAAGTTAACACTATCAATTGGTACATTTGGGAGTGACTAAGAAGGATCAAGGCTTACTTATTCGTTTAATTTCACGTGTTAAACTTGTCTAAATCTTGTTCAAACCTAGGATTTGACCAAGATTCAAATGGGCAGAAAAATAAATAAAAACAGAAAAATGAAAAACCAAATCACATAGTCTTCTTATGTCATATAGTAAGCACTAAAGTTGATAAACAAGGTCTAGAAATATCAAACCATACAAATCATGTATCTATACCCCCTAACCCCTAAACTATGTCTTATGAAGTCAAGCATGAAGAGAAGTGGTTTTGGGTTTCAAACATGGAAATTTCAAAAACCTCCCAAAAACTACATTTTAGAGTGACTAAGAAGGATACATGCTTCCCTTTTCATATTCATGTTTTAAGCTTGTTTAAATTATCTTGGTCAAACCTAGGATTTGACAAGATTCAAATGGGCATCAAAATTGAAAAAAAATCTGAAAAAGAAAAACAAAAGCAAATAGTTTTCTTATGTCATATAGTAAGCATTAAAGTTGATAAACAAGGTCTAGACATATTCAAACTAGACAAATCATGTATCTATACCCCCTAACCCCTGAACTAACTCTGTCTTATGAAGTCAAGCATACGAAGAGAAGTGGTTTTGGGTTTCAAACATGGAAATTTGAAAAACCTCCCAAAAACTTCATTTTAGAGTGACAAAGAAGGATACATGCTTCCCTTTTCATATTCATGTTTTAAGCTTGTTTAAATTATCTTGGTCAAACCTGGGATTTGACAAGATTCAAATGGGCATCAAAATTGAAAAAAATCAGAAAAAAGAAAAACCAAAGCAAATAGTTTTCTTATGTCATATAGTAAGCAATCAGTTGACAAATCAATGTATCGATATACCCAAGCCCTAACTCCCTAAACTCCGATCTTATGAAGTCAAGCATATGAAGAGAAGTGGTTTTGGGTTTCAAACATGGAAATTTCAAAAACCCTCCCAAAAGCTTCATTTTAGAGTGACTAAGAAGGATCCATGCATGCTTACCTTTGCATTTTCATATTTTAAACTTGTTTAAATCATTATCAAACCTAGGATTTGACCAAGATACAAATGGGTGGGCACAAAATTCAAAAAAATCAGAAAAATGAAAAACAAAAGCACATAGTCTTCTTATGCCATCATATCGTGTATGCACTCAAGTTAAACGAGGTCTAGGTATATCCAAACCAGACAAATCATGTATCTACACCACTCAGTTCGATCTTATGAAGTCTAGCATAAAGAGAAGTCGTTTTGGGTTTCAAACATGCATGGAAATTTCAAGAACATCCCAAAAGCTTCATTTTAGAGTGACTAAGAAGGATATATACATGCTTCCCTTTTCATGTTCATGTTTTAAACTTGTTTAAATCTTGGTCAAACCTAGGATTTGACCAAGATTCAAATATATGGGCATAAAATTCAAAAAAGAACAGAAAAATTAAAAACCAAGGCACATAGTCTTCTTATGTCATATAGTAAACAATCAATTAAGTTGATAAACCAGGTCTAGACATATTCAAACCAGGAAAATCATGTATCTACCCCCTAACGCCCTAGCTAAACTCTATCTTATGAAGTCAAGCATGCATGAAGAGAAGTGGTTTTTGGTTTCAAACGTTTAAGCCAAAAGGTAAGCATGGATCCTCCTTATATAGTCACTGTAAAATGAAGCTTTTGGGAGGTTTGTGAAATTTCCATGTTTGAAACCCAAAACCACTTAAGACAGAGTTTATGGTTAGGTGTGTAGATACATGATTTTTCTTGTTTGAATATGTCTAGACCTTGTTTATCAACTTGAATGCTTACTATATGACATAAGAAGGCTATGTATATGTGTGCTTTGGTTTTTCATTTTTTGACTTTTTCTGAACTTTTACGCTGATTTGAATCTTGGTCAAATACTAGGTTTGACCAAGGTTAAAACAAGTTTAAAACATGGCAATGAAAAGGTAAGCATGGATCTTTCTTAGTCTCTCTAAAATGAAGCTTTTGGGAGGTTTTTGAAATTTCCATGTTTGAAACCCAAAATCACTTCTCTTCATATGCTTGGCTTCATAAGACAAAGATTAGGGTTAGGGGTAGATATATACATGTTTTGGGAGGTTTTTGAAATTTCCATGTTTGAAACCCAAATCCGCTTCTCTTCATCCTTGACGTCGTCATAAGACAAAAGTATAGGGTTATGCATGGGTAGATACATGCTTTTTTCTGGTTTGAATATGTATAGACCTTGTTTAATTATCAACTTAATTGAATGCTTACTATATATATGACATAAGAAGGCTATATATGTGCTTTGTTTTTTCATTTTTTGATTTTTTCCTGATTTTTTATGCCCATTTGAATCTTGGTCAAATCCTAGGTTTGATCAAGATTTAAACAAGTTTAAAAAATGAAAATGAAAAGGTAAGCCTGGATCCTTCTTAGTCATCGTAAAATGAAGCTTTTGGGAGGTTTGTGAAATTTCCATGTTTGAAACCCAAAAGCACTTCTCTTCATGCTTGACTTCATAAGACAGAGTTTAGGGTTAGGGGTGTAGATACATGATTTGTCCGGTTTGAATATGTCCAAATCTTATTTATCAACTTTTGAATGCATGCTACTCTCTCAAAGAAAAACTTTTGAATGCTTACTCCTATATGACATAAGAAGACTATATGCTTTTAAAATTCAAACATATGGTAAGCATTCTTATGTCATATAGTAAGCATTCACGTTGATAAACAAGCAAGGTTTGGACATATTCAAACCAGACAAATCATGTATCTACCCCCTAACCCCTAATTAAATTGTCTTATATATGAAGTCTAGCATGAAGAGAGGTGGTTTTGGGTTTCAAACATGGAAATTTCAAAAACCTCCCAAAAACTTCATTTTAGAGTGACTAAGAAGGATATACAAGCTTCCTTTTCATTTTCATGTTTTAAACTTGTTTAAATCTTGGTCAAACCTCTAGGATTTGACCAAAAGATTCAAATGGGCATAGAAATTCATAAAAAATCAAAAGAATGAAAAACCAAAGGAACATAACATTCTTATGCCATATATATATAGTAAGTGATACGTCTCCAACGTATCGATAATTTCTTATGTTCCATGCCACTTTATTGATGATACCTACATGTTTTATGCACATTTTATGTCATATTCGTGCATTTTCTGGAACTAACCTATTAACAAGATGCCGAAGTGCCAGTTCCTGTTTTCTGCTGTTTTTGGTTTCGAAATCCTAGTAACGAAATATTCTCGGAATCGGACGAAATCACCTCCCAGGTTTCTATTTTTCCCGGAAGCTTCCAGATCACCGAAGAGGGGCCAGAGATGGGCCAGGGGGGCCCCACACCACACTTGGGCGCGGGCCAGGGCCTGGCCGCGCCACCTGGTGGTGAGGGCACCCTGGTGCCCCTCCGAGGCTCCCCTTTCGCCTATTTAAAGGTCCCGACCTAAAAACCCTTACGGAGGAAGCCACGGTACGCGAAACCTTCCGCAGCCGCCGCCATCGCGAAGCCAAGATCCGGGGACAGGAGTCTCTGTTCCGGCACCCTGCCGGAGCGGGGAAGTGCCCCCGGAAGGCTCCTCCATCTCCACCGCCATCTTCATCAACGCTGCTGCTCCCATGAGGAGGGAGTAGTTCTCCATCGAGGCTCGGGGCTGTACCGGTAGCTATGTGGTTCATCTCTCTCCTATGTACTTCAATACAATAATCTCATGAGCTGCCTTACATGATTGAGATTCATATGATGATGCTTGTAATCTAGATGTCATTGTGCTAGTCAAGTGAGTTTTACTTATGTGATCTCCGTGAGACTCCTTGTCCCACGTGTGTAAAGGTGACAAGTGTGTGCACCGTGTGGGTCTCTTAGGCTATATTTCACGAATACTTATTCACCGTTATGAATGGCGTAGTGAAGTGCTTATTTATATCCCTTTATGATTGCAATGTGTTTTGTATCACTATTTATCTATGTGCTACTCATGTGATGTTATTAAAGTAGTCTATTCCTCCCGCATGGTGTAATGGTGACGAGTGTGTGCATCGTGTAGTTCTTGTCGTAGATTATGATCATGATCTCTTGTAGATTGTGGAGTTAATTGTCATTATGATAGTATTGATGTGATCTATGCCTCCTTCGTAGTGTGATGGTGACAAGTGTGCATGCTATGTTAGTACTTGGTTTATTTTGCAAAGATCTATTATGCTCTAAGGTTACTTAAACATGAATATCGAATGTTGTGGAGCTTGTTAACTCCGGCATTGAGGGTTCTTGTAGCCCTACACAATTAGTGGTGTTCATCATCCAACAAGAGTATATGTAGCACAAAGGAAAGAGAACTTATTTATTATGTGATCAATGTTGAGAGTGTCCACTAGTGAAAGTCTAATCCCTAGGCCTTGTTCCTAAATACTGCTATCGCTGCTTGTTACTGTTTTACTGTTCTACTGCTTGTTTACTTCCTACAATATTACTACCATCAACTTCACGCCAGTAAGCTATTTTCTGGAGCCGTACTACTGCTCATATTCATTCATACCACCTGTATTTCACTATCTCTTCGCCGAACTAGTGCACCTATTAGGTGTGTTGGGGACACAAGAGACTTCTTGCTTTGTGGTTGCAGGGTTGCATGAGAGGGATATCTTTGACCTCTTCCTCCCTGAGTTCGATAAACCTTGGGTAATCCACTTAAGGGAAACTTGCTGCTGTTCTACAAACCTCTGCTCTTGGAGGCCCAACACTGTCTACAAGAATAGAAGCACCCGTAGACAGCAAGCACTTTTCTGGCGCCGTTGCCGGGGAGGAAAGGTAAAAGGCACTCATACTCCGGTTCCAGGTAACAGTACTTTTCTGGCGCCATTGTGTGTGTGCTCGAAGCTATTTCCTTTAGACTCGCAATTGCGACATTTGGTTTCTTGTTTACACTAGTTAGGCATAATGGAAAACAACAAAAATATGAGAGATCTTTATGAACTTTATCTTGAATTAGGACATGATGTGTTTGAAGAAAGAATTAAGAAACCGATGGAACTTTATATGCATACTAATGGGAATGTTATTACTATGAATGCTTTGAACACCATTGTTGCTAATGCTATGGAAAATTCTAAGCTTGGGGAAGCTGGCTTTGATGAGCATGATATTTTTAGTCCCCCAAGCATTGAGGAGAAAATTTACTTTGATGATACTTTGCCACCTATTTATGATGATTATAATGATAGTAGTCTTTTGTTACCACCTGTTATGGAGGATAAATTTGATTATGATTACAATATACCTCCTATATTTGATAGCTACTTTGTTGAATTTGCTCCCACTACAATTAATAAGAATGACTATGCTTATGTTGGAAGTAGTAATTATTTTATGCATGAGACTCATGATAAGAATGCTTTATGTGATAGTTATATTGTTGAGTTTGCTCATGTTGCTACTGAAAGTTATTATGAGAGAGGAAAATATGGTTGTAGAAATTTTCATGTTACTAAAATGCCTCTCTATGTGCTGAATTTTTTTAAGCTACACTTGTTTTATCTTTCTATGCCTGTTGCATTATGCTTCTTGAACTTGCTTATTTACAAGATTCCTTTTCATAGGAAGCATGTTAGACTTAAATGTGTTTTGAATTTGCCTCTTGAAGCTCTCTT
Organism: Lolium rigidum; assembly: GCF_022539505.1. Taxonomy (NCBI): domain Eukaryota; kingdom Viridiplantae; phylum Streptophyta; class Magnoliopsida; order Poales; family Poaceae; genus Lolium; species Lolium rigidum. The sequence goes on from NC_061508.1 coordinate 82,325,504, forward strand.
TTGCTTCAAATACTAATTCTTGCGTGTGCATCACCAAAACTGCTAAGCCCATCTTAATGGCTATAAAGAAAGAACTTCTTGGGAGATAACCCATGTGTTTATTTTACTACAGCAATTTTTGTTTTGTTGAGTCTTGGAAGTTGTTTACTACTGTAGCAACCTCTCATTATCATGTTTTTGTGCCAAGTAAAGTTTCTATGTTAAAGTTGATGTTATATTTGGGATCGCTGCGCAGAAACAGCATTGCTGTCTGTCACGAATCTGGGCCTAAGTCTCTGTAGAAAATTAGAAAAAATCTGCCAATTTACGAGCGTGATCCTCAGATATGTACCCAACTTTCATTAGTTTTGAGTTTTTTCGTTTGAGCAAGTCTGGTGCCATTTTAAAATTCGTCTTTACGGACTGTTCTGTTTTTGACAGATTCTGCCTTTTATTTCGCATTGCCGCTTTAGCTATGTTGAATGGGTTTCTTTGTTCCATTAACTTTCAGAAGTTTTGTGCAATGTCCAGAAGTGTTAAGAATGATTGTGTCACCTCTGAACATGTGAATTTTTGATTATGCACTAACCCTCTAATGAGTTTGCTTGAAGTTTGGTGTGGCAGAAGTTTTCAAGGGTCAATAGAAGAGGGTGATATAATGTGATCGAGAAGAGTGAAAGGTCTAAGCTTGGGGATGCCCCGGTGGTTCATCCCTGCATATTTTAAGAAGAATCAAGCATCTAAGCTTGGGGATGCCCAAGGCATCTCCTTCTTCATCGACAACTTATCAGGTCATTTCTAGTGAAACTATATTTTTATTCGGTCACATCTTATGTACTTTATTTGGAGCGTCTGTGTGTGCTTTTATTTTTGTTTTGTTATTTTCATTCTCTGAATAAGTTCATCCTTGTGTGGGAGAGAGACACGCTCCGCTGGTTCGTATGAACACATGTGTTCTTAGCTCATAATATTCATGGCGAAGTTTCCTCTTCGTTAAATTGTTATATGGTTGGAATTGAAAAATGCTACATGTAGTAATTGGTAAAATCTCTTGGATAATGTGATACTTGGCAATTGTTGTGCTCATGTTTAAGCTCTTGCATCATATACTTTGCACCTATTAGTGAAGAAATACATAGAGCATGCTAAAACTTGGTTTGCATAATTGGTCTCTCTAAGGTCTAGATAATTTCTAGTATTGAGTTTTGAACAACAAGGAAGACGGTGTAGAGTCTTATAATGTTTACAATATGTCTTTTATGTAAGTTTTGCTGCACCGGTTCATCCTTGAGTTTGCTTCAAATAAACCTTGCTAGCCTAAACCTTGTATCGAGAGGGAATACTTCTCATGCATCCAAAATCCTTGAGCCAACTACTATGCCATTTGTGTCCACCATACCTACCTACTACATGGTATTTCTCCGCCATTCCAAAGTAAATTGCTTGAGTGCTACCTTTAAATAATTCAAAATTTATCACCTCTTATTTGTGTCAATGTTTTATAGCTCATGAGGAAGTATGTGGTGTTTTATCTTTCGATCTTGTCATTTACTTCGGACAGACTTTCACAATGGACTAGTGGCTTCATCCGCTTATCCAATAACTTTGCATAAAGAGCTGGCAAAGGGGTTCCCAGCCCCAATTAATTAACTTCATTAATAATTCTCTTCACATGTTTTGCTCTGATTCATCAGTAAGCAACTTAATTTTGCAAAAAGGCACTCCTTCATTGTAACACCCTAACTTTTGCAACCTTGTTAAGTGTCTAGAATGCAAAAATCAGGGGGAACAAAAAAAAAATTTCAACAGCTAATTAAGATAAATTGCCTTGATCTGCTTGCAAATGAATTGACTTGGTATGCTTGTTGTTATACATTTTCTTGACCTGTTTGTTTAGATTTTCTCTTGGGTTACTTCAGGGAGTAATTCCTCTTTAATGGAAGCACCTTAGTCACTTACCAAATAAAATACATGTGAGGCTTAGGAAAATATGCTCTCCTCTTTCACTACATCAAACCTTTCCACTTACGGCAACATGAGTGTGCCTACTTAAAATTCATCCATGTGATATAATCCAGCCCCAACCATCCCTGATTCAAAACTTGGGATCATCTACCCCTTAATACATCTTTCCCTCATACCATAGTCAAAAACCCTAAGACCTCACAAATTTGGCTAAGTCCTTAAACTGCTATCAGGTTCCATTTTAAATCCTCTGTATTAAGCTACCCCTTTCCATCTAAGGTAATGCACCTGGTCCTAGACCTACCTTGTCCTGAGCACTACCCAACCATACCATTTGCCTTTGACTAGATCAATTATCTACCCTCCTATCCCGGATGGTTTTGAGGCCAAGTCAATAACCTGTTTTGGCAGTGTTAAAAATGTTCTAACTTTGGCAGTTGTTTCCTAAGAACCCACAACAGTTTTTCGTAAACTCAAGGCATGGATCTCATCTATGCATTACCATCTACAACTTCCACGTCTTGCATGTCTTATACAAGTCTTGCAACCCCTCTCTCCAACTTGATCTTATACCTTACCCGTTAATTCAGCTTAAGATCACTTTTTCCACTTTTACCTCTTTTTCCTTCTTTAAATCCAAGATTAATCTCTATAAAACCAAGTGTGGAAATGATAGCTACATGCTGTAGTAATCAGCTGCCCTTGAGAAATTACTTTCCCAAAATTATTATTCTCTCAAATCAAGTTATTTTATTTCCAAGGTTTTGAAAACCTACTTTACTTATTCTCTACTTTGACCACAAAACTACTTCTAGTTTTCTCAAAGCTTTTCAAATTATTTTTTTTAAAATAAGATGGGAAATGTGTGTGGTATTTTATATCACCTTATTTTCCTCCCAAAAATAATTTCTATATAATTACCTTCTGGGTTTTATTTCCTTTTTGGATAAAATGCATGTTATGGTACTTGTACCATTTCTTGCCTATTTTCAAAATTTAAGAAAACCTACCTCGCCTAGTAATGCAAGTAGAGCATTTTGAAAATTCTTGTACTACCTAGATACTCTCAATATTATCAAAATACTTTTCAAATAAATCTCATTCAAAATTTCCATAGCCCTAGGCAGTGATCCAAATTATTTATCACATGAGCCCCTTTAAAATAACAACCCTTGTGCACCATGTATGTACCTCTTTGATCTATTCAACACCACCTCATTTACATACTCATGATCCTCTTGTGGGTCATTTGTTCATGTTTATATTTAATGCCCATTTCCATTTCCATCTCTTTTTCTTTATTAATCTTGTAAACAATTCTCCAATCAAACTTGTGATTTATCCTCATCCTCTCTATCATCTAGCTCTTATACTTTGTCCTTTCAACCAAACCTTGGCTTATATGGGCATGCAAGAGTGGCCGGCCATGTCACCCTCCATTTTCTTCTCTCTCTCTCTTGCCTTGACTAGTCTATGGGAGAGCCACAATCCTGCACCACTCCCCTCTCCCTCTCTCATGGTCGACCTGCATGGCCCTCTCCTTGTCATCTTCTTGTTGGACGCTTGGTGGTGGCCGGTTATGCCAACTCATGGCAAGGATATGTCAAGCACCTCACTCTCTCTCCCCCACTACCTTGCTCCACCACTTAGCTGCACCTCGCACTCCTCCCGAACCACCGGCACGCATCGAACCACCCCAGTCTGGCCCCAAACCCTCCCCCTCTCTCATGACGACCTAGGACAACCGTCGGCATGGACACCAATTAATCAAGCGCCTCGCCACGACCAGCGCGCCACTAGGCTCCTCTAGCTGACCTCGAAGCATCCCTAGCACGCTATCGTTTTTGTCCCGTTCCTTCTGGCCGTTTTCGAGCTCGCTCTGTAAGCCGACAGTCCATCGAGCACCTGGCGTGCACAGGTTAGTTGTCCTCCCTCTGAGCCGAGCCGACCTCCCCTCACCTGTCCTCTCACCAGCGGCACCGCCTCACCTCATTGGCGTACCGGCGTAGCCACCACCCCTCTCCTCGTCCTTTTTCTCTTGGTCGAGCTCGCCGCCCTAAGCGCCTGTCCGTGGTGACCACGTCACCAGAACGGACGGTGCGGCGCCCCTCCTCTCCACTTATAAGTTATCCCCATGCCTCTCCCTACCCGACTCCTCCCACTCTCACCAGAGCACCACCAGGGCGTACCCCTCTTCACCCTCAATCAAGGACAAGGCCGAGCCGCGCCGTCGTTCTGCTTGGCGTCGCGCGCGACGCACGTCGCGCTGTTCTCGCTCTCCACCTTCGTTCTGCATCCCTCCCGCATCAGCACTTCCTCCTGGTCCTGACCATGCCCCTTTCCCTTGCCAGATGCCTGTAAGGACGCCGTCGCCGGTGAGCTCAGTCCGCGGCACGACTGTCGTCGTCATCGAGAACCACGACCGCGCAGCCAGCCACGAGCCCGCGCGTCCGAGACGGCCTGGGCGTGCTGCGCCGCCTCACCCCTGCGCCTTCTCCGCGCGTCTCTGCGCCGTCTTCCTCCTCCCCGAGCTACCCACGTCTCCGTCCGCGCACGCGACCGGCAGCCTCGCCTCGCGTCCGAATCGACCAAGCAGAAGAGCAGCACACCGCTGCACCCTTCCCTGCATCTCCTCCATCGTCTCCAAGACCCCCGGCGTGCTCTCCGTCTTCGTCGCTGACGGGGCCGTGCGAGCAGACGCCGCGGAAGCCCTCGACCTTGCCGGCATACGGGAGCCTGGTGAGCACGTCATTCACGTCGTCGCGAGCTGCCCCCGGCCACCGCCCCATCCTCTTCGCGTCTGCGTCGCCCCTGCACCACCCCGGAGCTCGTCGGAGAACCTCCGCTCGACCACGTCGTCGCCCGCGGCAGCCCCATGGTGAGCGCTCCCTTCCTCCGTCACGCGTACGCGGCGGCGCCGCTGTCTGTTGATCATGGCCGGCGGAAGCCGTGCGATCCGTTGGATCGTGGATCCACGGCCGCATGCAGGCCTGGCCCTGCATGGCCGCGGGACCGTCGGGCCCCGTCGCCAGCTCGGCGGGCCACGTCCCTGCCCGTTTGAAACGGCAGACTCCCGCGCTGTGCCGCTGCTCTTGGGCCAAATCCGGCCGAGCCCAGCAAGCCCCGGCCCGAATTCCTTTTCCATTTTTCTTTCAATAAATCAGCCAGTAAATCCCTACTCAGGAATTAAATCACCAAAAATTCGTCGAGTGACCAAATAAATTGATTCAAGTTTCTGGATGCTCACAGATGTTTTCTCTACCACTAGCAATTGCATGCACATGGTTTAGTGTTGCAGAAAGGTCCCAACAAATTAAACCCTAGAAAGTTGCATATTAGGCATTTTATTTCGTGTGATTGTTGTGCTAGCTCTTTTTGAGTGAGGTCAACTTTGTAGTAATATACATGTGGGTACCTTTCATTTGGCACTGGTCTCACATGAAAAAGCTTCCTGGATTTTAATTGGTAAATAAATTAAAAACTGTCCAGAGAGTTTTTCTGTGTTTTTTAATTCAAAAACTGTACATGCTCTTGAAGCAAATCTAAATACTACCAGTAGATATACTGATAGGGTATTTCTGTACAAAAGGACATGATTTTTAGGGTTATATATTAGGCCTGGTGGATTTACATCTGAAACAGGGCCCCTTAACAGCATTTTATTTCTTGTAAATTCATTTACAAATCAGAAAAATACAAATCCAGTGGGGTTAGTTCACATTTGTTCTTAGCTATCCAGGGGTGTGCTTTGTTTTGGGTGGAGATGCTCTGGTTAGTGCTGGTCTAGGTATTGGAGTGCTTTGGTTTCTTTCTTAATTTAATTGTTTAGGTTATTTACGATTTAATTTGCATATGATTCTTGTGCATGTGTGTTATACATGTCATTAGCTTTCTGTAGGTGTGCTGCATGCATTTTTTCTGACTCACTGAAAAATTTAGACCATTTAAATGGTTCATAAGTCATTTCTGGTTTTATAAAAATCATAACTTTTGTTTAGAAAACCCAAATTTAGTGAATCCAATTCCTGTAGCTTTATAAAACCAAGCTTTACTCCCTATGATTTTACCAAAATATTTTGTGCATTATTCTAGAGTGGATTGTTAATTTGATGCTAGTGCTTATTTTACCCATAGGGAAATTTTGTTGTTTTTGTTTATATTGCTTTTTAATGAACCTCGGCACCAGACCCCTACTGGTGGTTTCCAAAGGGCATTAGAAACCTTTGATTATGTAGATTATGATTTGTTGTGAGGTGGAACCTTCTTAGCAAAATAACCATTTTGCTCTAGGTGCCATTATTTGCTGTGCTTAGTGTCCGTGATTTAGTGGTTTGCTGTTGTGTGCTGATTGTGTGGTTTGATGCTATGGCTATGTATTGATTGTTCGCCTTTTATTTTGCGCCGTTAGAATGCGAACGCTACCGGAGAAGGAGAGGATCTTGGTGAGGATTTCGAAGAAGATGAAAGAGCTGATGATTCATGAAGATGAAGTCCAGGGACATATAGCCAACAAAGGCAAGCCACCTCTTGATGCATCTCTGATCCTATATATCTTATGCTTGTATTATTTCAGATTTTTATAAGGTGCATGTCTTCTTATTTTCATTTCGGTGGATAGTGCCACCCGGAGTTTTATCATCCCACCCTTAGGGTGCAGCCCTTGTTGATACCTACTGCACACATCTCAATTAGTGATATGGTGCTTATCACCTTGTCATCCTTGTCGCCATTTTCCGAAGAAGAAATGGACTATAGGTCGGGAGCCCTGGTAAAATGATTACGAAAATTGTTTTCAAGAAAAGAAGTGTTTCGAAAACCTTGGAATGGGGTAGCCCTGCCCAAGTGTGAGTTTATGGAAGGAAAGATGTTTATGAAAAGAAGTTTTGCTGGAGGCAAGTAAAGAAAATTGTTTTCGAAAACCTTTCGTTGACTGAGTACATCACCGGACCTAGCCAGTACAACCACATTACCCTTTAGTGGGACGGGGCGTAGTGTAGTAGTTTGTCTCGCCTTAGACTGAGTCCTGCAAGTGTAGTGGCAGTCCGACCATGGACGCTTCGACCGGGGTTCTTCCCATGTGAAGGGACGCAACCCATTTGCCTGTTTAGGTACGCGGGGTACAACTTATGAGCTCCCATTGAAAGATGCCTAAGTGGTTGGATGGCATTCCGGAGGGTCGGGTGTCGGGGACTTTGCAACTCCTGGGAAAACGGCAGCCCGGACTCTGGTGTTGGGAGGTACAACTCATTAGGCATGTCTTAGGCTAAGGCGAGCAGGCGAAAAACTACGATCGGGCACTTGTCGTGGCATACGTTGTTATGCGGGGATGATGCCCACACGATGAGTATTCGGATCTTGTGGGGAAAGTGTACAACCTCTGCAGAGTGTAAAAATCTATTCGAATAGCCGTGTCCGCGGCAATGGACGTGGGAAAGGAAGTGCTGAGTATCAAAAGGAGTTTTGTTTTATAAAAGTGTTTTATTAAAATGTTGGTTTGGGGAAACTGACGCCAGTGGGACTGGTAGAAAGGTACCTGCGAGGTACGGTGGAATTTGGAAAAGAGATGGCCATATGAGATGGCTGAAGTTAAATTGGGTCACCCTTACCTACTAGTCTGCAAATAAAAGTGTTTATAAAAGTTTTTCAACAAAGGTATGAAGATGCCATACTCTCGAGAGGAACCACCTCTCGCTCTTTGTCGCCTTAGTTAGTGCCTGTCCTTGCTACTGCCATATTGCATTTCCTTTATTTCTCTCTAAGGTGGTTTGCGAGTACATTCAAAAGTACTCATTGGCATTGTTGTCCTGGTTATCTACTTGACCAGACTTTGAAGAAGAGTACTTCGACGAAGAGGAGTACGACGCCGAAGACGCGAACTAGGACGCTCTCCCGGTCAGCCGCCTGTAGGGTAAAGGCCTGACTTGGGTTCCACCGCTTTTGGAGTCAAGTTGTTTCCGCTGCTGTTTGATGAACTACGGCCTTGATGGCCTATGATGTAAGACTTCGTATTATTTAAATTCGGTACTGTAATGGATGATGTAATCTGGTATCAGTTCGGTTATGTATTCACGATGGAATGATCTTGGGATCGTGAAATTGTATGCATAACGGGAGTTCTGGACTGGTAAGTCCGGGGCCCCACAGAGCTGGTATCAGAGCCATCCTGACTGTAGGAGACCCTAGTTAGCATGGATGTCAGATAGGGCAATACTACTTTGGTAAAATATTTACGAAACTTATTTTCCTAAGTAACTAGAAGCTTAGCTCCTATCTTCTTATCCTTTCAAAAACTTCTCATTCTTACCTCGCTCTCAGATTTCTAAAGACTTTGGAAAATTCTTACTCTACTATCTCATCCCCTTCCGAAAATGGATGTTGGACGATGCCCCCACTCAGACTCGGAGATTCAAATTTGAAGATGGATCAATCCTTCAGGAAGTCTCAAGTATCTCTGGCCACAGCTATTGAAGATGGACGCCGACTTAGCAGTACGCATATAGAGATAATAAGAGCATGTCTTTGGTTGTCACCAAAGTCTGTCAAGAAGTTGACCTTGTTCCTCTTTGGACTTTCACTTTTGCAGTTGTCAAAGGATCAAGTCCTCAGCTTCTTGACTAGTAATTTTTAGGTTCTTCATGAGAAACTATCATCCATGGAGCTTTTCAGAAGATTACCCCTCCTAATTGAGACCAGAAAATCCTATGCAGCACTCGCCCCCGACTCGACATCGACGGCTAAACATCAGGTCTACTTCACCAACAACTGCTACAAGAATTAGTGTTGAAGTCAATGTCAGCAAAATGAAGGCGTCTGCATCTCTGACCAACCCAAGCCTATAGGATGGATAGGACAAAGCCAATTGTTCCGATTGAGATACCCCTGCGTATTAGGTATCCTTGGGTACTTGAAATACCTCGTGTGGTTTTCATGATTGCTTGTGGTTTTCTGAATTTGCTGCTTGAGTGCTTGTGATTGCTTGTTGTATGTATGCTTGTTTCAGCTTTTCGGTCTGAAAACCCCTTTTTGTGTGATAACGCACTCTAGGAAACCCTCCTTAAGATGATTTCCTCGCATCAGGTCAAAATTATAGTAGGAATTCTAACTGTTAGTTTTCAAAGTTCACAGGAAACTCTAACTCTAACTTGGGTGATAGCTCGATGCAACCCTGTTTTCCGAAATGCTAACTTCAGTACGACACTCTGCGAAAGACAGCCTTACGACGGCAATGAAGCACAAGCCGATACTTCAAGATTAACTCGCAACCTCGTATGAAGATGAAGCCATACTAACCTTTCCTAAACCAAGAGCATAGTCTTGCTCACCTTAAGGATATTTTCTTAGAACTACACCTTGGCGCACCATCCAACGAGCTGAGATAGCAATAGTATCAAAGCCAAGCTACCCCACATGATCTATCTGGCCCTCCTCAAGTGAAGTTTTTGAAGACAATTCAAGACTCAAGATTTGGTGTACTTTAGTGAAACACCAACCCTAAAGCTGAAGACTATTTCGAAGACTGTTGTTGCTACTTTATGAGAAGACCCACCCGAAGTTCCACTGACTTACTAACTTAACGAGCACCTTACAGAGAAGTACAACACCGCGTGTGCCTCTTGAAGCTGCAGACTGCACGTCGCCCCCTGAAGATTCTTCAACGCAAGATGGGAGATCGATGACTTCTTCAAAAAGCGCCTGACAAGACCCTATGGCAGAAGCTTTGAATTTTCCTAAAACCCCGTTGAACAATTTTAAGGGTGGAAGACTTCGTCTTCCACTAAAATTTTAAGCTAACCTTAAAGTTTTCGATCTTTCTGAAGCACCTTCGGGATGCTCTAACTTTCAAAGAATCGAGGACCCCTCTGGTATGGTTAGGAAGCTACAGATCTAACACCGGCATAGAGAAGTCAACCTCTTCACGAAGCTTGTCCTCGGCCGAAATCTACCGGGTCTCTCAGAAGCTGAAGTTGTGACCTTCCGGCAACGACACGTCTACCAGAGGATGGAGTCTAACTTAATTTAACTTCTAACAACTTCTCTAGTACTACGTTTAGTAATCTCGGGACGAGATTATTTTAAGGGTGGAAGGTCTGTAACACCCTAACTTTTGCAACCTTGTTAAGTGTCTAGAATGCAAAAATCAGGGGGAACAAAAAAAAAATTTCAACAGCTAATTAAGATAAATTGCCTTGATCTGCTTGCAAATGAATTGACTTGGTATGCTTGTTGTTATACATTTTCTTGACCTGTTTGTTTAGATTTTCTCTTGGGTTACTTCGTGGAGTAATTCCTCTTTAATGGAAGCACCTTAGTCACTTACCAAATACAATACATGTGAGGCTTAGGAAAATATGCTCTCCTCTTTCACTACATCAAACCTTTCCACTTACGGCAACATGAGTGTGCCTACTTAAAATTCATCCATGTGATATAATCCAGCCCCAACCATCCCTGATTCAAAACTTGGGATCATCTACCCCTTAATACATCTTTCCCTCATACCATAGTCAAAAACCCTAAGACCTCACAAATTTGGCTAAGTCCTTAAACTGCTATCAGGTTCCATTTTAAATCCTCTGTATTAAGCTACCCCTTTCCATCTAAGGTAATGCACCCGGTCCTAGACCTACCTTGTCCTGAGCACTACCCAACCATACCATTTGCCTTTGACTAGATCAATTATCTACCCTCCTATCCCGGATGGTTTTGAGGCCAAGTCAATAACCTGTTTTGGCAGTGTTAAAAATGTTCTAACTTTGGCAGTTGTTTCCTAAGAACCCACAACTGTTTTTCGTAAACTCAAGGCATGGATCTCATCTATGCATTACCATCTACAACTTCCACGTCTTGCATGTCTTATACAAGTCTTGCAACCCCTCTCTCCAACTTGATCTTATACCTTACCCGTTAATTCAGCTTAAGATCACTTTTTCCACTTGTTACCTCTTTTTCCTTCTTTAAATCCAAGATTAATCTCTATAAAACCAAGTGTGGAAATGATAGCTACATGCTGTAGTAATCAGCTGCCCTTGAGAAATTACTTTCCCAAAATTATTATTCTCTCAAATCAAGTTATTTTATTTCCAAGGTTTTGAAAACCTACTTTACTTATTCTCTACTTTGACCACAAAACTACTTCTAGTTTTCTCAAAGCTTTTCAAATTATTTTTTTAAAATAAGATGGGAAATGTGTGTGGTATTTTATATCACCTTATTTTCCTCCCAAAAATAATTTCTATATAATTACCTTCTGGGTTTTATTTCCTTTTTGGATAAAATGCATGTTATGGTACTTGTACCATTTCTTGCCTATTTTCAAAATTTAAGAAAACCTACCTCGCCTAGTAATGCAAGTAGAGCATTTTGAAAATTCTTGTACTACCTAGATACTCTCAATATTCTCAAAATACTTTTCAAATAAATCTCATTCAAAATTTCCATAGCCCTAGGCAGTGATCCAAATTATTTATCACATGAGCCCCTTTAAAATAACAACCCTTGTGCACCATGTATGTACCTCTTTGATCTATTCAACACCACCTCATTTACATACTCATGATCCTCTTGTGGGTCATTTGTTCATGTTTATATTTAATGCCCATTTCCATTTCCATCTCTTTTTCTTTATTAATCTTGTAAACAATTCTCCAATCAAACTTGTGATTTATCCTCATCCTCTCTATCATCTAGCTCTTATACTTTGTCCTTTCAACCAAACCTTGGCTTATATGGGCATGCAAGAGTGGCCGGCCATGTCACCCTCCATTTTCTTCTCTCTCTCTTGCCTTGACTAGTCTATGGGAGAGCCACAATCCTGCACCACTCCCCTCTCCCTCTCTCATGGTCGACCTGCATGGCCCTCTCCTTGTCATCTTCTTGTTGGACGCTTGGTGGTGGCCGGTTATGCCAACTCATGGCAAGGATATGTCAAGCACCTCACTCTCTCTCCCCCACTACCTTGCTCCACCACTTAGCTGCACCTGCACTCCTCCTGAACCACCAGCACGCATCGAACCACCCTAGCTGGCCCCAAACCCTCCCCCCTCTCTCATGACGACCTAGGACAACCGTCGGCAAGGACACCAATTAATCAAGCGCCTCTGCCACGACCAGCGCGCCACTAGGCTCCTCTAGCTGACCTCGAAGCATCCCTAGCACGCTATCGTTTTTGTCCCGTTCCTTCTGGCCGTTTTCGAGCTCGCTCTGTAAGCCGACAGTCCATCGAGCACCTGGCGTGCACAGGTTAGTTGTCCTCCCTCTGAGCCGACCGACCTCCCCCTCACCTGTCCTCTCACCAGCGGCACCGCCTCACCTCATTGGCGTACCGGCGTAGCCACCACCCCTCTCCCTGTCTTTTTTCTCTTGGTCGAGCTCGCCGCCCTAACTGGCCTGTCCGTGGTGACCACGTCACCAGAACGGACGGTGCGGCGCCCCTCCTCTCCACTTATAAGTTATCCCCATGCCTCTCCCTACCCGACTCCTCCCACTCTCACCAGAGCACCACCAGGGCGTACCCCTCTTCACCCTCGATCAAGGACAAGGCCGAGCCGCGCCGTCGTTCTGCTTGGCGTCGCGCGCGACGCACGTCGCGCTGTTGTCGCTCTCCACCTTCGTTCTGCATCCCTCCCGCATCAGCACTTCCTCCTGGTCCTGACCATGCCCCTTTCCCTTGCCAGATGCCTGTAAGGACGCCGTCGCCGGTGAGCTCAGTCCGCGGCACGACTGTCGTCGTCATCGAGAACCACGGCCGCGCAGTCAGCCACGAGCCCGCGCGTCCGAGACGGCCTGGGCGTGCTGCGCCGCCTCACCCCTGCGCCTTCTGCGCGCGTCTCTGCGCCGTCTTCCTCCTCCCCGAGCTACCCACGTCTCCGTCCGCGCACGCGACCGGCAGCCTCGCCTCGCGTCCGAATCGACCAAGCAGAAGAGCAGCACACCGCTGCACCCTTCCCTGCATCTCCTCCATCGTCTCCAAGACCCCCGGCGTGCTCTCCGTCTTCGTCGCTGACGGGGCCGTGCGAGCAGACGCCGCGGAAGCCCTCGACCTTGCCGGCATACGGGAGCCTGGTGAGCACGTCATTCACGTCGTCGCGAGCTGCCCCGGCCACCGCCCCATCCTCTTCGCGTCTGCGTCGCCCCTGCATCACCCCGGAGCTCGTCGGAGAACCTCCGCTCGACCACGTCGTCGCCCGCGGCAGCCCCATGGTGAGCGCTCCCTTCCTCCGTCATGCGTACGCGGCGGCGCCGCTGTCTGTTGATCGTGGCCGGCGGAAGCCGTGCGATCCGTTGGATCGTGGATCCACGGCCGCATGCAGGCCTGGCCCTGCATGGCCGCGGGACCGGCGGGCCCCGTCGCCAGCTCGGTGGGCCACGTCCCTGCCCGTTTGAAACGGCAGACTCCCGCGCTGTGCCGCTGCTCTTGGGCCAAATCCGGCCGAGCCCAGCAACCCCCGGCCCGAATTCCTTTTCCATTTTTCTTTCAATAAATCAGCCAGTAAATCCCTACTCAGGAATTAAATCACCAAAAATTTGTCGAGTGACCAAATAAATTGATTCAAGTTTCCAGATGCTCACAGACGTTTTATCTACCACTAGCAATTGCATGCACATGGTTTAGTGTTGCAGAAAGGTCCCAACAAATGAAACCCTAGAAAGTTGCATATTAGGCATTTTATTTCGTGTGATTGTTGTGCTAGCTCTTTTTGAGTGAGGTCAACTTTGTAGTAATATACATGTGGGTACCTTTCATTTGGCACTGGTCTCACATGAAAAAGCTTCCTGGATTTTAATTGGTAAATAAATTAAAAACTGTCCAGAGAGTTTTTCTGTGTTTTTTAATTCAAAAACTGTACATGCTCTTGAAGCAAATCTAAATACTACCAGTAGATATACTCGATAGGGTATTTCTGTACAAAAGGACATGATTTTTAGGGTTATATATTAGGCCTGGTGGATTTACATCTGAAACAGGGCCCCTTAACAGCATTTTATTTCTTGTAAATTCATTTACAAATCAGAAAAATACAAATCCAGTAGGGTTAGTTCACATTTGTTCTTAGCTATCCAGGGGTGTGCTTTGTTTTGGGTGGAGATGCTCTGGTTAGTGCTGGTCTAGGTATTGGAGTGCTCTGGTTTCTTTCTTAATTTAATTGTTTAGGTTATTTACGATTTAATTTGCATATGATTCTTGTGCATGTGTGTTATACATGTCATTAGCTTTCCGTAGGTGTCTGCTGCATGCATTTTTTCGACTCACTCGAAAAATTTAGACCATTTAAATGGTTCATAAGTCATTTCGGTTTTATAAAAATCATAACTTTTGTTTAGAAAACCCAATTTTAGTGAATCCAATTCCTGTAGCTTTATAAAACCAAGCTTTACTCCCTATGATTTTACCAAAATATTTTGTGCATTATTCTAGAGTGGATTGTTAATTTGATGCTAGTGCTTATTTTACCCATAGGGAAATTTTGTTGTTTTTGTTTATATTGCTTTTTAATGAACCTCGGCACCAGACCCCTACTGGTGGTTTCCAAAGGGCATTAGAAACCTTTGATTATGTAGATTATGATTTGTTGTGAGGTGGAACCTTCTTAGCAAAATAACCATTTTGCTCTAGGTGCCATTATTTCTCTGTGCTTAGTGTCCAGTGATTTAGTGGTTTGCTGTTGTGTGCTGATTGTGTGGTTTGATGCTATGGCTATGTATTGATTGTTCGCCTTTTATTTTGCGCCGTTAGAATGCGAACGCTACCGGAGAAGGAGAGGATCTTGGTGAGGATTTCGAAGAAGATGAAAGAGCTGATGATTCATGAAGATGAAGTCCAGGGACATATAGCCAACAAAGGCAAGCCACCTCTTGATGCATCTCTGATCCTATATATCTTATGCTTGCATTATTTCAGATTTTTATAAGGTGCATGTCTTCTTATTTTCATTTCGGTGGATAGTGCCACCCGGAGTTTTATCATCCCACCCTTAGGGTGCAGCCCTTGTTGATACCTACTGCACACATCTCAATTAGTGATATGGTGCTTATCACCTTGTCATCCTTGTCGCCATTTTCCGAAGAAGAAATGGACTATAGGTCGGGAGCCCTGGTAAAATGATTACGAAAATTGTTTTCAAGAAAAGAAGTGTTTCGAAAACCTTGGAATGGGGTAGCCCTGCCCAAGTGTGAGTTTATGGAAGGAAAGATGTTTATGAAAAGAAGTTTTGCTGGAGGCAATTAAAGAAAATTGTTTTCGAAAACCTTTCGTTGACTGAGTACATCACCGGACCTAGCCAGTACAACCACATTACCCTTTAGTGGGACGGGGCGTAGTGTAGTAGTTTGTCTCGCCTTAGACTGAGTCCTGCAAGTGTAGTGGCAGTCCGACCATGGACGCTTCGACCGGGGTTCTTCCCATGTGAAGGGACGCAACCCATTTGCCTGTTTAGGTACGCGGGGTACAACTTATGAGCTCCCATTGAAAGATGCCTAAGTGGTTGGATGGCATTCCGGAGGGTCGGGTGTCGGGGACTTTGCAACTCCTGGGAAAACGGCAGCCCGGACTGCGGTGTTGGGAGGTACAACTCATTAGGCATGTCTTAGGCTAAGGCGAGCAGGCGAAAAACTACGATCGGGCACTTGTCGTGGCATACGTTGTTATGCGGGGATGATGCCCACACGATGAGTATTCGGATCTTGTGGGGAAAGTGTACAACCTCTGCGAGTGTAAAAATCTATTCGAATAGCCGTGTCCGCGGCAATGGACGTGGGAAAGGAAGTGCTTGAGTATCAAAAGGAGTTTTGTTTTATAAAAGTGTTTTATTAAAATGTTGGTTTGGGGAAAGCGACGCCAGTGGGACTGGTAGAAAGGTACCTGCGAGGTACGGTGGAATTTGGAAAAGAGATGGCCATATGAGATGGCTGAAGTTAAATTGGGTCACCCTTACCTACTAGTCTGCAAATAAAAGTGTTTATGAAAGTTTTTCAACAAAGGTATGAAGATGCCATACTCTCGAGAGGAACCACCTCTCGCTCTTTGTCGCCTTAGTTAGTGCCTGTCCTTGCTACTGCCATATTGCATTTCCTTTATTTCTCTCTAAGGTGGTTTGCGAGTACATTCAAAAGTACTCATTGGCATTGTTGTCCTGGTTATCTACTTGACCAGACTTTGAAGAAGAGTACTTCGACGAAGAGGAGTACGACACCGAAGACGCGAACTAGGACGCTCTCCCGGTCAGCCGCCTGTAGGGTAAAGGCCTGACTTGGGTTCCACCGCTTTTGGAGTCAAGTTGTTTCCGCTGCTGTTTGATGAACTACGGCCTTGATGGCCTATGATGTAAGACTTCGTATTATTTAAATTCGGTACTGTAATGGATGATGTAATCTGGTATCAGTTCGGTTATGTATTCACGATGGAATGATCTTGGGATCGTGAAATTGTATGCATAACAGGAGTTCTAGACTGGTAAGTCCGGGGCCCCACATTCATGGTATGTGAATGTTGGAAGGCACCCGAGGATTCGGTTAGCCATGGCTTGTGTAAGCAAAAGGTTGGGAGGAGTGTCATCCATAAATAAAGAAAAACTAAACTAAAGTACATGTGTAAACAAAAGAGAAGAGGGATGATCTACCTTGCTGGTAGAGATAACGTCCTTCATGGGAGCCGCTCTTGAAAGTCTGGTTGATGAGGTAGTTAGAGTGCCCACTACCATTCGTTGACAACAACAAACACCTCTCAAAATTTTACTTTTATGATCTCTTTATGTTTTCAAAACCAAAGCTCTAGCACAAATATAGCAATAGATGCTTTCCCTCTGCGAAGGGCCATTCTTTTACTTTTATTGTTGAGTCAGTTCACCTATCTCTCTCCACCTCAAGAAGCAAACACTTGTGTGAACTGTGCATTGATTCCTACATACTTGCATATTGCACTTATTATATTACTTTGCATTGACAACTATCCATGAGATATACATGTTACAAGTTGAAAGCAACCGCTGAAACTTAATCTTCCATTGTGTTGTTTCAATGCCTTTACTTTGATTTATTGCTTTATGAGTTAACTCTTATGCAAGACTTATTGATGCCTGTCTTGAAAGTGCTATCCATGAAAAGTCATTGCTTTATGATTCATTTGTTTACTCATGTCATTACCATTGTTTGGATCGCTGCATTCATCTCATATGCTTACAATAGTATGATCAAGGTTATGATGGCATGTCACTTAAGAAATTATCTTTGTTATCGTTTTACCTGCTCGGGACGAGCAGAACTAAGCTTGGGATGCTGATACGTCTCCAACGTATCGATAATTTCTTATGTTCCATGCCACTTTATTGATGATACCTACATGTTTTATGCACATTTTATGTCATATTCGTGCATTTTCTGGAACTAACCTATTAACAAGATGCCGAAGTGCCGGCTCTCGTTTTCTGCTATTTTTGGTTTCGAAATCCTAGTAACGAAATATTCTCGAATCGGACGAAATCACCTCCCGGGTTCCTATTTTTCCCGGAAGCTTCCGGATCACCGAAGAGGGGCCGTAGATGGGCCAGGGGGGCCCCACACCACACTTGGACGCGGGCCGGGGCTCCGGCCGCGCCACTCGGTGGTGAGGGCACCCCGGTGCCCCTCCGAGGCTCCCCTTTCGCCTATTTAAAGGTCCTGACCTAAAACCCTTACGGAGGAAGCCACGGTACGCGAAACCTTCCAGAGCCGCCGCCATCGCGAAGCCAAGATCTGGGGGACAGGAGTCTCTGTTCCGGCACCCTGCCGGAGCGGGGAAGTGCCCCCGGAAGGCTCCTCCATCTCCACCGCCATCTTCATCAACGCTGCTGCTCCCATGAGGAGGGAGTAGTTCTCCATCGAGGCTCGGGGCTGTACCGGTAGCTATGTGGTTCATCTCTCTCCTATGTACTTCAATACAATAATCTCATGAGCTGCCTTACATGATTGAGATTCATATGATGATGCTTGTAATCTAGATGTCATTGTGCTAGTCAAGTGAGTTTTACTTATGTGATCTCCGGAGACTCCTTGTCCCACATGTGTAAAGGTGACAAGTGTGTGCACCGTGTGGGTCTCTTAGGCTATATTTCACGTAATACTTATTCACCTGTTATGAATGGCGTAGGGAAGTGCTTATTTATATCCCTTTATGATTGCAATGTGTTTTGTATCACTATTTATCTATGTGCTACTCATGTGATGTTATTAAAGTAGTCTATTCCTCCTGCATGGTGTAATGGTGACAGTGTGTGCATCGTGTAGTTCTTGTTGTAGATTATGATCATGATCTCTTGTAGATTGTGGAGTTAATTGTCATTATGATAGTATTGATGTGATCTATGCCTCCTTCGTAGTGTGATGGTGACAGTGTGCATGCTATGTTAGTACTTGGTTTATTTTGCAAAGATCTATTATGCTCTAAGGTTACTTAAACATGAATATCGAATGTTGTGGAGCTTGTTAACTCCGGCATTGAGGGTTCTTGTAGCCCTACACAATTAGTGGTGTTCATCATCCAACAAGAGTATATGTAGCACAAAGGAAAGAGAACTTATTTATTATGTGATCAATGTTGAGAGTGTCCACTAGTGAAAGTCTAATCCCTAGGCCTTGTTCCTAAATATCGCTATCGCCGCTTGTTACTCGTTTTACTCGTTTTACTCGCTTGTTTACTTCCTACAATATTACTACCATCAACTCGCACGCCGATAAGCTATTTTCACGGCGCCGTACTACTGCTCATATTCATTCATACCACTCGTATTTCACTATCTCTTCGCCGAACTAGTGCACCTATTAGGTGTGTTGGGGACACAAGAGACTTCTTGCTTTGTGGTTGCAGGGGTTGCATGAGAGGGATATCTTTGACCTCTTCCTCCCTGAGTTCGATAAACCTTGGGTAATCCACTTAAGGGAAACTTGATGCTGTTCTACAAACCTCTGCTCTTGGAGGCCCAACACTGTCTACAAGAATAGAAGCACCCGTAGACAGCAGTAAGCATTCAAGTTGATAAACAAGGTCTAGACATATTCAAACCAGAAAATCATGTATATATCTACCCCTAACCCTAAACTCTGTCTTATGAAGTCAAGCATGCATGAAGAGAAGTGGTTTTTGGTTTCAAACATGGAAATTTCGAAAACCCTCCCAAGAGCTACATTTTGGAGTGACTAAGAAGGATATATAGATGCTTAATTTTTCATATTCATGATTTAAACTTGTTTAAACCATGTTCAAACCTAGGATTTGACCAAGATTCAAATGGGCATAAAATTTTAAAAAAATCAGAAAATAAAAAAACAAGGCACATAGTATTCTTATGTCATATAGTAAGCATTCAATTAAGTTGATAAACAAGGTCTAGACATATTCAAACCAGGAAAATCATGCATCTACCCCCTAACCCTAGCTAAACTCTGTCTTATGAAGTCAAGCATGCATGAAGAGAAGTGGTTTTTGGTTTCAAACGTTTAAGCCAAAAGCCCCTTTTCAAATATTTCAAACTTATTCAAATTTGGTTCAAATTTGAAAGACATACAAGTTATAGCACACATAGTGCATACATTTTCACACATACTGCACTAGATGCTAACCCTATAGTTTGAGGCCATTTGGGTGACCTAGGTCGAAAAAATTCTTGGATTAGAATCGTGTTGTTCGAACCCCGTAGTTGGATTTTTTGAACCCTTGATCTGTAGAACTGGGCAAAACCCTAGTTTAACCTATTTAATTATAGATTGGAAATCGATTTTTCTACGAGTACTACCTTTTTATTATTACTATGCAGCACATGGGTGTTTGCCCGTCGAGTGAAACTCGGAGGAAGAGGGATCACTCGGAAGGAGAGAAGAAGGGAGAGCATTATGGTGTCTTCCCTTTTTCGGGTGATGATGTTGACTTTTGTGCAGGGTTTGTCAGTGAGTAGGAGGTGCGAGCGAGCGAGCGCGAGTCGAGCGAGGCCGAGAATGAGAGAGATTTGTTTTTTTGTGAGAGGGACAACCGAAGGATCCAGAAGGACCCACAGACTTCCAATACGCATCCTGATGCGTCTTCTCTTGACAAAGAAGATGGCTGGGAGTTTGCGTACCTATTGCACGTGACTTGTGCTCACTGAAGTGTGGGACCACACGCGTGGGCACCACACGTAAGTGACAGACCTGTTGGTGTAAAAACTCGGTTGATTATTATAGTGCATTAGAACAAAGTTTCCTATGGATTCAAGGGTAGGAAATCCAAGTTAACTCATTTACATGACATTATTTTTTCCATGAAGCAAAGTTAACACTATCAATTGGTACATTTGGGAGTGACTAAGAAGGATCAAGGCTTACTTATTCGTTTAATTTCACGTGTTAAACTTGTCTAAATCTTGTTCAAACCTAGGATTTGACCAAGATTCAAATGAAGCGTAAAAATAAATAAAAACAGAAAAATGAAAAACCAAATCACATAGTCTTCTTATGTCATATAGTAAGCACTAAAGTTGATAAACAAGGTCTAGAAATATCAAACCATACCAATCATGTATCTACCCCCTAACCCCTAAACTATGTCTTATGAAGTCAAGCATGAAGAGAAGTGGTTTTGGGTTTCAAACATGGAAATTTCAAAAACCTCCCAAAAACTACATTTTAGAGTGACTAAGAAGGATACATGCTTCCCTTTTCATATTCATGTTTTAAGCTTGTTTAAATTATCTTGGTCAAACCTAGGATTTGACAAGATTCAAATGGGCATCAAAATTGAAAAAAAAATCTGAAAAAAAGAAAAACAAAAGCAAATAGTTTTCTTATGTCATATAGTAAGCATTAAAGTTGATAAACAAGGTCTAGACATATTCAAACTAGACAAATCATGTATCTATACCCCCTAACCCCTGAACTCCGTCTTATGAAGTCAAGCATACGAAGAGAAGTGGTTTTGGGTTTCAAACATGGAAATTTGAAAAACCTCCCAAAAACTTCATTTTAGAGTGACAAAGAAGGATACATGCTTCCCTTTTCATATTCATGTTTTAAGCTCGTTTAAATTATCTTGGTCAAACCTGGGATTTGACAAGATTCAAATGGGCATCAAAATTGAAAAAAAATCAGAAAAAAGAAAAACCAAAGCAAATAGTTTTCTTATGTCATATAGTAACTAGACAAATCATGTATCTATACCCCGGCCCTAACCCCTAAACTCCGTCTTATGAAGTCAAGCATATGAAGAGAAGTGGTTTTGGGTTTCAAACATGGAAATTTCAAAAAACCCTCCCAAAAGCTTCATTTTAGAGTGACTAATTAAGAAGGATCCATGCATGCTTACCTTTGCATTTTCATATTTTAAACTTGTTTAAATCATTATCAACCCTAGGATTTGACCAAGATACAAATGGGTGGGCACAAAATTCAAAAAAATCAGAAAAATGAAAAACAAAAGCACATAGTCTTCTTATGCCATATCGTGTATGCACTCAAGTTAAACGAGGTCTAGGTATATCCAAACCGGACAAATCATGTATCTACACCCTGTCGATCTTATGAAGTCTAGCATGAAGAGAAGTCGTTTTGGGTTTCAAACATGCATGGAAATTTCAAGAACATCCCAAAAGCTTCATTTTAGAGTGACTAAGAAGGATATATACATGCTTCCCTTTTCATTTTCATGTTTTAAACTTGTTTAAATCTTGGTCAAACCTAGGATTTGACCAAGATTCAAATATATGGGCATAAAATTCAAAAAAAACAGAAAAATTAAAAACCAAGGCACATAGTCTTCTTATATCATATAGTAAACAATCAATTAAGTTGATAAACAAGGTCTAGACATATTCAAACCAGGAAATCATGTATCTACACCCCCTAACGTACCCTAGCTAAACTCTGTCTTATATTATGAAGTCAAGCATGCATGAAGAGAAGTGGTTTTTGGTTTCAAACGTTTAAGCCAAAAGGTAAGCATGGATCCTCCTTATATAGTCACTGTAAAATGAAGCTTTTGGGAGGTTTGTGAAATTTCCATGTTTGAAACCCAAAACCACTTAAGACAGAGTTTATGGGGTTAGGTGTGTAGATACATGATTTTTCTTGTTTGAATATGTCTAGACCTTGTTTATCAACTTGAATGCTTACTATATGACATAAGAAGGCTATGTATATGTGTGCTTTGGATTTTCATTTTTTGACTTTTTCTGAACTTTTACGCCCATTTGAATCTTGGTCAAATACTAGGTTTGACCAAGGTTAAAACAAGTTTAAAACATGGCAATGAAAAGGTAAGCATGGATCTTTCTTAGTCTCTCTAAAATGAAGCTTTTGGGAGGTTTTTGAAATTTCCATGTTTGAAACCCAAAATCACTTCTCTTCATATGCTTGGCTTCATAAGACAAAGATTAGGGTTAGGGGTAGATATATACATGTTTTGGGAGGTTTTTGAAATTTCCATGTTTGAAACCCAAATCCACTTCTCTTCATCCTTGACGTCGTCATAAGACAAAAGTATAGGGTTATGCATGGGTAGATACATGCTTTTCTGGTTTGAATATGTATAGACCTTGTTTAATTATCAACTTAATTGAATGCTTACTATATATATGACATAAGAAGGCTATATATGTGCTTTGTTTTTTCATTTTTTGATTTTTTCCTGATTTTTTATGCCCATTTGAATCTTGGTCAAATCCTAGGTTTGATCAAGATTTAAACAAGTTTAAAAAATGAAAATGAAAAGGTAAGCTCGGATCCTTCTTAGTCACTGTAAAATGAAGCTTTTGGGAGGTTTGTGAAATTTCCATGTTTGAAACCCAAAAGCACTTCTCTTCATGCTTGACTTCATAAGACAGCAGTTTAGGGTTAGGGGTGTAGATACATGATTTGTCTGGTTTGAATATGTCCAAATCTTATTTATCAACTTTTGAATGCATGCTACTCTCTCAAAGAAAAACTTTTGAATGCTTACTCCTATATGACATAAGAAGACTATATGCTTTTAAAATTCAAACATATGGTAAGCATTCTTATGTCATATAGTAAGCATTCAAGTTGATAAACAAGCAAGGTTTGGACATATTCAAACCGAGACAAATCATGTATCTACCCCTAACCCCTAATTAAATTGTCTTATATATGAAGTCTAGCATGAAGAGAGGTGGTTTTGGGTTTCAAACATGGAAATTTCAAAAACCTCCCAAAAACTTCATTTTAGAGTGACTAAGAAGGATATACAAGCTTCCCTTTTCATTTTCATGTTTTAAACTTGTTTAAATCTTGGTCAAACCTCTAGGATTTGACCAAAAGATTCAAATGGGCATAGAAATTCATAAAAAATCAAAAGAATGAAAAACCAAAGGAACATAACATTCTTATGCCATATATATATAGTATAGCATTGAAGTTGATAAACAAGGTCTAGACATATTCAAACCAGAAAATCATGTATATATCTACCCCTAACCCTGAACTCTGTCTTATGAAGTCAAGCATGCATGAAGAGATGTGGTTTTTGGTTTCAAACATGGAAATTTCGAAAACCCTCCCAAGAGCTACATTTTGGAGTGACTAAGAAGGATATATAGATGCTTAGTTTTTCATATTCATGATTTAAACTTGTTTAAACCATGTTCAAACCTAGGATTTGACCAAGATTCAAATGGGCATAAAATTTTAAAAAAATCAGAAAATAAAAAAACAAGGCACATAGTATTCTTATGTCATATAGTAAGCATTCAATTAAGTTGATAAACAAGGTCTAGACATATTCAAACCAGGAAAATCATGCATCTACCCCCTAACCCTAGCTAAACTCTGTCTTATGAAGTCAAGCATGCATGAAGAGAAGTGGTTTTTGGTTTCAAACGTTTAAGCCAAAAGCCCCTTTTCAAATATTTCAAACTTATTCAAATTTGGTTCAAATTTGAAAGACATACAAGTTATAGCACACATAGTGCATACATTTTCACACATACTGCACTAGATGCTAACCCTATAGTTTGAGGCCATTTGGGTGACCTAGGTCGAAAAAATTCTTGGATTAGAATCGTGTTGTTCGAACCCCGTAGTTGGATTTTTTTGAACCCTTGATCTGTAGAACTGGGCAAAACCCTAGTTTAACCTATTTAATTATAGATTGGAAATCGATTTTTCTACGAGTACTACCTTTTTATTATTACTATGCAGCACATGGGTGTTTGCCCGTCGAGTGAAACTCGGAGGAAGAGAGATCACTCGGAAGGAGAGAAGAAGGGAGAGCATTATGGTGTCTCCCCTTTTCGGGTGATGATGTTGACTTTTGTGCAGGGTTTGTCAGTGAGCAGGAGGTGCGAGCGAGCGAGCGAGTCGAGCGAGGCCGAGAATGAGAGAGATTTGTTTTTTTTGTGAGAGGGACAACCGAAGGATCCAGAAGGACCCACAGACTTCCAATACGCATCCTGATGCGTCTTCTCTTGACAAAGAAGATGGCTGGGAGTTTGCGTACCTATTGCACGTGACTTGTGCTCACTGAAGTGTGGGACCACACGCGTGGGCACCACACGTAAGTGACAGACCTGTTGGTGTAAAAACTCGGTTGATTATTATAGTGCATTAGAACAAAGTTTCCTATGGATTCAAGGGTAGGAAATCCAAGTTAACTCATTTACATGACATTATTTTTTCCATGAAGCAAAGTTAACACTATCAATTGGTACATTTTGGAGTGACTAAGAAGGATCAAGGCTTACTTATTCGTTTAATTTCACGTGTTAAACTTGTCTAAATCTTGTTCAAACCTAGGATTTGACCAAGATTCAAATGGGCAGAAAAATAAATAAAAAACAGAAAAATGAAAAACCAAATCACATAGTCTTCTTATGTCATATAGTAAGCACTAAAATTGATAAACAAGGTCTAGAAATATCAAACCATACAAATCATGTATATACCCCCTAACCCCTAAACTATGTCTTATGAAGTCAAGCATGAAGAGAAGTGGTTTTGGGTTTCAAACATGGAAATTTCAAAAACCTCCCAAAACTACATTTTAGAGTGACTAAGAAGGATACATGCTTCCCTTTTCATATTCATGTTTTAAGCTTGTTTAAATTATCTTGGTCAAACCTAGGATTTGACAAGATTCAAATGGGCATCAAAATTGAAAAAAAATCTGAAAAAAAAGAAAAACCAAAGCAAATAGTTTTCTTATGTCATATAGTAAGCATTAAAGTTGATAAACAAGGTCTAGACATATTCAAACTAGACAAATCATGTATCTATACCCCCTAACCCCTGAACTCTCTGTCTTATGAAGTCAAGCATACGAAGAGAAGTGGTTTTGGGTTTCAAACATGGAAATTTGAAAAACCTCCCAAAAACTTCATTTTAGAGTGACAAAGAAGGATACATGCTTCCCTTTTCATATTCATGTTTTAAGCTCGTTTAAATTATCTTGGTCAAACCTGGGATTTGACAAGATTCAAATGGGCATCAAAATTGAAAAAAAATCATAAAAAAACCAAAGCAAATAGTTTTCTTATGTCATATAGTAACTAGACAAATCATGTATCTATACCCCGGCCCTAACCCCTAAACTCCGTCTTATGAAGTCAAGCATATGAAGAGAAGTGGTTTTGGGTTTCAAACATGGAAATTTCAAAAAACCCTCCCAAAAGCTTCATTTTAGAGTGACTAATTAAGAAGGATCCATGCATGCTTACCTTTGCATTTTCATATTTTAAACTTGTTTAAATCATTATCAAGCCTAGGATTTGACCAAGATACAAATGGGTGGGCACAAAATTCAAAAAAATCAGAAAAATGAAAAACAAAAGCACATAGTCTTCTTATGCCATATCGTGTATGCACTCAAGTTAAACGAGGTCTAGGTATATCCAAACCAGACAAATCATGTATCTACACCCTGTCGATCTTATGAAGTCTAGCATGAAGAGAAGTCGTTTTGGGTTTCAAACATGCATGGAAATTTCAAGAACATCCCAAAAGCTTCATTTTAGAGTGACTAAGAAGGATATATACATGCTTCCCTTTTCATTTTCATGTTTTAAACTTGTTTAAATCTTGGTCAAACCTAGGATTTGACCAAGATTCAAATATATGGGCATAAAATTCAAAAAAACAGAAAAATTAAAAGCCAAGGCACATAGTCTTCTTATGTCATATAGTAAACAATCAATTAAGTTGATAAACCAGGTCTAGACATATTCAAACCAGGAAAATCATGTATCTACCCCCTAACGCCCTAGCTAAACTCTGTCTTTATGAAGTCAAGCATGCATGAAGAGAAGTGGTTTTTGGTTTCAAACGTTTAAGCCAAAAGGTAAGCATGGATCCTCCTTAATTAGTCACTCGCAAAATGAAGCTTTTGGGAGGTTTGTGAAATTTCCATGTTTGAAACCCAAAACCACTTAAGACAGAGTTTATGGGGTTAGGTGTGTAGATACATGATTTTTCTTGTTTGAATATGTCTAGACCTTGTTTATCAACTTGAATGCTTACTATATGACATAAGAAGGCTATGTATATGTGTGCTTTGGTTTTTAATTTTTTGACTTTTTCTGAACTTTTACGCCCATTTGAATCTTGGTCAAATACTAGGTTTGACCAAGGTTAAAACAAGTTTAAAACATGGCAATGAAAAGGTAAGCATGGATCATTCTTAGTCTCTCTAAAATGAAGCTTTTGGGAGGTTTTTGAAATTTCCATGTTTGAAACCCAAAATCACTTCTCTTCATATGCTTGGCTTCATAAGACAAAGATTAGGGTTAGGGGTAGATATATACATGTTTCGGGAGGTTTTTGAAATTTCCATGTTTGAAACCCAAATCCACTTCTCTTCATCCTTGACGTCTTCATAAGACAAAAGTATAGAGTTATGCATGGGTAGATACATGCTTTTTTCTGGTTTGAATATGTATAGACCTTGTTTAATTATCAACTTAATTGAATGCTTACTATATATATGACATAAGAAGGCTATATATGTGCTTTGTTTTTTCATTTTTTGATTTTTTCCTGATTTTTATGCCCATTTGAATCTTGGTCAAATCCTAGGTTTGATCAAGATTTAAACAAGTTTAAAAAATGAAAATGAAAAGGTAAGCCTGGATCCTTCTTAGTCACCATAAAATGAAGCTTTTGGGAGGTTTGTGAAATTTCCATGTTTGAAACCCAAAAGCACTTCTCTTCATGCTTGACTTCATAAGACAGAGTTAATTTAGGGTTAGGGGGTGTAGATACATGATTTGTCTGGTTTGAATATGTCCAAATCTTATTTATCAACTTTTGAATGCATGCTACTCTCTCAAAGAAAAACTTTTGAATGCTTACTATATGACATAAGAAGACTATATGCTTTTAAAATTCAAACATATGGTAAGCATTCTTATGTCATATAGTAAGCATTCAAGTTGATAAACAAGCAAGGTTTGGACATATTCAAACCAGACAAATCATGTATCTACCCCCTAACCCCTAATTAAATTGTCTTATGAAGTCTAGCATGAAGAGAGGTGGTTTTGGGTTTCAAACATGGAAATTTCAAAAACCCTCCCAAAAACTTCATTTTAGAGTGACTAAGAAGGATATACAAGCTTCCCTTTTCATTTTCATGTTTTAAACTTGTTTAAATCTTGGTCAAACCTCTAGGATTTGACCAAAAGATTCAAATGGGCATAGAAATTCATAAAAAATCAAAAGAATGAAAAACCAAAGGAACATAACATTCTTATGTCATATATATATAGTAAGCATTCAAGTTGATAAACAAGGTCTAGACATATTCAAACCAGAAAATCATGTATATATCTACCCCTAACCCTAAACTCTGTCTTATGAAGTCAAGCATGCATGAAGAGAAGTGGTTTTTGGTTTCAAACATGGAAATTTCGAAAACCCTCCCAAGAGCTACATTTTGGAGTGACTAAGAAGGATATATAGATGCTTAGTTTTTCATATTCATGATTTAAACTTGTTTAAACCATGTTCAAACCTAGGATTTGACCAAGATTCAAATGGGCATAAAATTTTTAAAAAATCAAAAAATAAAAAAACAAGGCACATAGTATTCTTATGTCATATAGTAAGCATTCAATTAAGTTGATAAACAAGGTCTAGACATATTCAAACCAGGAAAATCATGCATCTACCCCCTAACCCTAGCTAAACTCTGTCTTATGAAGTCAAGCATGCATGAAGAGAAGTGGTTTTTGGTTTCAAACGTTTAAGCCAAAAGCCCCTTTTCAAATATTTCAAACTTATTCAAATTTGGTTCAAATTTGAAAGACATACAAGTTATAGCACACATAGTGCATACATTTTCACACATACCGCACTAGATGCTAACCCTATAGTTTGAGGCCATTTGGGTGACCTAGGTCGAAAAAATTCTTGGATTAGAATCGTGTTGTTCGAACCCCGTTGTTGGATTTTTTTGAACCCTTGTTCTGTAGAATTGGGCAAAACCCTAGTTTAACCTATTTAATTATAGATTGGAAATCGATTTTTCTACGAGTACTAACTTTTTATTATTACTATGCAGCACATGTGTGTTTGCCCGTCGAGTGAAACTCGGAGGAAGAGGGATCACTCGGAAGGAGAGAAGAAGGGAGAGCATTATGGTGTCTTCCCTTTTTCGGGTGATGATGTTGACTTTTGTGCAGGGGTTTGTCAGTGAGCAGGAGGTGCGAGCGAGCGAGCGAGTCGAGCGAGGCCGAGAATGAGAGAGATTTGTTTTTTTTGTGAGAGGGACAACCGAAGGATCCGTGAAGGACCCACAGACTTCCAATACGCATCCTGATGCGTCTTCTCTTGACAAAGAAGATGGCTGGGAGTTTGCGTACCTATTGCACGTGACTTGTGCTCACTGAAGTGTGGGACCACACGCGTGGGCACCACACGTAAGTGATAGACCTGTTGGTGTAAAAACTCGGTTGATTATTATAGTGCATTAGAACAAAGTTTCCTATGGATTCAAGGGTAGGAAATCCAAGTTAACTCATTTACATGACATTATTTTTTCCATGAAGCAAAGTTAACACTATCAATTGGTACATTTTGGAGTGACTAAGAAGGATCAAGGCTTACTTATTCGTTTAATTTCACGTGTTAAACTTGTCTAAATCTTGTTCAAACCTAGGATTTGACCAAGATTCAAATGGGCAGAAAATAAAAAAACAGAAAAATGAAAAACCAAATCACATAGTCTTCTTATGTCATATAGTAAGCATTAAAGTTGATAAACAAGGTCTAGACATATTAAACCAGACAAATCATGTATCTATACCCCCTAACCCCTGAACTCTGTCTTATGAAGTCAAGCATATGAAGAGAAGTGGTTTTGGGTTTCAAACATGGAAATTTGAAAAACCTCCCAAAAACTTCATTTTAGAGTGACAAAGAAGGATACATGCTTACCTTTTCATATTCATGTTTTAAGCTTGTTTAAATTATCTCGGTCAAACCTAGGATTTGACAAGATTCAAATGGGCATCAAAATTGAAAAAATCAGGAAAAAGAAAAACCAAAGCAAATAGTTTTCTTATGTCATATAGTAAGCCAATTAAGTTGATAAACAAGGTCTAGACATATTCAAACTAGACAAATCATGTATCTATACCCCCTAACCCCTAAACTCCGTCTTATGAAGTCAAGCATATGAAGAGAAGTGGTTTTGCTCCCAAAAGCTTCATTTTAGAGTGACTAAGAAGGATCCATGCTTACCTTTGCATTTTCATATTTTAATCTTGTTTAAATCATTATCAAGCCTAGGATTTGACCAAGATACAAATGGGTGGGCACAAAATTCAAAAAAATCAGAATAATGAAAAACAAAAGCACGTAGTCTTCTTATGTCATATCGTATGCATTCAAGTTAAACGAGGTCTAGGTATATCCAAACCATACAAA
>NC_061508.1:82355420-82379881 GCF_022539505.1 Lolium rigidum
CGGCCGACCGGCCCAGCCACCGGCCCACCCGGTCCGCGACCGGGTCCGGCGCTGGTGCCATCCGGACCGGCTCTAGGGGCCTTTTGGCCCAAGACCGGCCGCAGGCCCGGTCCGTGACCGGCCTGCCCGGCGCACCTCCCGGCCCAACCGAGCGCGCAGCCCGCTCCACTTCGCGCCGCCCACGCGCCGCCCCCGCGCGGCCGCTCGCCCCCACGCGTCACGCCGCACTGATGGGCCGCATCTCTCCCCGCGCGGCCCACTCGCCCCGGCTGGGCCGCCTAGCCCGCCGCGCGGCCTGCCTCCCTGTCCGCCCTCAGATCCGGTTCGGCCGGGCTGCTGACCGGCCTGGCCGGCTGCTGCTCCGGTCGACCGGCCTGGCTGCCGGCTGGGCCGATTTTTCGGGCGTTTTCTCGTGCATTTTTCTGTCTTTTCCCCCAACGGTTATTTTGCCCCCTTTGCTACAAATAGCTCTTCTTCCACCTTGAGCTAGTCAGTTCTTCCCCCTTCTTCACCTCCATTGTTGCTCTTGGAAGAACTTGCTTCCCCTCTTGATTCCCCTCATGATTCTTGCCCATTCTTGAGGATTTGAGAGAGGAGATCTAGATCTACAATCCCCACTAATCAATTTCTCCTCTAAGTGAGGGGAACCCTTTGGATCTAGATCTTGGAGTCTTTTGTTGACTTTCCCCATTGTTCTTCCTCTCCAATCTCATCCTAGCATTTGTTGTTCGGGTGGGATTTGAGAGTGAAGGACTTGAACACCTCTAGTGTTCTTGCTTTGCATCATTGCATAGTGTTGAGCTCTCCACCACGATTAGTTTGAGTGAGACACCGTGAGCTTGTTACTCTTGGAGGGAAACCTCCTAGTTGGCTTGGCGGTTGGTGCTCCGGTGATCTCTTCAAGAAGATTGTGAAGAGGCCCGGGCTTCTCCTTCGTGGAGCTTGTGAAGTGGTTGTGGAGCTTGCCATCTCCGGAGCGGAGGAAAAGCTAACCATAAGGAAAGGGCCATTATCCTTCGTGGGTGTGGTTCGGAGAATAGGGTGAGCCTTCGTGGCGCGGGAATCCTTCGTGGGACCTCCACTCCTCCAAACGTGACGTACCTTGTTGCAAAGCAAGGGAACACGGGAATACATCCTCGTCTCCGCGTGCCTCGGTTATTTCTATACCCGAGCTCTCTTTCCTTGTGATAGCCATCGTGCTTGAAGTATATATATATCTTGCTATCACTTGTGCTACATACATCTTGTGCCTATCTTGCTTAGCTCTAGTTGTTATTGTTATACTTAGTTGAGCTTAGCATATCTAGGGTTTGTGCTTGTAAACTAAACAATAGTTTAATTCCGCATTCTTACAAGACAAATCCGAAAGAGTTTGTAATTGCCTATTCACCCCCCTCTAGGCGACATCTCGATCTTTCAGGGTTCTACTCGGATAAATCACCGAGCCCCACGATCTTCTATTTATAAGAGGTGCACATTGCGGTGCAAGCAATACAAGGACTCGTACAGGACATGAACTCCTAATCCTATACAATGTCAGTAATTATGTTTAATACCCTCCCTTAATCACAACTTGGTTAAGTTGAGATTATGTCTAAACTCTATGAAATTTCTCACAGGAAGTGGTTTTGTAAAACCATCAGCTACTTGATCCTTAGAAGGAATAAAGCAAATCTCCAACTGCTTCTTCATCACTCGTTCTCGAACAAAGTGAAAATCTATCTCGATATGCTTTGATCTAGCATGAAACACTGGATTTGCTGAAAGATATGTTGCTCCAAGATTGTCACACCATAAACACGGTGTTTGAGACAATTTGACTCCAAGTTCTCCAAGCAAGGACTGTATCCATATTACTTCTGCTGTTGCATTAGCTACAGACTTGTATTCAGCTTCAGTGCTCGATCATCTACACAGCCAGCCCAGTCTGCATCAGAAAAGGCACTAACCAAAGTAGAACTAGACTTGGTGAAAGTCAACCCAATGCTCAAACACTACAAGAAAAGTTCTGATAGACAACGTCTCAAAATCGTCCGCTAAGGGGTATTTTTCGTCGCCAATGGGCCTAACCCGACGATATGGGTTCTGTTGTGGAAACTGCGTCAGGCAAAGTCCAACAACGATTTTTTCGGTCCGTCGCGCTTGGGCGCCCTTCCGCCACGGAAAATTGGACCGTTGCGCATGTGTTTTCGGGAGCCCGTTGACTGCTGACGTCATGCAAACTGACACGTGGCAGACACCGTTAACTGGCAGTTAACGGCGTTAACCGGCTGAAACCCCGTGGTAGATGGTAGGCCCACACGAGGCCTGCCACGTCTTAAGCGGGCCGGGCCGGCTGACATAGTTTGACCGGTCAACTATATAGCTGGGCTGGTCCATTAGTTACGTGGGCCGGGCCTAACCTCTAAGGTTGACTGGTCAAAACTTAAATGGTCCGACCCATTTAACATGTGGGGTCCACCTTACAGCAACTGGGCCGGCCCAAGAAGCAAGTGGGCCGGGCCAAAACACAGGTGGGTCCCACTTTCCTGTTAAAGGGCCGGCCCATTTAGTGTGTGGGGTCCACCATATAGCAAGTGGGCCGGGCCAAAAACACAGGTGGGTCCCACTTTCCGGTTAAAGGGTCGGCCCATTTAGTATGTGGGGTCCACCATATAGCAAGTGGGCGGGCCAAAAACACGAGTGGGTCCCACTTTCCAGTTAAAGGGTCGGCCCATTTAGTATGTGGGGTCCACCATATAGCAAGTGGGCCGGCCCAACAAGATAGTGGGTCGGGCCAAAAAACACAGGTGGGTCCCACTTTCCTGTTAAAGGGCCGGCCCATTTGGTGTGTGGGGTCCACCATATAGAAGTGGGCTGGCCCAACAAAAAAGTGGACCGGGCCAAAAACACAGGTGGGTCCCACTTTCCAGTTAAGAGGCCGGCCCATTTAGTATGTGGGGTCCACCATATAGCAAGTGGTCCGGCCCAACAAGATAGTGGGCCGGGCCAAAAACACAGGTGGGTCCCACCTTCCTGTTAAAGGGCCGGCCCATTTACCATGTGGGACCACCATATAGCAAATGGGCTGGCCCAACAAGATAATGGGCCGGCCCAATAAGCATGTGGATCCCACTATCGTGTAACCGGGCCGGCCTACTAAAGAAGTGGGCCGGCCCAAAATGAAAGTGGGTCCCACACTACTGTAAGTGGGCCGGCCCAATCTGTTGTAGGGCCCTACTTGTTTGACTAGTCAACTTGCATTAAATTTCATGAGCCTAAAATCTAATATCAATGATACACACAATTACATACACTAATAAAACAAGTAGGAAAATTACAAGGCAATTAATGTGCCCAAATAAAAAAATTACATAGAATCATTGAGGACTTCTATTAGCATCATCAATAACACGTTGACATTTGGCAATCGCCTTGATTGAATCTTGTGTACTCTTTGTCAACATATCAGCTACAGATCTTAAAGCAGCAATACCATGTCTTTTTATAAAGTACAGCCTTGAAATATTTACTGTTTGATGAAAGAAATGGTCTAGGTTGACGACTATGAGAAGATGCATCAGAAGAAAGATCAGAACTTTTTGTGGGCATCACTTCTAATGAAGATTGCTTCATCACAACTACATTCTGATAATAATGCAAAAAGAGTTAAACGATTAACTATGCAAACATTTATTATGCAATGTAGATATAAGATAATAACAAGTTGCATAAATAAGACAATGTATGGAACGTGTACTAAGCACAAACTTACATCATAATGTTGCACAGGGTCGCTACGAGATCCTTTTTTGGCGACTATCTTCTAATGATGACTCGCTTCATTAAAACTGCATTACGGTAACATTGCAAACATAGTTACAACAATTAACTATTCAAACATGTATTACGCAATGTAGAGATCGGATAACGACATGTAGCAGAAATAAGCACACGATAAGATAAGATGCATGTACTAAGCACATACGGCTCGTTGCGGGTCCTTCTCTTGCATGCACTAGTCGTGGTAAACATGCCTGTCATTTTAGGTTCAGCCATCAAGTGAAATGCTAATCCTCCTGCTCCATTGTCCTTAATCTGTGTTTAGATATCACATTTAAGACCAAGTCAATTGGTTTCAAATAAAAAAAAACTTGAGTCTGCCAAATGAATAAGCCAATATTTACCGGATATCAGATTAAAACCAACTAGATGTTGCTTTGCATGAGATACGAATTTCGGACATTCAGATTTAGAGTAGGGTAATGCCAAGGTTTTCCACATAAAGTAAACTGGCATTAAGAATGACCAAATGTCAGGTTCAAATCACCTTCGCAGTTTCTCCAAGACAAGCATATCAAATAGGCAGAAACATAGTAAAGCATGAATGGCATTTGTTACCACCCGATTTTGGCCAAATCAGGGGTTGGGCCGTAAGTGAAGATGGGCTTGAAGGACGTACACGTGGAGCATCTTCGAAGCGGCCTTGCGCTAAGAGTTTGGGCTTAACTGCCTATGTATCTGTAACATATTAGATCGCATTGTGTTTAGATTAAGAGATAGAGTCTGGCCCGTGCATGGTTAGGTGCACGCCTCAATTAGAAAGTCCCTTGGACTATAAATATGTATCTAGGGTTATCGGAAAAGGAGGACAATCATCGTTCAACCAACACAAATCGGGCGCATCGCCACCCCTTTCTTCGAGGGTTTCTCCCGGGTAAGCATCATGCTGCCTAGATCGCATCTAGCGATCTAGGCGATATACGTTTATTCGTCAACCTTGTGCTTGCTCGTGCTTGAAGCCTTGTTGATGGCGAGCAGTACTATTTATCCTTAGGTGTTTAG
The DNA here is from genome assembly GCF_022539505.1 of Lolium rigidum. Taxonomy (NCBI): domain Eukaryota; kingdom Viridiplantae; phylum Streptophyta; class Magnoliopsida; order Poales; family Poaceae; genus Lolium; species Lolium rigidum. The sequence goes on from NC_061508.1 coordinate 82,360,245, forward strand.
GGGCTTGCATCGATGCTTTCACGTGCATACCTGCGTGGCGATGCCGTCCCTCGACACCTAGCTGCCCTTACGTCTATCCAGACGTAAGGGCAGCATCTTGCTTATTCGTTACTTAGCAGATCCGATCCGTTATAGTTGCTCCTTGCTCCGCAAGGATTAGTTTAATATCTGCATAGTTAGGCCTTACGCTGGGGTCGGAGGATCCGGTAGTGCGCTAGATGTTGTTCACGCGTCCCTGCGAGGGATGTTCCGGGAATCGACGTTATGTTGGTTTTTAGGCCTCTCGTAGGGGTGGTTTGCATCGTCTTCCGTAGCTGCTAGGCCCGATCACACGTAGGACGTTCCGGTTATGCGGTGAAAACCCTAAGCCGTCGTGGATCGTTTTAGCTTTGTCCCGATCAAGCGGGATCCCCATGCCATTGTAAATCCAACGTGAAACATGGGGCGATCGGCTCCTTGAGCCGATCCACGAGGAAACTCGAGAGCCGATAGGGCTCGTATTTAATGTTTACGTGTCTACCATGCGGGAACAATCGAAGCACTAACACCTTCCTGACCGGGTCTAGGTCGGGTGGCACGCCCTAGCAACCGCCAGGACGTTTGGCCAGAAGATTTGCGGGACGACGCGAGGTGCCAGGGATCCACTAAGCGGCCCTGGGAGCTTCCCGGCTCTTCGTGTTGCTCAGCCATTGCCCGTCGGGGGGTTTTTGGAGGGTAACAACATTGCTATGGCAGGGTTTCAAGTGTTAATCTCTTGCATAAGGAACAATGCATATAGGTTATAGATAATAACGGAAGTAAACTGCCAAAATTACCAACCAAGAACTCAGATTCCAACCTTCCCTAGCGTCCCCGCTGTTAATGTTGGATGTTCTAATAAGTGGTTCGCATGATCAATCCCTAGGAAAAATAACATTGACAAGTCGGTCTACGATAATACAAAGACCAGACATGCACGCGAGCAATAACTATATAAGCTAAAGACGAGGTATAAGAGCAAGCAGATTGGAAATGCACATAGCATGATTATAAAAGCGAGTGTGAGAATAGCGGACACGAGAAAACAGCTAGCGGCTAGCGGTGAGCTAATGACGTGGTATAAGAACAAGCAGATTGGAAATGCCCATAGCATGACTATAAAAGCGAGTGCGACAATAGCATGCGGTACAAAAACGAGTTGGCAACAAATGAATGGGTATAAGGCTATAAATATGTGGATGCACACAGGTGTCGGTAGAATGAACAGGATGGTAGCGACCGGATAATGCTTTTGTACTTGTACAATATTTAAACAAACTTCATGCGAAGCAACACATCAAGAAAGTTAACGGCATATGAGATCGGCAAATAACTACACAAAACATGGCTAAAGAAACACCGCGATCTAACGGGCCAGCGTACTAACCAAGCTGCGGCGGGGTGGACGGGGGCGGCAACTTGCATTCCGGCGGCGGCGAACGCGGGAGACGATGAATCGACCCTGTTTCAGTAGAAGCGGGCGTTAGTGAAGCAGATCTGGTTGGCTGGCAAGGGATTCGGTGAAGTTGATACGGCCGCTGCGCCGAGGTAGTCGGTGGCGAGGTCGGCGGTGAAGCAGATCCGTCGGTGGCGAGGTCGGCGGTGAAGCGGATCCGTCGGTGGCGAGGTCGGCGGTGAAGCGGATCCGTCGGTGACGAGGGCGGCGGGGAGCGGATCAGGTGGGTGGACAGCCAACACGATCAAGGCTACGCCGTGGAGGAGTATGCCGGCGGCGAAGCGGATCTAGTACTGTAGAGAGTCGAGCTTTGGCGTGTGAGAGTATTTTTGAGCTAAGGGGGCGAATGGTTGGTGGGTGGGTGTGGGCACGTGGGGAGGGTTCGGGATCTAGGCAAGATATTTCATTGTTACCGAATGAGCCCTCCATGGTCGGTGGGTTGTAGCTTCCGGACCAGGGTTAAAAGGGTAAAACTGGTCACGGGATTTTCGAATGGATGCGGCGGGATGATTTGGCGCGCGGCCGAAATTTTCAGTTTCAAGCTACGAGCAGAACGACAAAAATAATGTTCTTCCCCAGGGAGCTCTCATTTCTTCCTCTTCTCTTTCTCTCTCGAGTCTCTCCCACTCCCCCGGCTCCTCTCCCCCTTCTCTCCGGCGGCCTCGCCGGCCGGAGACGAGGCCGACTTCTCTCTGTATATTGTACACCCTCCGAACTAAATTAATTGATTCAACTTTCCTTAGACGTGTATGTATCTAGAGTAAAAACATGTGTGGATACATCCATATTTAGATAAGCAAAGTTGAGTCGGCTAATTTGGATCCGAGGGAGTTAGTGTTGTTGTAAGCTTAGATCCGGTGTTTCCCATGAGCGAGAATGGCGCAATGGAGTCGGGGATCTCGTCATCGGCTTCGGATCCGGCCTATGGTGAATACGGCGGATCTTGCCGGCCAAACCCCGATCCGGTGCCATCAATGTGATGGCGCTAACGGTGAGGCTTGCTTTGGTCGGTGCTTCGGATCCGGCCAATGGGGAAGTCAAGCTGCTAAAGTTCACAAGCTCGGGGCATACGACGGCGTCATCCGTCTTGCCCGTGCACATCTTGGCCTTTCGGCGGCCCTTCTCGGAGCCAATATGCCGTTGCTTGAGGCCCTTCTTCTCCTTCGTCCTGGCGACTACCGGCGACACCGTCCCAAGTGGTGCGTCCCCGGCGACGGAGTTGCTTGGAAAGGATGCGGAGCAGAGATCCGATGTGCGGTCGAGAAGGACTCGATTGATTTTCTTCTATATGTTTTGGGGTCCTTTTTGTAAAGTTGCAGGTTCTATTAGTTATTGTCTAGTACTTTTGGTCCTCTATGTAATTTTTTGGACTAGTTTCCATTGGCACTGATAAACTTGAATTTTGACAAGTTCACGGGGAAAAAAATTCCTTTGCACATATGGCCTATCATGTATAAACATTCTTGAGATTTAAACTATATGTAATGTGCCATGCATTAACCCTAAACCATATATATGTAACTAACCCTAGCTGATCAAACCCTACTTAATTAAAACAAATAACCCTAAACTATACGCATGCACTTTATGCGCAAAGGCGCGGGTGCCTCTAATAATGTGTGTGCGCACTCGATCGATGATCCCTAAACCTTATACAACCACTGAAACCCTAATCCCTAATCCCTAAACCCTAAACACCCTAAACACTAAACCCTATACCCTAAACCCTAACCCTAACCCTAAACCCTAATTAAACCCTATATATAGGCCAACGACACTTAATTGTGCATCAAGCGAGGCCGGGGGTGCCTCGCGGTCCTCTAATTAAATTAAATGTGCCATGCATTAACCCTAAACCATATATATGTAACTAACCATAGCTAATCAACCCTACTTAATGAAAACACATAACCCTAAAGTATACTAGCTATAACCCGATCTAATAAAAACATGCTCTATATATAGCAGCTAGCTAGCAAACCTTAGATTAACACCAATTAATATATACATGGCCTATATCGATCATGTTGTATAACATATCCCCGAGATTCATTAATTAATTATATAATTATCGTGATAAATTAATTAACTCTAATTTTGACAAGTTCTCTCGAATGAAAACACATTTGATTAAGTTGCCTCATAATATATATATAATTAGTGTGCATGCATGGCCTACCATGCATTCGTGCATATATTTTAATGTATATTTGAACATATTCTTGGGGATTTCAATCTCTCTCTCTCGATCATCTATATATCGTTGGTGGCCAAAAAACACACATATATATGCATGCAATTTATGCGTAAAGGCGCGGGTGCCTCTAATAATGTGTGTGCGCACTCGATCGATGATCCCTAAACCTTAAACAACCCTAAAACCTTAAATCTCTAATCCCTAATCCCTAATCCCTAAACCTAAACACCCTAAACACTAAACCCTAAACCCTAGACCCTAGACCCTAACCCTAACCCTAACCCTAACCCTAAACCCTAGCTAACCCTAAACCCTAATTAAACCCTATGTATAGGCCAACGACACTTAATTGTGCATCGAGCAGGCCAGGGGTGCCTCGCGGTCCTCTAATTAAATTAAATGTGCCATGCATTAACCCTAAACCATATATATGTAACTAACCCTAGCTAATCAACCCTACTTAATTAAAACACATAACCCTAAACTATACTAGCTAGCTATAACCCGATCTAATAAAAACATGCTCTATATATAGCAGCTAGCTAGCAAACCGTAGATTAACACCAATTAAAATATACATGGCCTATATCGATCATGTTGTATAACATATCCCCGAGATTCATTAATTAATTATATAATTATCGTGATAAATTAATTAACTTGAATTTTGACAAGTTCTCTCGAATGAAAACACATTTGATTAAGTTGCCTCATAATATATATATAATTAGTGTGCATGCATGGCCTACAATGCATTCGTGCATATATTTTAATGTATATTTGAACATATTCTTGGGGATTTCAATCTCTCTCTCGATCATCTATATATCGTTGGTGGCCCAAAAAACACACATATATACGCATGCACTTTATGCGTAAAGGCGCGAGTGCCTCTAATAATGTGTGTGCGCACTCGATCGATGATCCCTAATAAACCTTAAACAACCCTAAAACCCTAAATCCCTAATCCCTAAACCCTAAACACCCTAAACACTAAACCCTAAACCCTAGACCCTAAACCCTAACCCTAACCCTAACCCTATGCCCTAGCTAACCCTAAACCCTAATTAAACCCTATGTATAGGCCAACGACACTTAATTGTGCATCGAGCAGCCCGGGGGTGCCTCGCGGTCCTCTAATTAAATTAAATGCGCCATGCATTAACCCTAAACCATATATATGTAACTAACCCTAGCTAATCAACCCTACTTAATTAAAACACATAACCCTAAACTATACTAGATATAACCCGATCTAATAAAAACATGCTCTATATATAGCGGCTAGCTAGCAAACCGTAGAGTAACACCAATTAAAATATACATGGCCTATATCGATCATGTTGTATAACATATCCCTGAGATTCATTAATTAATTATATAATTATCGTGATAAATTAATTAACTTGAATTTTGACAAGTTCTCTCGAATGAAAACACATTTGATTAAGTTGCCTCATAATATATATATAATTAGTGTGCATGCATGGCCTACAATGCATTCGTGCATATATTTTAATGTATATTTGAACATATATATTCTTGGGGATTTCAATCTCGATCTCTCTCTCTCGATCATCTATATATCGTTGGTGGCCCAAAAAACACACATATATACGCATGCACTTTATGCGTAAAAGGCGCGGGTGCCTCTAATAATGTGTGTGCGCACTCGATCGATGATCCCTAAACCTTAAACAACCCCTAAAACCTTAAATCCCTAATCCCTAATAATCCCTAATCCCTAAACCCTAAACACCCTAAACACTAAACCCTAAACCCTAACCCTAACCCTAACCCTAAACCCTAGCTAACCCTAAACCCTAAACCCTAGACCCTAAACCCTAACCCTAACCCTAACCCTAAACCCTAGCTAACCCTAAACCCTAATTAAACCCTATGTATAGGCCAACGACACTTAATTGTGCATCGAGCAGGCCAGGGGGTGCCTCGCGGTCCTCTAATTAAATTAAATGTGCCATGCATTAACCCTAAACCATATATATGTAACTAACCCTAGCTAATCAACCCTACTTAATTAAAACACATAACCCTAAACTATACTAGCTAGCTATAACCCGATCTAATAAAAACATGCTCTATATATAGCAGCTAGCTAGCAAACCGTAGATTAACACCAATTAAAATATACATGGCCTATATCGATCATGTTGTATAACATATCCCTGAGATTCATTAATTAATTATATAATTATCGTGATAAATTAATTAACTTGAATTTTGACAAGTTCTCTCGAATGAAAACACATTTGATTAAGTTGCCTCATAATATATATATAATTAGTGTGCATGCATGGCCTACAATGCATTCGTGCATATATTTTAATGTATATTTGAACATATATATTCTTGGGGATTTCAATCTCGATCTCTCTCTCTCGATCATCTATATATCGTTGGTGGCCCAAAAAACACACATATATACGCATGCACTTTATGCGTAAAGGCGCGGGTGCCTCTAATAATGTGTGTGCGCACTCGATCGATGATCCCTAAACCTTAAACAACCCCTAAAACCTTAAATCCCTAATCCCTAATAATCCCTAATCCCTAAACCTAAACACCTAAACACTAAACCCTAAACCCTAACCTAACCTAACCCTAACCTAACCCTAACCTAACCCTAGACCCTAAACCCTAGACCCTAAACCCTAGACCCTAAACCCTAACCTAACCTAACCCTAACCCTAAACCCTAGCTAACCCTAAACCCTAATTAAACCCTATGTATAGGCCAACGACACTTAATTGTGCATCGAAGCGAGGCCGGGGGTGCCTCGCGGTCCTCTAATTAAATTAAATGTGCCATGCATTAACCCTAAACCATATATATGTAACTAACCCTAGCTAATCAACCCTACTTAATTAAAACACATAACCCTAAACTATACTAGCTAGCTATAACCCGATCTAATAAAAACATGCTCTATATATAGCAGCTAGCTAGCAAACCGTAGATTAACACCAATTAAAATATACATGGCCTATATCGATCATGTTGTATAACATATCCCTCAGATTTATTAATTAATTATATAATTATCGATGATAAATTAATTAACTTGAATTTTGACAAGTTCTCTCGTATGAAAACACATTTGATCAAAAGTTGCCTCATAATATATATATATATATATAATTAGTGTGCATGCATGGCCTACCATGCATTCGTGCATATATTTTAATATATATTTGAACATATTCTAGGGGATTTCAATCTCTCTCTCTCGATCATCTATATATCGTTGTTGGTGGCAAAAAACACACACATATATACGCATGCACTTTATGCGCAAAGGCGCGGGGTGCCTCTAATAATGTGTGTGCGCACTCGATCGATGATCCCTAAACCTTAAACAACCCTAAAACTCCCCTAAACCCTAAACACCCTAAACACTAAACCCTAGACCCTAAACACCCTAAACACTAAACCCTAAACCCTAGACCCTAAACACCGTAAACACTAAACCCTAAACCCTAAACACCCTAAACACTAATTAAACCCTAAACCCTAGACCCTAAACACCCTAACACACTAGACCCTAAACCCTAGACCCTAAACACCCTAAACACTAAACCCTAGACCCTAAACACTGAACCCTAAACGTACCCTAGACCCTAGCTAAACACCCTAAACACTAAACCCTAAACCCTAAACCCTAGCTAACCCTAAACCCTAATTAAACCCTATATATAGGCCAACGACACTTAATTGTGCATCAAGCAGGCCAGGGGTGCCTCGCGGTCCTCTAGTTAAATTAAATGTGCAATGCATTAACCCTAAACCATATATATAACTAACCCCTAGCTAATCAAACCCTAGTTAATTAAAACACATAACCCTAAACTATACTAGCTAGCTATAACCCGATCTAATAAAAACATGCTCTATATATAGCAGCTAGCTAGCAAATTAAACGGTAGATTAACACCAATTAATATATACATGGCCTATATCGATCATATGTTGTATAACATCTCCCTGAGATTCATTAATTAATTATATAATTATCGATGATAAATTAATTAACTTGAATTTTGACAAGTTCTCTCGAATGAAAACACATTTGATTAAGTTTCCTCATAATATATATATAATTAGTGTGCATGCATGGCCTACCATGCATGCATTCGTGCATATATTTTAATATATATTTGAACATATTCTTGGGGATTTCAATCTCTCTCTCTCTCTCGATCATCTATATATCGTTGTTGGCCAAAAAAACACACACATATACACATGCACTTTATGCGCAAAGGCGCGTGTGCCTCTAATAATGTGTGTGTGCGCACTCGATCGATGATCCCTAAACCTTAAACCCTAAATAAACCCTAATCCCTAATCCCTAAACCCTAAACACCATAAACATTAAACCCTAAACCCTAGACCCTAAACCCTAACCTCCTAACCCTAAACCCTAAACCCTAATTAAACCCTATATATAGGCCAATGACACTTAATTGTGCATCAAGCAGGCCAGGGGTGCCTTAGCTCGCGGTCCTCTAATTAAATTAAATGTGCCATGCATATATATATGTGTTTAATTTGGGGATTTCAATCGCTCTCTCGTATGTAGCTCTCTCTCTACCTCTCTCTCTCTCTCTCTCTCTCTCTCTCGTTAATTGGTGGCCAACAACACACACATGCACTTTGTGCGCAAAGGCATGCGCCTCTAATAATGTGTGCGCAGTCGATCGATCTAGTTTTGATTAATCATAGCACACAAATAAAGAAGTTGTATTTGAATCCACACAACCTAATCTAAAACACATAACCCCTAACATGGCCTAATTAATTAACCCCTTCTCTCTACCTAATTAGTGGAAATTGCACAAAATCAAAAGGGGTCCCTCACTAATTATGCATATCTGCTAGATTGTGATAAACTTTTGCCCCATATATATTTGGTGGATGGGTGCATCTTGGCATGTAAAACAATTAGTGTTTGCAAATGGCGTTGTCAAAATTTATGTACAAATGATTTCTTTCCATCCAAAGTGCATAAAATGGGAGTTTTAATGAAGAAAGTACAAATAAAACAGCTCAACATGCTTCCACACCCCGATTTTCACACGAAGTAGAGCATATTTAAAGGATAATTCCAGAGTTTTACTATTTTTCAAGCAACTTTGCTAATTTTCCCCCACTCACATGACTTTATGTCGATTTAACGAAAATATGGCGAATTTAAACTACATGGGCGGGATAGTTTGAATTGTGCGCGCGGCAAAGGGAACCGCCTATTCCTCAACCTTGTGCACGGCAAATTACACACGCAACTCCATTAAACGCCACCTACCGACCTTAATTATCACCCCGGCGGCCCGGCCGCATGACCCCCACCCACCCCTACACAACTTATCCCCGTCCGTGCGAAGAGCTTCCCTCCCCGTCCCGTCCGTGCGAAGAAGAAGCTTCCCTCCCCGTCGTTCTTCTCGAGACGCACCGGCGGTCAAGTTGATCCACGGTAGGGCTGCTATCTCTAGCTCAATCATGTATCGGGCAAGACGGCCTAACGATTTATATTTTCTTGATGCTTGCTAAAAAAATTCGTCGGTATGCTCGAACTAATTGGCACTTTATAGTTTTCCGCTCGATTTGTCATCGATCAATTTGTTCATTTGCGTGGGCATATAGAGTCAGTTCTGCACTCGATCCGTTAATTTGCTGAAATGCCATGGCGAGTTTTGTACACGATCTGTTTGCTAAAATGTCGATGGGCATTTTTTGTTTTGTACTCGACATGATTGCTGAAATGCATAATCATGTAGTATAGTTTTGTACTCGATGGATATACATTTCCTACTTCGCCTTAAATTAATCACCAACCACTGTATCTCATAATTAAACGAGATGGACGAGAACTTGGATCTTGCATGGACACTTATGTTCCCCTTCATATATAAATGGTGTTCAACCCTTTATGGGGTTTATTAGAGCTCATGAAGGTCACAACCTGGACGTGTATTGCCCGCGCTGCACATGTATGAATGGTGAGAAGAGGCCTCACCCTGTAGTGGCAGATCATTTACACATTTTTGGGATGGACCGCACATATGTTAGGCGGGTTTAGCATGGTGAACCATATAATGATCCTTTAGCGGGAGAAGCGAGATCTTGCTCACACTTGTATGTGTGCTTGGCATATGTAGTTAATTATTTATATTGATGCTGCCGCTGTTTCAATCAATAGTTTGCATTGCTTGTGCAAGGTTACGTACTCAAATTTAACTTGTTGCGGATGGATGGACGGGAAGGAGAGAAAAAGCGCTTGCTTCGGGAAACGGGTTTCAGCTGCGGGACATGTCTTGTGCCGGATGAGAAGGTAAATATGTAAAACGGCATTTGTTCAGGTTGCATCCCTTAGATGTTTGTCTAATCGGTTGATGTACTAATTGCAGAAGCATAGAGTTGAAGAGGTCTCTCAGTTTGATGGGAGATTTGAAGATGAATCTCAGTTTGATGCACCTGTGGATGGTACTGATGACGAGCCTTTCATAGACGAAGGTCCTGCACCTGAGATTATCCAGCCTACAGAAGGAGGCCGTGGACCGAGTACACAGCTTTGCGTTGAAGTGGATGCACGCCCGGAGATCATCAGGGGCGTCCGGGTAGTCTCAAGACCACCCAGCCCTGATGCACCTGTGGATGGTGCGATGACGAGCCTCTCATAGACGAAGGTCCCGCACCCGAGATTATCCAGCCTACGAAGGAGGCCGTGGACCGAGTACACAGCTTTGCGTTGAAGAGGATGCACACCGGAGATCATCGGGGCGTCCCGGTAGTCTCGGGACCACCCGGCCACGATGCAAAATGTTGAGCTACTTTATGATTCGTACTCTTATGTTCCGGTGCTGTAGTATGTTATGATTTGTACGCCTTTGGCGCTAGATTAAGCATTCGGTGGATGATCGCGTTGCAAAATTCGACACCCACACAATCGGTTCATCGTATGAGTAGTAGCACAATTACTTCTACGGCGATTCCTGCCGGCGCATTAGTTGGTAGCATGAAACACTTTCGGGTACTCCCCTCGATTCATATTAATTGACTCAATTCTGTCTAGATATGGATGTATCTAGATGCATTTGTTAACTAGACTAACAAACTTGAGTCGGTTAATATGAATCCGTGTACTTCGCCCAGTCCTCGAGCAGCTAGTTTATTGACTCTGGACTCCAAGCCTCTCGCGGCAAGCCATCGACGAAGCTTTGACCAGATCTTGGCCCGCAATTTTTTGTGTGTGGCGAATAGCAAAGCTTTGACCAGTTCCTCTCGGGATACAGCACGCCGGTGAGCTTGCACGGTTGCCATGAGCACTTTCCGGCGGAACTTCCTCTTCAGCGCCCTCAAGCCGCTGCTGCGAGACAGCACGCAGTGCCTCGAGGTGGACGGAATTCTGGATCTCAGGGCGGGGGGTCCGCATCGTCCGGGAACGATCTCCAGCGGGTTAACGAGGACATGCATGGCGGCCAGGGGATTTGTTTTTTTTTTGGTTTGAGCTTGGGATTTGGGGTTTTTCGGATAGGGGAGGAGGAACCGAGGAAGAGGAAGGAACAGCCGCGTGCTTGGCGCGTGGCGGTGTGCTTGAATTTCGAATTTTTGTGAAATGTTTCATTTCCCCGCTACAATTCGGGGGTTTCTTGACGCGCCAATGCGTCCCGCCGGGCAGCTTCAAGTGAATTTGGGGTGCCACGCTATGGGCCCTAGTTTCAGTGAGACATGTAATGACTAGTCACATCGGTAAGTTCACTTGTGTAATAAAATATGTTACCCCTCCCCTTTATGTAGCACCCCTTCTCTCCCGATCGAGTGCCGATTGCCGACGGATGCAAGCCGCTAGCTCGATCCCCTCCTTTCGCCTCCACCGTCCGGGCATCCAGCTTGGAGGGGCAAGCTGCATCTAGACCAAGCGGATTAGGTAGGACTAGTAATGTTCTTTCCTTTCTCGAGATCGGTTCTTTTTTCCTCTCCTCGATATCTTGCGCATCTCTTTCCTATTACGGGCGAAGGGGTGTCTTTACGGTCACCCTCGAGCTGGGAGTGATTGATGGGGGTGGGGGCGGGGGCTACCTTTGCTTGGATTGGGGTGTTCTTCCTTTATTTGTCGACATTTGCAACCTTTGTAGTTTCTGCTGATCCTCACTTGTATCTTTTGTCGGCTTGTACGGGAAAGGTAAGACCTCGGCGGTGGGGGCAATGGAGCGTAAGGCCACCACGCATGTGGGCGGTTGGCTGAGCACGAGCTGCGTCCCCGGCCCCGCGAAGCGGTACTCCGTTTGCTTATCCACTCTTTACCTTTTAAGTGTCTCTCTGCATCCTCAATCTGTTCCTGTTACGGAATATGCTGAAAGTAGCACATGTCTTCAGCTGTTTGTGCGTAAAGCCTCTGTGACACCATGCTCTATATTCTCTGTATCAGGTTGGTACCTCCAGTTTCCGTGCTGAGGCTATGGGGAACGAGAATAGCGCCCCACCTGCTGCAGGAGCATGGCCCGACACTACAAGAAAAGTTCTGATAGACAACGTCCCAAAATCGTCCACTAAGGGGTATTTTTCGTTGCCTATGGGCCTAACCCGACGATATGGGTTCTGTTGTCGAAACTGCGTCAGGCAAAGTCCTACGACGTTTTTTTTCGGTCCGTCGCGTTTGGGCGCCCTTCCGCCACGGAAAATCGGACCGTTGCGCAAGTGTTTTCGGGAGCCCGTTGACTCGCGACATCATGCAAGCCGACACGTGGCGGACGCCGTTAGCCGCTAGTTAACGGCGTTAACCAGCCGAAACCCCGTGGTAGATGGTAGGCCCACACGAGGCCTGCCACGTCTTAAGCGGGCCGGGCCAGATGACATAGTTTGACCGGTCAACTATATAGCTAGGCTGGTCCATTAGTTACGTGGGCCGGGCCTAACCTCTAAGGTTGACTGGTCAAAACTTAAATGGGCCGGCCCATTTAGCATGTGGGGTCCACCTTACAGCAACTGGGCCGGCCCAAGAAGCAAGTGGGCCGGGCCAAAAACACATGTGGGTCCCACCTTCTCGTTAAAGGGCCGGCCCATTTAGTGTGTGGGGTCCACCTTATAGCAAGTGGGCGGCCCAACAAGCTAGTGGGCCGGGCCAAAAACACGAGTGGGTCCCACTTTCCGGTTAAAGGGTCGGCCCATTTAGTATGTGGGGTCCACCATATAGAAAGTGGGCCGGCCCAACAAGATAGTGGGCCGGGCCAAAAACACGAGTGGGTCCCACTTTCTGTTAAAGGGCCGACCCATTTAGTATGTGGGGTCCACCATATAGCAAGTGGGCTGGCCCACCAAGATAGTGGGCCGGGCCAAAAACACAGGTGGGTCCCACATTCCTGTTAATGGGTCGGGCCATTTGGTATGTAGGGTCCACCATATAGCAAGTGGGCCGGCCCAACAAGATATTGGGCCGGGCCAAAAACACAGGTGGGTCCCACCTTCCTGTTAAAGGGCCGACCCATTTACCATGTGGGACCACCATATAGCAAGTGGGCTGGCCCAACAAGATAGTGGGCCGAGCCAAAAGCACAGGTGGGCCCCACTTTCCTGTTAACGGGCCGGCCCAATTAGTATGTGGGGTCCACCATGTTGCAAGTGGGCCGACCCAACAAGATAGTGGGCCGGGCCAAAAACACATGTGGGTCCCACTTTCCTCTTAAAGGGCCGGCCCAACAAGATAGTGGGCCGGGCCAAAAACACAGGTGGGTCCCACTTTCCTCTTTAAGGGCCGACCCATTTAGTATGTGGGGTCCACCACAAAAGCAATTGGGCTGGCCCAACTAAGTAGTGGGTGGGGTCCACCTTAAAGCAAGTGGGCCAGCCCAATTAGAGTGTGGGGTCCACCGTAAATCAAATGGGTTGGCCCAATAAGTAAGTGGGCCAGCCCGTTTAGTTGCTGTTTATATGCCGGCATAATAGGCGCTTTAGGAATTTGCGGGCAGACACATATGTGATTTCGCTTAATTGGACCGTTTAAGGTATGGGAATTCGTGATTTAGATACTGAGAATATTTACGCGAGCATTGATTTACGTCGGATAGCCTCACTTACCACAAGCACCAAAGAAAAAATGCGCGAAAGAACTATAAAAACTAACTAAATATTACATCAGTCGCAAGGCATTGAAAAAAATATTACGGAACCCGAGAGAAATTGAATGGTAATTAAACCTAGCAATACAATGAAGCGATCCGGCGATCTTTTAAGTTGTCCATGCAGCACCTATATCCGAAACAAAGACATTACAAGTTAAGACAGCAACAATGGAAAGGCAAAGACACTACAATATTGTTTGCCAAAGAATTTGGAACTCATCATTTCGTCGTTATAACAAGATCATTGTAATGCGCACAATAAGCAAACAAAGAGTGCATGCCGCATACCAACATCCAATATAACGAGCATGTTAGAATGAAACAGCGAGACTTACTACTGTCGAGTCCCATGCAAACCAACATGTTCGGGGAGTACAAAATTGGCATGAACAACATAGTAGCGAGGCTATAAATTTTGTAACGACGACCGAGCAAGATACGAGAATATAGTGGGATCACTCGTGAACTTGTATAAGAGGGAATGCAAACCAATATGTTCAGCATTCCATATGTGAGCGTCATGCCAAGTCAGAGAAACAAGTCAATAATGCAGCTTTTGAAGAACAAGATGGCACACAAAATTATTATCTAGTAATATGACAAGTTTATTTGTACTACGAGACTTAGATAAGCGAGTGATAGCATGCCAAACTAAGTCCTTACTTTGTTAGCTTACAATGAACTAGATACAAAACAATGGCATCACCTGTAGTACGGGGAATGCAAGCCAACATGTTCATGGAGTAAAAAATTGGCACAAACAACATAGTAGCGAGGCCATAATTTTTGTAACAACAACCGAGCAAGATAAAGTTATGATGGCTAGATCTACGGAGCGAGGGAATGTAAACCAAATATAGAAGTTACGATGCCAAAAGCTATAGAGCGAGGGAATGCGAACCAACATGTGCAATTACTTAAAATTGGCCATGAACTAAATAATAGCAGGATGTTACTATAATAGCTAGGAATAAAATAGATAGGAGTTATAATGGCATCACTGATAAACTTGTAGATAAGGGAAACAAATCAATTTGTTTCGGGATATAAAGTTGTAATGAGCAACACATAGAGGATAGTTAATGCTACGGCTTAGGATGGACCAGAAACGGAATATAGTGGGATCTGAACTTGTAGAAAAGGGAATGCACACCAATATGTTCACAATTCTATATGTGAGCGCCATGCCAATTAAGAGAAACAAGTTAATATTGCAGCTTTTGAAGAATCGGATAGCGAGACAAAATTATGATGGAAGTAGGCTCGCTGTGACGAGTTCAAATAAATTTGTACTGCAGGGATGGCGGAGCGATAGCATGCAGGAACTAATAGCGAGCGAGTTAATTTGTTAGCTTACGACGAAGTAGATAGAAATAACAATGGCATCACCGTAGTACGGGAATGCAAACCAACATGTTCGGGGAGAACAAGATTGGCATGAACAACGAATGAGCAAGATAGAAGTTATGATGGCTACATCTACAGAAGCGGGGAATGCAAACCAAAATGTTCAATCGCTTGAAGTTAGCAATGAACTAGAAAATACCAAGGTGTTACGGTCATAACTAGGAATGAACTAAAAGAGCTTCAGACAAACAGGCATCTGAACCCAGAACATGGCGCTAAAACAAGGGACTTACATTAGGAGAAGCACTCTGTGGGAATCACAGCAGATCTTCCTGGGGTTGATAGATCCGGTGATGAAGTACACTACATGTGCTCCTTGGGGTTGGAGAGACGGCCATTAAACTTCATGGTTACTCATCTAATCTGCAAAGACGTAACGACGCGTCGTTAGCACAAACAGGTTCCCCCAAGATTAAAAAAGAACTTGCAGGCAAGCAATAGAAAAGCGACAGTAGAAGAGTTTAGATCATGCACGGCGCCGGTGAAGCAGATTCGGTTCATGCACATCGGTGTCGGTGAGCAAGATCCGATGCGGTGGGACGATGCCGCAGCGCTGAGAGCCAAGCTGCGGTAGACTGCTGGATGAGCATATGGTTTCGAGGTTCGGCGGGGATGATCCGGTCCGGTTGATGACGGCGTCGATGAAGCGGCTCCGGCAGGCGGCCGGATGACGAGGATCGCGAGGCCTCGGGTAGGCCAGGGAAGTCCGGCGGGGATGTTCCGGTGCGGTGGTCGTGGAGGTGGTAGAGAGAGGGACTTGAGAAGTTCCGGTGGGTGGTCTCGGATGAGAGGCGAGGGAAATGATTTTTTTGGGAGGGTTTCCGGGGCTAGGGAGGTGGTGATCCAAAAAATGACGGCCAGACCCCCCCCACCAACCGACTTTGCTGTCATCTCCACAGGGGTAGAATCGGAATTTGAAAGCGTGTGATTTTTTTTTTGTATTTTGTGGGCGGGAAGTTTTGCCGCTATGAGATTTTGAATTTTGCTAAGGTCCAAGTATAATGATAAAAAATTGTGAGACCGTACTAGTACCTCTGTTCAAGGCCGAGTGCAAAATCAAATCATCATCACCTTGAATATCGGTCACTACCATGATCATGATCTATCTCTGCAATTAGCGTATCCGCTAGATCTTGCAAAGTATAATGATAAAAAAATTTGTGAGACCGTACTAGTACTTCTCTTCTAGGCAGAGTGTAACATCAAATCATCATCACGTTGAAAATTTGTTACCATGATCATGATCTATCTCTGAAATTGGCGCATCCGCTATATATCTTTCAAAGTATAATGATAATAAAAATTGTGAGACCATACTAGTACTTCTGTTCAAGTTCGAGTGCAACATCAAATCATCATCACGTTGAAATTTGTTACCATGATCATGATCTATCTCTAAAATTGGCTCATCCGCCAAATCTTGCAAAGTATAATGATAAAAATTGAGAGACCGTACTAGTACTTCTGTTCAAGCCCGAGTGCAACATCAAATCATCATCACGTTGAAAATTTGTTACCATGATCATGATCTATCTCTAAATTTGGCGCATCCGCTAAATCTTGCAAAGTATAATGATAAAGAAATTGTGAGACAGTAGTAGTACTTCTGTTCAAGGTCGAGTGCAACATCAAATCATCATCACGTTGAAAATTTGTTACCATGATCATGATCTACCTCTGAAAATGGGCGCATCCGCTAAACTTGCAAAGTATAATGATACAAATTTGTGAGACCGTACTAGTACTTATGTTCAAGGTCGAGTGCAACATCAAATCATCATTACATTGAAAATTGTGTTACCATGATCATGATCTATCTTTGAATTTGGCGCTTCCGCTAAATCTCGCAAAGTATAATGATAAAAAAATTGTGAGACTGTACTAGTACTTATGTTCAAGGACGAGTGCGAGGATCAAATCATGATCACGTTGAAATTTGTTACAACGATCATGACATATCTCTAAAATTGTCGCATCCACTAAATCCTGCACGTGGCGCATCTCGGTGTGGAGCAACAGGTCGGTGCTATCAAGTTTGAGGCGTCGGTAGCGTCATCGGGCTCTCCTCTCTTGATAGATATTCTACATGGCGCGGCGCACCGCCCGCCGATAAGCAGTCACATGTGAGACCGAGGTGGAGACGTCGTCGGCATCCTCGAGGCACGGTCGCCCTTCTACGAGCCAGCGTCGACTCGGTATGAATCCATGTGTTGTCGCGCCCCTTCTGCCGATGAAGTGGGGTGCCTTAGATTTATTGTTCTTCTCTTATGATTATTTCGAGCCGAACATGTGTGCTCTTTATCTAAATATATTGCTTGAAAAGCTAACCAAGTTACTTAAATTCACTTTGTTCTTAATCTTGCATGCTAATTTTGTTATTTTTGCTGACGGTGGTGCGCGCAAGGAGAGATTTATTTGTGGGTGTGTTGAGCTGTTAGGCCTAAGTCGAAATCCTCAGCTAAACGAGGCCTCAGCTTAACACATAAAAAAGGTGTTCAATCTCGCCCACAATGTCCTCTTCTTTCCTCTTCCTTTATTAGAACTTGTTTTGCGGACAGGGAAAAGTGGCACGTGTAATCTGAGTAAAACCCTCTTAGCCAAAATCAGCTACGAGCAAGATTTTCTGTATTGTAGATGCCCCAATTGACTCTCATCCCTAATGTAGTCTTTTTTTAATGTCTATAGACTTCTTTACTCGATGTATACTACTAGTATCGTACATGGCATGCATTTGCCTAAAGAGCAGCATTGTATTGCTATTCTAGCCAACCTGGTCGATATGTCAAGCTTCATGCACGAGATGCCATGTTTAATTTACTCCCTCTCTCTGATCCATATTTCTTGGTGTAAAATGAATGTGAATCGGAGGGAGTACTTTTCTTAGATAGTACTATACCAGTTCAAAAAAAAAGTACTACAACATCACAAATGCATCAAAAGAGTACGACATCACAAGACCACCACGGTTGTACTAGTAGAGTTTAATGCTGAACTTCCAAAGGGAATAAGATTACATCATTTAGACCAACCAAAAAAATTCAACCACCCTACACAAACCCTGGTCAAAACTAGTTTAACCAATATTACAAAAGTTGTACATAATTCGAAACCGTCGTAAATATACGAAGCATTCAGGAGTCCCCAAATTCGGTGTCTTTGAGTCACTAACAAGTGTGGTCCACATGTCGAGTCACCCAAAGTCATGGCAAAGTCAGCTCGGCAAAGTCACCGAAGTTCAATCCCGTAAATGGCATCTTCGCATGTTGGACCATAGAATATCAGTATTGCTACATTAGTTATCTCCCGAATCTTGTTCTGTCATTCGTCCTACACTCCGATGGAGAAGCATCAATTCCCACTGGAGGCGCGGGGCCCACGAGCGGTGGCAATGTCCTTTTAAATAGGAGGCAGAATATTTGACAGATGCGCGGAGGAGGGGGGTGAGACTGACAAGAAGAGAGACATTTGAGCAGACAAAGCAAGCAGTGAACAGACAACTCCGTAGCACTGAAAAGGCTACTACCTTCTGTTCCGGGATAAGCAAAAATAGCTGATCGGTACTGACGAAATGCACCAGGGACGCAATGTACTCCAGCTATAATAAGTGAAGCATGCCTACCACTGAAGAGGATTCAAGATTCCACCGGATCTCCATATCACTCTTTTGCATAAAACACGGACTTATCTTTTGCACAATTCACCACTTGTTGGTCTAATAATCTATCGCAGCTTCCATCAGTTGGTCATCTAATTAACGATTTAACGGATTAGAAAAATAAGCGGTGGAATTAGAAGTACTCTAGTAGCGAAATGTGCAAAATATATTGTCCTTCCCGAGGGGGTTTGTCCAGAAGAGGGCCGGATGACAATGTCCCGGGTGCATCCAGAAAGGAGAGGGGTAGTTTTTTATTTTTGCGAATGAGTGAGGGGTAGTTTCTAATACATGTAAGAAATTATTTTACAAAAAGGTACATACTAAGTAGATAGCCTTATGTTTTTCCTCAGTTTTCCCCAAGCCCTTATTTGAAACCCGCAGAAGGAGCTCAGACGGGAGGATTCCCGTTTAGTTGACCGTTCCGTGCTGACGTGTGGGGCTGCGTCGCGTGGGGCTAGTAGAAAGGGACCGCGTGGGACAAGACGAGACCGCGTTTGGTTGTACGTGAGCAGGAGCTGGGTTCTGTCTCTCTCGGCGCAAATAGCATTTTTAACAGCACCTTTTCCCCCTCTTTCTCTTTGTCTTTTTTCACCAAATCAGTACTATCAAATCTAGAGAAGCTTGCATTTCTGTCTTCTTCAATTATTTGTGCCTTTTTTGGCCCTCGTTGTTTGCCCAATATGGCAGCAAATCTAGTACTCCCTCTGGTCCATATGTATGTAGTTAAATCTAGAAGCAAATCTCCAGGGTAATGTACGACAAATTCAC
>NC_061508.1:82379981-82641237 GCF_022539505.1 Lolium rigidum
GTTTTCTTTGCAAACATCTTCCACTCGATACGTTTAATCCTTTGTTACAGACAAGCCGGTGAGATTGACAACCTCAGCTGTTTCGTTGGGGCAAAGTACTTGGGTTGTGTTGTGCAGGTTCCGCGTTGGCGCCGGAATCCCTGGTGTTGCGCCGCATCACATTTCGTGACCATCAACCTTCAACGTGCTTCTTGGCTCCTACTGGTTCGATTAAACCTTGG
The DNA here is from genome assembly GCF_022539505.1 of Lolium rigidum. Lineage (NCBI taxonomy): Eukaryota > Viridiplantae > Streptophyta > Magnoliopsida > Poales > Poaceae > Lolium > Lolium rigidum. The sequence continues at coordinate 82,380,203 of NC_061508.1, forward strand.
TTTCATACTGAGGGAAAACTTGCCACTGTGCGCATCATACCTTCCTCTTGGGGTTCCCAACGGACGTGTACATCTACGCGCATCATGGACCCCACATACTAAATGGCCCGGCCCATTAACAGGAATGTGGGACCCACCTGTGTTTTTGGCCCGGCCCACTATCTTGTTGGGCCGGCCCACTTGCTATATGGTGGACCCCACATACTAAATGGGCCGGCCCTTTAACAGGAAGGTGGGACCCACCTGTGTTTTTGGCCCGGCCCACTATCTTGTTGGGCCGGCCCACTTGCTATATGGTGGACCCCACGTACTAAATGGGCCGACCCTTTAACTAGATAGTGGGACCCACCTGTGTTTTTGGCCCGGCCCACTAGCTTGTTGGGCCGGCCCACTTGCTATATGGTGGACCCCACACACTAAATGGGCGGGCCTTTTAGCAGGAAAGTGGGACCCACCTGTGTTTTTGGCTCGGCCCACTTGCTTCTTGGGCAGGCCCAGTTGATGTAAGGTGGACCCCACATGTTAAATGGGCCGGCCCATTTAAGTTTTGACCAGTCAACATTAGAGGTTAGGCCCGGCCCACGTAACTAATGGACCAGCCCAGCTATATAGTTGACCGGTCAAACTATGTCATCTGGCCCGGCCCGCTTAAGACGTGGCAGGCCTCGTGTGGGCCTACCATCTACCACGGAGTTTCAGCCGGTTAACGCCGTTAACTGCCGGTTAACGGCGTCCGCCACGTGTCAGTTTGCATGACGTCAGCAGTCAACGGGCTCCCGGAAACACTTGGGCAACGGTCCGATTTTCCGTGGCGGAAGGGCGCCCAAGCGCGACGAACCGAAAAAATCGTCGTTGGACTTTGCCTGACGCAGTTTCGACAACAGAACCCATATCTTCGGGTTAGGCCCATAGGCAACGAAAAATACCCCTTAGTGGACGATTTTGGGACGTTGTCTATCAGAACTTTTCTTGTAGTGAGAACGGAGTTTCTGATCCCGAGATTGAGTTTCGCGATGGCGGCGGAGTTCTGGACGTCTTCTGGAAAAGTGGTCGAACCCCCTCGCGTTTTTAGGTTAGAGGCCTTATGTAGTCCAGAGGAGAGCGTCGGGGGGCGGCCGAGGTGCCCTCACCATAAGGCGGCGCGCCCCCCTCCTTGGCCGCGCCGGCCTATGGTGTGGGGGCCGTGGGCCTCCCCCTGGCTTGCCCTTTTGGCCCCATGAGTCTTCTGTGAAAATAGGCCCTTCACAATTATTTCCGGGGATTTTCCTGAAAGTTGATTTTCTGCACAAAAATAAGACACCAGTGCAATTCTGCTGAAAACAACGTTAGTTCGTGTTAGTTGTATCCAAAATACACAAATTAGAGGTAAAATAATAGCAAAAGTGTTCGGGAAAGTAGATACGTTTTGGACGTATCAACTCCCCCCAAGCTTAGCTTATTGCTTGTCCTCAAGCAATTCAGTTAACAATTGATTGCGATAAAAGAACTTTCATGAACACATTTGCTCATATGATGTAAATATTCTCATTATATGGACTAGTACTTAGGCAATTCATAATAAGATAAATGCAAATAAAGTCATCTAATAGTTGCGTCAATCATGAAAGAGATACCAACAAACTAATAACAAGCATCATGAAACACTTCTATAAGCAGGATTGCAATGTTCATAGAAAGATATGATAAAGTGGTATCTCGCTTGCCCGTATTTGTACAGCAAAACATAAATGCCCAGGCACCTCTGAAGTTCATGGGAAGACTAGAAGTAGAGACTATCAAAGATAGAAGCATCAAAGTCATACCACAGTTAACTATATTCTGGGACAAGCATATTACACTAAGAATGACAATTATGCTCTCAAGAAGGTGCTCAAAGAAAGGATGGTGACTCAACATAAAAGTAAAAGATTGACCCTTCGCAGAGGGAAGCAGGGATTAACATGTGCTAGAGCTTTTCATTTTTGAAACAGGAGTAAAATTGTTTTGAGAGGTGTTTGGTGTTGTCAACGAATGATAGTGGGTACTCTAACTACCTTGTCAACCAGACTTTCAAGAGCGGCTCCCATGAAGGACGTTATCTCTACCAGCAAGGTAGATCATCCCTCTTCTCTTTTGTTTACACATGCATTTTAGTTTCATTATGGATGACACTCCCCCCAACCTTTGCTTACACAAGCCGTGGCTAACCGAATCCTCGGGTGCCTTCCAACATCCACATACCATGGAGAAGTGTCTATTTGCAAATTAAGTTGCTTACTGATAGATCAGGGAAAAACACGTGAAGAGAATTATTAATGAAAGTTATTAATTAATTAATTGGGGCTGGGCACCCCACTGCCAGCTCTTTTTGCAAAATTAATGGATAAGCGGATGTATATGCCACTAGTCCAGTGAAAGTCTGGCTGACAAGATTGAAAGGTAAAACACCACATACTTCCTCATGAGCTATAAAACATTGACACAAATTGAGAAATATTTTGAAAGGGTTTAAAGGTAGCACATGAAAATTTACTTGGAATGGTTTGAAATGCCATGCATAGGTATTTATGGTGGACACTTTGGAATAACTTGGTTTTCATGGATTTGGAAGCACGAGCAGCATTCCCGCTCAGTACAAGTGAAGGCTAGCAATAGACTCGGGAAGCGACAATCAAGAGAGCAATAACTGTCATAATCATGCTTGCGACAAAATAAAATTAACGGAGGCATAAAAGTGATACAAGAACTCTGAAGCAAAGTAAATCATCGAGGCTTAACTGACTTTTTGTTTTTAAGTCATATGCATGCGTGAGCATGTGCCAAGTCAATCCAAATGAATTATTCAGAGGAGGATACCACAATGTCATACCTATCTATGAATAAAACAATGCAAGCAGATATTCATGATATGCTACTCATTATTAATAAATTGGAGCTAAACATGAGAGATCATTGATACGTCTCCAACGTATCTATAATTTCCGATGTTCCATGTTTATATTATGACAATACCTACATGTTTTGTTCACACTTTATATCATTTTTATGCATTTTCCGGTACTAACCTATTAACAAGATGCCGAAGCGCCAGTTCCTGTTTTCTGCTGTTTTTGGTTTCAGAAATCCTACACAGGAAATATTCTCGGAATTGGACAAAACAAAATCCAAACCTTCTATTTTACCGAGACGGACCCAGGGAGCCAGAGATGTGCCGGAGGGGGCCAAGGGGGCCCCACACCATACTTGGGCGCGGGCCTCTTGATACGTCTCAAACGTATCTATAATTTCTTTTGTTCCATGCTACTTTTATGACAATACTCACATGTTTTATACATACTTTACATCATTATTATGCATTTTCGGGCTCTAACCTATTAACAAGATGCCGAAGCGCCATTTGCTGTTTTCTGCTATTTTTGGTTTCAGAAATCCTACAAAGGAAATATTCTTGGAATTGGACGAAATCAATGCTAGGGTCTTATTTTTCCACGAAGCTTCCAGAAGGCCGGAGAGGATACGAAGTGGGGCCACGAGGGGCCGAGACCATAGGGCGGCGCGGCCTGGCCCTTGGCCGCGCCGGCCTATGGTGTGGGGCCCCTGTGCCCCCTCCAACCCTACCCTTTCGCCTACTTATAGCCTTCGTCGCGAAAACCCATGTACCGAGAGCCACGATACGGAAATACTTCCAGAGACACCGCCGCCGCCAATCCCATCTCGGGGGATTCAGGAGATCGCCTCCGGCACCCTGCCGGAGAGGGGAATCATCACCGGAGGGCTCTACATCACCATGCCCGCCTCCGGATTGATGCGTGAGTAGTTCATCCTTGGACTATGGGTCCATAGCAGTAGCTAGATGGTTGTCTTCTCCTCTTGTGCTATCATGTTTAGATCTTGTGAGCTGCCTAACATGATCAAGATCATCTATTTGTAATGCTACATGTTGTGTTTGGCGGGATCCGATGAATATAGAATATTATGTCAAGTTGATTATCAATCTATCATATATGTGTTGTTTATGTTCTTGCATGCTCTCCGTTGCTAGTAGAGGCTCGGCCAAGTTGATACTTGTAACTCCAAGAGGGAGTATTTATGCTCGATAGTGGGTTCATGCCTCCATTGAATGCGGGACGGTGACGAGAAAGTTCTAAGGTTGTGGATGTCTTGTTGCTACTAGGGATAAAACATCAATGCTTTGTCTAAGGATATTTGTGTTGATTACATTACGCACCATACTTAATGCAATTGTCTATTGTTTGCAACTTAATACTGGAAGGGGTGCGGATGCTAACCTGAAGGTGTACTATTTAGGCATAGATGCATGCTGGATGGCGGTCTATGTTCTTTGTCGTAATGCCCTGATTAAATCTCATAGTGATCATCATGATATGTATTGAATCTTTATTTGTCAATTGTCCGCCTGTAATTTGTTCACCCAGCATGTTATTTATCTTATTGGAGAGACACCACTAGTGAACTGTGGACCCTGGTCCATTCTTTTACATCTGAATACAATCTACTGCAATCATTGTTCTCTACTGTTCTTTGCAAACAAACATCATCTTCCACACTATACGTTTAATCCTTTGTTTTCAGCAAGCCGGTGAGATTGACAAACTCACTGTTACGTTGGGGCAAACTATCTTGATTGTGTTGTGCAGGTTCCACGTTGGCGTCGGTTTCACTGGTGTTGCACAGCACTACACTCCGCCACCAACAACCTTCACGTGTTCCTTGACTCCTACTGGTTCAATAACCTTGGTTTCATACTAAGGGAAACTTTCTTCTATACGCATCACACCTTCCACTTGGGGTTCCCAACGGACGTGTGCTTCACGCCTGTCACCCCTCCCTGGCCACGCCACCAGGTGGGGAGGCCACCCGCTGGCTCCTCCGACTCCGCCCTTCCGCCTATATAATCTCTCCGTCGCGAAAACCCTAAAACATCCAGCCACGATACGAGAAAAGTTACGCAGCCGCCGCCATCGCGAAGACAAGTTTCGGGGGACATAAGTGTCTGTTCCGGCACGCCGCCGGGACGGGGAATTGCCCCCGGAGTCATCTCCATCGACACCACCGCCATCTTCATCGCCGCTGCTGTCTCCCATGATGAGGAGGGAGTAGTTCTCCCCCGAGGCTGATGGCTCTACCGGTAGCTATGTGGTTTATCTCTCTCTCCCATGGTGTGATCTTTATGTGATCATGAGCTTTGTATCACTATTAATCTATGTGCTACTATAGTGATGTTATTAAAGTAGTCTATTCCTCCTCCATGATGTAAAGGTGACAGTGTGTGCATCATGTAGTACTTGGCGTAGGTTATGATTGTAATCTCTTGTAGATTATGGAGTTAACTATTACTATGATAGTATTGATGTGATCTATTCCCCCTTTCATAGCTATTGGTGACAGTGTGTATGCTATGTTAGTACTCGGTCTAAATTGCAACGGTCGATTATGCACTCTAGAGGTTACTTTAATATGAACTCCGGATGTTGTGGACCTTGTTTACTCCGGCTTGAGGTGTGCTCTTGTAGCCCTACACAATAAATGGTGTTTGTTATCTAACAAGAGAGTGTTTGAAAGTATCACAAGTGAGGAGAAGTTATTTATTTATTATGTGATCATTGTTGAGAGTGTCCACTAGTGAAAGTATGATCCCTAGGCCTTGTTTCCAAATAACGAATCACCGTTTATTTACTGTTCTACTGCATGTTTACTTGCTGCCATCTTTATTTCAGATTGTTACTATCAATCATACTCATCCATATCACTTGTATTTCACTATCTCTTCGCCGAACTAGTGTACCTATACATCTGACAAGTGTATTAGGTGTGTTGGGGACACAAGAGACTTCTTGTATCCTAATTGCAGGGTTGCTTGAGAGGAATATCTTTGACCTCTACCTCCCTGAGTTCGATAAACCTTGGGTGATTCACTTAAGGGTAACTTGCTACTGTTCTACAAACCTCTGCTCTTGGAGGCCCAACACTGTCTACAGGAATAGAAGAGTGCGTAGACATCAAGCTATTTTCTGGCGCCGTTGCCGGGGAGGTAAGGTAAAAGGTATTCACATCCTCCGACTACTAAGCTATTTCCTAGCACTGTTGCCGGTGTGTGAGTGCTCGAAGGTATCTCCTTTAGATTCTACAATTGCATCTTTTTGTTTCTTGTTTTTATTTTTCACTAGTTAGGCATAATGGACAATAAATTTAGTGAGCTTTTTAATCTTTTTCCTGAGTTAGAATTGTTTGATGCGAAAATTGAAAAACCTATGGAACCTTATTTGCATGCTAATAGCAATGTTATTAGTATGAACGCAATTACTGCTAATGCTATGGAAAAGTCTAAGCTTGGGGAAGCTAGTTTTTATGATCCTTTTAGCTTCCCAGTTTTAGGGGAGAAAATTTATTCTGATAATGCTTTAACTCCCATATGCGATAACTCTAATGATGCTTGTGATATTCCAAATCCACCTACTGAAAGCATTCCCTTCAAGATACCTATGAAAATTGTTGAACTTACTATGAACAATTGCTATTTTGGAGATGAGACTGTCCATCCTAGTGATCATTTACTCTTTATACATGAATTATGCGAGGTTTTCGAGAGTGCAGGTATTTCAAAGGACCAAGTTAAGAGGAAGCTATTCTCTATATCTCTGAAGGGCAGAGCTGCGGAATGGTATAAGATGCTGAAGAATGGTCGATCTATTGGTTGGGAGGAAATTGTACCTCTCTTTTATTCTAAATTTTATCCTCCTCATGAAATGCATATTGATAGGAATTACATTTATAACTTTTATCCTCGTGATGGAGAGAGTATTTCTGTAATGTCCCAGGTTTAGAGACGATCGAGGGGTAGATTTTAGAAAGGGATGTGCATTGCATTGCAAATTCTGGGGAAATTTCGCGCTTTTAAACAAAAACTGCATCGAAGGGGGACAAGTTTCACTCTCGACACCTTACAGGGTTAGGGTTTCGAGAGTGCGACAAACTTGCACCCCATTTAACTAGTTTAGGTTTTTGAAAAGAGAGGGGGAGAGATCACCTCAAACTTAAGTTGCATGGTTAAGTTCAAAGTTAAGTTGTATGATTGGATTCAACTCAAAGTTGAATTTGAATTTCAAATTCAAACATAAAACAAATATCTCATAATTTAATTGTAAGGAAATTCACTAAGTAAATAATTAAAATACAAATTATAAATAATGCACATAATAAATAAAGCTCATTAGAGAAAACCTTGAGCTTTATTGATCATCACACAATTTACATTGTCTTTACAATATTCATAATGAAAATAAATGAATATTACAACAAATTACACAAATTGGAAAAATAGAAAAGAAAATAAAAAGAAAAGTACAAGGATAAATTCTGCTCTAAATACTACAAGATCATCTTCACTTGATCTTGGACTTGGTGATCTTCTGGACCATTTTGATCAATTGCCTGATCCCTGCACACAAATAACACACATAGAACTTTATGCCAAGTGGCAATGCCACTTGGCAGATTAGCAAAGAAATAGAACTGGAGGGGATATGCTCATGGATCTGCCGAGCTGATCCTCTCCAAGCCAAGTTCAAAGCATCAGGTGCACACACACACACACAGGCAGCTCACACTGCATGTGTGCATGCTCAACACCAAGGCATTGGGTGTGCATGCATCACAGCACACACACACACCAGCAGTGAGTCACAAGCTGAGCCAGACCAAGCTGTCGACCAGGGGAGAAGAGGCCAACCATATAAAAACCTCTCCAACAGTAAACCCTAACCATTGCATCGACAGCAGCCTCACAGGGTAAGTCTCAAGAACACAAGAACAGCTTGAATAGCCACTGCTGTTCAGCACATCTTTACTACCACAGAACCAAATCAAGCTTCACAAGCTCACAAGGAGGAGCAGGACAAGCACCAGTTCATCACTGAAGCAAACCAACCAACTAGAAGCAATCCTCTACACCAACACCCACATCCTAGGAGCTGGAGTGAGGTATACACAAATTAACCTGAGCAAACACAGGTTTTGCTCATCAATAAGCATACACTTGCATCACAGAGGCAAGGAGGGTATGAAACCATGGATATATCATCACTTGGTTGCAAAACCATTTGGTGCCAGCAATTAAAGCAAGGACTAGAAGGAAAATAAACCAGGGAACACTTGGTTGTGTCAACACAGTGACACAACCAGAGAAATCCATCATGGATTTGATCCCAGCTAGTCATTCCCAATCACCTAGCACTAATTGGTTCACTAACCATCGAACAGTAGACAAATCCATGTCTACTTTGTTTTCAACATCAAAAGCTACTGGTAATTCCACAAAAAGGGATCAACCAGAGAGCATTGGACCATCCACAGCAAGCCACCTAAGGTGGGAGCTTCCTGAGCAACCAAGAATGGCTGCTGAGGCCACCTCAACCACCAAAAACAACCAAACCACCAAGCCTGTACATATATCATTACCCAGAAGGGTTCAAATGGAGCTAGGGTCCCCAATAAATGATTGGCATCCCTCCAGCTCTACCAAATCCACTAATATGATCATCACTGCAAGGCAGTTCACATCAGTTATCCAAATATCAAGGCAAACTAAGCAGATAAATGAAACAGGTAAGCTACTGATGCACTGGATCTTGCAGATGATCCAATGGATCATTGCAAGCATCCACTGATGCTTGGGCAAGCACCAGCACACACATGCTAAGCCTTCTGATGCGCCACATCTCGCCGGCGGAGACGGCCGGAGATGGCCGGAACAATTCGGAGAAGGTGGCGGCGACACGGGCGTCGCGGGAGTGCGAGGAGCTAGGGTTCGCGAGCGAGTGGGGAGAAGGGGTCGGTGCGACCGACTGAGCCCAAGTGCGGCTCGGGTTAGGGTTAATCGCTGGGCCACCCTGACAGGTGGGCCCAGGGGCATTTGTGTCTTTTCACAAATAAACAAAAATGCTGAAACTTTGAAAATTCATAGAAAATTATTTATAGCTCTAAAAAAAATTAAAAATATGAAAATAGATCAGCATAAAATTCTCTACCTAAATAAAATATCAAAGGGAAATTTTGAAGTCAATTAAGAATAAGTCTTAATTTGATGATTTAAATAATCATTTAAATCACACATATTATTTTCAATAATGAAAATAAGTCCATTAATACCTTTGGACTATAAAAACACCTTGACAACATTTCAAGGTTGTATTTTATCCTAAACAAAATATCCCTAAATTGTTCTTAGTATTAACCTTCTACATAAAATAATAAAACACCGGAAAAGGGGGGAAACAACCCTAAAAGTTGAATCATGCATAATTGCTTCTTTAACCATTGCCCTTATCGGACAATGATGCTATTTTTCAGCAGCAGAGGACAAGGGTCAGTCCACACCATCCAACTGCAACACTTTGCAGTGTTCAGGCAAGTTCATCGCTTGCTCATGTCATTTGAGTATTTATACCAAAGTACTTGCAAAGTACTATACTTATCACTCTTGCATAAAAAATCAAAAATACTATTTTCATAACTATGAATATGACTATGTGGTGGGCAATGGAACCATGGTATGTGTTGATATGGTGGAGGTTCCATTGCACGGGTTTATATCCATCTAGGATTAAACAACAAATGTCGTCCAGTGATTCTTGTGCCGTATAACTCGTGTTCACCATAAGATCTGGAGTGGGACGGAGTAGTCAAAAGTGTTTCCACTTATCGTACATCAACGGACGCGCTTTACCGTAGACACTTGGATCTGTCGGGGGCAAGCGGTAGGTTGGGGAAGCCCTAAGTCCCCACGGCATAGTCCGTAGACACTTGTCGCCCGAGGAACAAGCGGTAGGCTGGGGAAGCCCTAAGTTCCCCACGGTATTGCGGTCTATGATGGGTTGCAGCTACCGGCGTAGGAATGTATGGTAGAGCCCTGCATTGTCGTCGTGGTCGGGGTCCACCCTGAAATATATGGGAATAATGGGACCGGCGTGGACCCAGGGTCGGGGTATGCAACAAAGGGTGGGTGTTCGGGGTAGCGGAGGAACATGATTGACTAGGACCTTATACCGGGCCTCACACCAAAGGAAGTGTGGACGGGAAAGCTGCCGGTTGGCACCAAGGTTAAGATCTCTTATGGGTAAAGAAACACACCTCTGCGAGTGTAACGAATTGTGACCGAGTCACTCCTTGTTCCGGGATTTGGAACTGCGAACGCTGCCGGAAAGGAACTCCATGAAGTTCTAGTAAACCGGTGAAGGCTGACGGACATAGTTCTTCTGAATAAAAACAACCTTTTGAAGAAATGGTTATCAAAACCTGCATGGTATCAGACTTTTTGGTCTGGTACCGTAGTTAGTGCATTAAACACCTCTTACCTAATATGAACTTGTTGAGTACGCTCGTACTCATACCACTCTTAAATCCCCAGCTAGACCTGTCTGAACCATCTGGAGGAGGACAACGACAACCCTGAAGGAGCCGACATCATCGGCTATGAAGAACCAGACCTCTCTGGAGGTATTGAAGGCGTAGATTACCTCATAGTCTACGGAACCGGGGAGGCTTCCGGAGGAGATCAAGCCTAGAAGCATCGAGTAGTAGTAGTAGCCGAGCAGCACGAACTCTTAATACCTAGCTGCTCGAGAGAATAAATGTTTAGTCTCATGAAACTTCTATATTGTAAGTTAAGTTGGGTTCGCCTCGAACCCAGGAGTAACCCTCTCAGGACCCAAGAGGAGCTCCAGGATGATATGTACCTTTGGTTTGTAATAATGTATGAATGAGTTATGGACCTGCTATGTTCTGTTGTACTACTCTGAGGGATGTAATATTTCCGGATTGGTACTTCGCGAATGTTATACCAACGACTGGCATACTACAACATGCAGTGGTATGCAGGGTCACCACAGTTGGTATCAGAGCAAAAGCTTTGACCTTAGGTTGGAACCTAGTAAATGGGACGAAAACGTTAGGAGTCAAATAGGATTAGTAAAGAATTCTCTAAAAATATGGTGTATATTCAATTGAGAATACAACAATCATATCTTTTAGTGCGATAATTCTTTATTATCTCTATTATGATGCATTATTACTAATCTTATATTCTTTCTATTCCTACAGCCAACAATGGAAAGTTCACGTCCGGGACGAAACGTGAAAGTGATGGATTCCACACTAAGTGAATATGAAGGGGGACTCGCAGATATTCTTCGTGCCATGTTACTTGAATTGGGGTGTGATCCCCAGATTCAAGCAAAGAAATACATGTACTATGATGGTACTGTATTGGCAAAGTGTAGAGTAGAGCTACGACTTCCCGAATCTTTGGGAATGATCGTAGTCATGCCAGCAGGAGAAGCCAGAACCATCAACACCGCCTACCATATAGCTGTTATGAGAGCCATAACCGATATCCGGGAGCATAAGACGAAAGAGCTTATGGGTTCCGAATTCACCCACATTCCTCACATGGAGGAAGAGGATGATCCCATGCTTGAACCATTTTAAATACGCCAAACGCAAACCAGTTGAAGCGGCAAAATACATGGACAATAGCCGTAACTTACTATCATTGTTATTTCAGTTGAACCGTCATTTGACGGGTGCAATTGATACAATGCTAGAAGAGTTCACCGAACCCAAGGAGGAGACAAAAGGAAAGGAACCCATGGAGGGAGTGGTTCATACACCAGTTTACTCAGCTGGTGATTACATTAGCATTGACCATCCAGAACAGCAAACCACACCTATTACACCTAGGTACTTTCCTAGTAACTCCTATGGAGGATATGAAGGTGGCGAGGAATCCGGAAACCATCAGCATTCCGTGACTCCTATAGAAAACTCAATAGGTTGGCGTTGGGGATCAGATACTGGAAACCCTAGTGATTCGGTTAGGTATAATCCTGAGATGAATGATGATGCCACAACCCATTTTCAGGACGATCAGTATAATAGAGGTGATATTCAGGGGTATCCGATGCTGATTGAATCTGATACTGAAGGTGGAAATACCTTTGGCGGAGTCACCGGGGAGTACACCCGATGGGTGGACTATGATGCACTGAATGACCAGTTTATGAACACAGATTTTGCCCTCGGAACATCATCCGATTCCGACTACAAGCCTACGGGAAGACCCTATGTTCCAGATTCTGTCAGGAGGACTTCACGTTCGACCGGATGGAAGCCTGGGATGTACCGGGAGTGAAGCACGACTAGAGACCACCATGGGAGGCGAGACTACAATACAGTTGTACCACATGTATTGTAGTATGTAATATTTGTATAAATTTGTACATATACTTTAATAAGTGAGTTTGCATACTCACATCGCTACCGAGTATTGTAATAAGACCACTTATGTATGTATATACAGGGTATATGTTTTGTATGATTTGCATTTGCTTCTTGATTTCCATTGCATGACTAGTTCTGTGCACAAAGTTGAGCTCAGAAAACTTGCGCATGGAGTAATTATGAGTACCACTTTGTGTTGCAGAACTAGGGGGATATGTCGGGAGCGCCGAGTGAGGAGAGTGAAGAGCAGCACCTCGAGCGTGAGGCCAGACAGAAGGTTGAGGCTGATGAAGCAGCCAGGAATCAGTTTCCACCACCACCACCACCCATGACGCAGCAGAACTTTGTCCAGTATATGCAGATGATGGAAGAGAGACAACGTGTAACGTTGGAGCAGCAGAATAAATTTTTCCAGGAGCTGCTGCAACAGAACAGAGTTGAGAGACCTGAGAATCAGGGAGTCACTTTGTCGGACTTCCAGAACACCAAACCCATATCTTTTGCATACGCGCCCGAGCCAATGGACGCGGAAGACAGGCTTATGGATACCGAACGAAAGCTTAATATTGTTGGTTGCAACGACCTGGAGAAGGTCCGTTATGCTACACATTTATTGTGTGGACCCGCCGCATCTTGGTGGGATAATATAGTAGCCGTTTATCCGGCTGGTAAGGTATTCACCTGGGAAGAGTTTAAGAGGAAGTTCAGGGAATCCAATGTCCCTGAAAGCATAGTGGAACTGAAGCGTCGAGAATTTGAGAGTCTCGAGCAGAAAGACAATGCTATCCTGACTTATGTCAGGGAATTCTCAAAACTGTCCCGGTACGCTGTTGAAGAAGTCAACATTGAGGACAAAAAGAAGAAGAGGTTTTTGAGGGGGTTAAGTCCCCAGTTTAAGGTACAGCTCCGGATGATGAGAGCGACGGAATTCCAAGAGTTGGTGGATGCAGCCATCACTCTTGAAGATGACTTCAAGCAACTGCAAGATGAGAAAAGAAAGAAGGCTAAATATGAGCCTAAGAGGTTTGTTAGCAACAAACCCAATACCAGCTTGAGTTTCAAGCCTAGATACAACAACAACAACAACAACACCAACAACAAGAACAGCAACTACTATAATAGCAGGAGGAATCAAGCATTCCAGACTGCCAACCAGATAGTCTGCCGTAGCTGTGGAGGAAGAGGACACTTTTCCAAGGATTGCAAAAAGCCAATGATAATATGCTTTGGCTGCCGAGAGGAAGGGCACATGTTGAAGGATTGCCCCAAGAGAAAGAATGGAGGAGGTCAGTCAGGAGGAGGAGGAAGCCGAGGAGGAAACCCTGGAGGGAACTGGAAGAACAAGAAACCCTTCGGCAAGCTGAACTGCACCAGCTTGGAGGAGGTGGTGAACTCCGATCAAGCAGTGATAGGTACGCTTCAGATACTCACTCATCCTAGCAAAGTACTTTTTGATACTGGTGCAACTACATCATTCATTTCCCAGCAATTCATCATCAAACATGGGATTAGATGCACTAAGTTAGATAAACCTATAACCATACTTTCTGCGGGGGGAACGATATTATTAACCCACACTAAACCTGGACAAGTCATTATGATCAATAAGTGTGCGTTTGACGCAGACCTGTTCATTTTACCGATGAAGGACATTGATGTCATTCTTGGTATGAACTGATTAGAGGAAAATGGCGCACTTATAGATTGTACCCATAAAACAGTATCTTTGAAAAGCCCAGGTGGAGATAGAATCATTTATCAAGGAGATAAGCATACTCAGATTGAAGTGGAGTTGAAGTTGAACAGCATGAAGGAAGTGAAACTCGAGGACATTCCCGTGGTCAACGAATTCCAAGATGTATTTCCTAAGGAATTACCTGGAATGCCACCAGATAAGGGAGATAGAATTTACTATCGACCTAATTCCAGGAACAGCACCCATTGCTAAAGCACCATACAAGATGGGGCCTAAAGAGTTGAAAGAACTCAAGGAACAATTGGATGACCTGGAACAGAAAGGATTCATACAGGAGAGTATCTCACCATGGGGATCACCTGTGATTTTCGTGGATAAAAGAGATGGAGGTCGACGGATGTGCGGAGACTATAGGAATCTGAACAATGTTACAATCAAGAACAAGTACCCACTTCCTAGAATCCAAGATCTTTTTGATCAAGTTAGAGGCGCGGGAGTCTTTTCCAAGATTGATCTAAGATCCGGTTATCACCAGATAAAGATAAAAAAGGAAGACGTTCCGAAAACAGCCTTTGTCTCGAGGTACGGACATCACGAGTATCTCGTAGTACCTTTTGGACTAACCAATGCCCCAGAAATATTCATGAATCTCATGAATAAAATCTTCATGCCATGTCTTGACAAGTTTGTCATCGTATTCATCGATGATATCTTGATCTATTCCAAGGACAAAGCTGAACATGCTGAACATCTTAGGATAGTGTTGCAAACACTAAGGGAACACCAGCTGTACGCCAAGTTCAGTAAGTGTGAGTTTTGGCTAGATCAAGTAGAATTTCTTGGTCATGTCATTAGCAAGGATGGGATAGCCGTCAACCCTAGTAAAGTAGCATCAGTTTTGGACTGGGAAGCACCCAAGAACGTCAAGGAAATCCGAGGATTCTTGGGAATGGCAGGATACTACCGGAGATTCATAGAAGGATTCTCGAAGATAGCAGGGCCAATGACCAAGTTGCTAAGGAAGAACACACCTTTCGTGTGGTCTGATGAGTGTGAGAAGAGTTTTCAGACTCTGAAAGAGAAACTCACCACAGCACCGGTGTTAGCAGTTCCGGAAGATGGCAAGGATTACACCGTATACTGCGACGCATCCAAACATGGATTGGGATGTGTGCTCATGCAAGATCGGAAAGTAATATCTTATGGATCGAGGCAACTCAGACCTCATGAAGTAAACTATCCAACTCATGATTTAGAGTTAGCAGCAGTTGTTTTTGCACTCAAAACTTGGAGACATTTTCTCTATGGAGCCAAGTGTGAGCTCTATACGGATCATAAGAGTCTCAAGTACTTCTTCACTCAAAAGGAACTCAATATGAGGCAGAAAAGATGGCTTGAATTGATCAAGGACTATGATCTGACCATCAACTATACTCCAGGAAAGGCTAATGTTGTAGCAGATGCCCTGAGTAGGAAGAGTACTGGAGGAACAGAACCAGAAATTTCACCGGAGTTGAAGAAGGAAATAAGCCAAGCCCAAATCCAACTTTGGGAGAAAGAGGCTCATGAAGGACTATCAGCTTTGCAAGTAGCCGATGAAATGAATGTCAATCTCAAGAATGAGATAATCATGGGTCAATTAGATGATCCATTCATCATAGAGGAGATGAGGAGGATTGACGAAGGAAGACCATCAGAATTTCACCGAGGAGAGATGGAATCATTATGGTTCCAGAAGAGGATTTGTGTTCCGGATATTGCTGAGATCAAGGAAGTAATACTCCGGGAAGCCCATCAAACACCATACTCCATTCATCCGGGAAGTACAAAGATGTACATGGATCTAAAGGAGCTATTCTGGTGGAACAACATGAAGAGAGAAATAGCACAGTATGTGGCGGAATTCCATACCTGCCAAAGAGTGAAGGCCGAACACCAGAGTCCGGCAGGAAAGTTACAACCTTTACCCATTCCAGAATGGAAATGGGAGGAGATAGGAATGGATTTCATCACCGGACTACCCATGACCAATAAAAAGAAGGACATGATATGGGTAATCGTGGACCGGTTGACGAAAAGTGCACATTTCTTAGCGGTAAATCAGCAAGACAAAGGAGAGAAACTCATTGATCTTTACATCAAAGAGATCGTGAGTAAACATGGAGTGCCCAAAAAGATCGTGTCGGATCGAGGATCCGTGTTCACATCAGCATTCTGGAAGCAACTACATGAAGCTTTGGGATCCAAGTTGGACTATAGTACCGCCTATCATCCCCAGACAGGTGGACAAACTGAGAGAACTAACCAGATCCTAGAGGACATGCTTAGGGCTTGTGCCCTAGACTTCGGAGGATCATGGGAAGAACACTTGCCATTAGCAGAGTTTTCATACAATAATAGTTACCAAAGCAGCATCAAAATGGCACCATTCGAAGCTCTGTATGGAAGAAAGTGTAGATCACCGATATGTTGGTATGAAGCTGGATCAAGCAAAGAGTTCAACCCAGATTATGTCAAGGAAAAGCAACACATCATTGACATCGTAAGAGATAGACTGAAGATAGCTCAAAGTCGACAGAAGAGCTATGCAGACCAAAAGAGAAGGACTTGGGAGCCACAAGTTGGAGATATGGTATATCTTAAGGTGAGCCCGATGAAAGGTCTTCAGAGATTCGGAGTAAAGGGAAAGTTGAGCCCTAGATACATCGGACTTTTCAAGATACTGAGTCAGAACCGAGGTTTAGCCTTTGAATTGGATCTACCGGGAAGGCTAGCTCAAGTTCACAATGTATTCCATGTGTCACAACTCAGAAAATGCTTAAAGACCCTAGATGAGCCAGTATCACATGCTGAGCTCGAGTTACAACCAGATCTGACTTACATCGAGAAGCCAGCCAAGATTCTCGAGGAGAGCTGGAAACAACTCCGAAATAAAGCTATAAAGTACTGCAAGATACAATGGAAACATCACCCCGAGAGGGAAGCCACCTGGGAAAAGGAAGAAGACCTGAGGAAAACATACCCCGAACTGTTCAGGTATTACAACCACAACTTCGGGACGAAGTTTTCTTTAAGGGGGAAGGCTGTAATGTCCCGGGTTTAGAGACGATCGAGGGGTAGATTTTAGAAAGGGATGTGCATTGCATTGCAAATTCTGGGGAAATTTCGCGCTTTTAAACAAAAACTGCATCGAAGCGGGACAAGTTTCTCTCTCGACACCTTACAGGGTTAGGGTTTCGAGAGTGCGACAAACTTGCACCCCATTTAACTAGTTTAGGTTTTTGAAAAGAGAGGGGGAGAGATCACCTCAAACTTAAGTTGCATGGTTAAATTCAAAGTTAAGTTGTATGATTGGATTCAACTCAAAGTTGAATTTGAATTTCAAATTCAAACATAAAACAAATATCTCATAATTTAATTGTAAGGAAATTCACTAAGTAAATAATTAAAATACAAATTATAAATAATGCACATAATAAATAAAGCTCATTAGAGATAACCTTGAGCTTTATTGATCATCACACAATTTACATTGTCTTTACAATATTCATAATGAAAATAAATGAATATTACAACAAATTACACAAATTGGAAAAATAGAAAAGAAAATAAAAAGAAATGTACAAGGATAAATTCTGCTCTAAATACTACAAGATCATCTTCACTTGATCTTGGACTTGGTGATCTTCTGGACCATTTTGATCAAGGGATTTCTATTTTCGTGCCCTCGGTTCCTTAGTTGTACTCAGTTTTCCCCAGCTCCTTAGTTTTTCCTCAGTTTTACCCAAACTTTTGTCTGAAACCATCACACGTGATGTAACGGCCGCTTGCCCGACGGTTGACCGTTATCTTCCGACTAGTGGGGCCACGTAGAGCCCGCAAAGACACGTCGGACCATCCATCTTTGTTTGACCGTAAGCATCGCCGTATCCCCGACCAAAACGCGAACGAGTGGGGCTTCGGTATATCGAATGACAAGTGGGGCCATGACGCCGATACAAGGGGCAATACACGGGTAGGATTAGATTTTTAAATGGAGCTCTACGAGCGATGGCACGGAGGAGGTGGCATGCGGGGTGCCGAGATGAGATCGACGTCCACAATGAACTGCATGAGGCGAGACCAGTACGCATTAGATAGATATGAACTAGACGCGTTTAACCATGCAAAGAAGAGAAGAAATGGTCGACGACATCGAAGACTACGTCAAAACTTTGACTGACCGTGTCGGACACGAACACGAGCAATGTAGAGAAAACTAGTGTCTCTCCTTTCCGGCGTGTATAGGTGGGTGCTAGGAGAGTGTGGTGGCGAAGGGAAAGACCTCGCGGCGGTCCGTGGCGTCCAAGCATAGCGGGTCGGCGTGGCCGTGCCCACGGCCGGCGTGCATGCATGTTCGGCATTGGCATCGGCATGTACGTTCGGCATTGGCCTCGGCGGTATCTCTCGGTGTGTCGGTGATCGAATGAGGGGACGGGATTGAGGGTGCATCCCGACGTTGACCTAGCGAGTGGCGGCGAGCATAGCCGTTTCGACCATGCCGATATCGGCATCGGCATCGTTTGGAGTCCGTGGTGCTCGAATCAAGTTGGGATTTGTTTCTCGTAGGCCAAAATGAATTTGAAACAAGTTTCATGTTGAAGGTTAGGTAACGAAAGTTTGTAACTATCCCAAAATTATACTAGCGCCATGGTGAGGTTCTTTTTGATAGAGCTATACGGTTGGGCAAACTTTTTTGACACTTTTTAGATAGGGTTCCTTGTTGTTACACGTATGGCATCATGTATGGAAAATTTGTGGTCATTTGGAGATGTTCGAAAAAATCACTTTGCTTAAGCGCATGCCGTTTCGTCTCGCTGAAACCAGCTTTTCTAACAAGGTGATTTTTTCTACCTTCTCTAAATAACCTCAAATTTCATACAGCTGATCTTCTATACATAGATAGATAGATTGTTTCGTTTTTACATTTTTCGAACTTTTTATTTCCCTTTATAATACCCAATTGATTTTCAGGTCAAAACCTCGAAAAACAGCATCATGTATGGCATCATTTCACCCTAAATTTCAAATTTTCCGAAACTTTCCCTTTTAGATATTCCTTGTTGTTATAGGTATGCCATCATGTATGCCAAACTTGGTTAGGTCTCACTCGAAACCAGCTTTTGTAACAAATTAGGTGATGGTTTATCATTTTTTTTTGCGTGAAAAGTAATGGCAACAACAAATCGGTGATGGTTTATCATTTTTTTTGCGTGAAAAGTAATGGCTACAACAAATTGTTGATGGTTTATCATTTTTTTGCGTGAAAAGTAATGGCAACAACAAATCGGTGATGGTTTATCATTTTTTTTGCGTGAAAAGTAATGGCTACAACAAATTGTTGATGGTTTATCATTTTTTTGCGTGAAAAGTAATGGCAACAACAAATCGGTGATGGTTTATCATTTTTTTTTGCGTGAAAAGTAATGGCAACAACAAATCGGTGATGGTTTATCATTTTTTTTGCGTGAAAAGTAATGGCTACAACAAATTGTTGATGGTTTATCATTTTTTTGCGTGAAAAGTAATGGCAACAACAAATCGGTGATGGTTTATCATTTTTTTGCGTGAAAAGTAATGGCTACAACAAATTGTTGATGGTTTATCATTTTTTGCGTGAAAAGTAATGGCAACAACAAATCGGTGATGGTTTATCATTTTTTTTGCGTGAAAAGTAATGGCTACAACAAATTGTTGATGGTTTATCATTTTTTTGCGTGAAAAGTAATGGCAACAACAAATCGGTGATGGTTTATCATTTTTTTTGCGTGAAAAGTAATGGCTACAACAAATTGTTGATGGTTTATCATTTTTTTGCGTGAAAAGTAACGCCTAAAATAGTTTATAATTTTTAGCGTGTGAAAAATAATACAGAAAACCGCCCTTCAGCATACTTAGAGGGTGGAAGCTAATTAACCGCCAACAGAGAGAGAGAGGGGTTATCCTGCCCGTTCCCTATATCATACGATCAACGGTCGGCGGGCACGATCCGCGTGACATGGGCTAGACCAATCAGGGCGATGATGCACGTCTGCGAGAATTTGTGAAGAGAGAGGGCAAAACTGAGTACTATCAAGAAACCAAGGGCACCCGAGTAGTAAACAGACTAAGGGATTCAAATTTGAGATTTGAAAAATGGAAAATGTGTGTTTTGTACAATGAAACCCATCTTGGCCTACCTCAAACTATTTGCAATACCAATATACATCGGTGTGAGAATTGTGGCCTCATTTAGACAAAGTATGATTTGGGGAAGCTGTTTTGGGAAGGGCTTGTTGTGGAAAACCATGCACCTTCATAGCTACTAGGTGATTTGAGAAGTGGCAATTTGTGGTAAAACTTGATTTATCTATGATTTATCTATGATTTGAGAAGTGGCAATTTGTGGTAAAGACTCCATGAGTAAGTGCCACTCTTTTTAGGATTTTTTTGCACATTAAATGACTCATTTAACTAGTTAATCCCATTTGTTGACTCTCTGTTGACCAGCCACTTGAGGGTAAAACTGAGTATATTGCACTAGCCAGTATTAGCACTCGAGGGGAAAATTGAGCACACAAAAAATGCTAGTATAAGACTCGAGGGTATACCCGAGTATATCTAAATTTCCAGGGTTAGACTCGAGGACACGTGCAATTGTTGACGCGTAGACGCGGGTCGCGGTGGAGAAGTCGAGACGTGCAATCGTGGACGCGTGTCGCGTTGCGAAGTCCAAGACGTGCGTACGTGCACCGGTGCACGCGTAGGACGCGGGTCGCATTAACCACCCCTCGCCTTTATAGACGCCTCCTCGCACTCTCTCTCGTCACTCTCACTCGCTCACGCATCGCCAACTCTCTCACGTCCCATCATCTTCTCCAAAGCAAAAAACCCTCTCCCTCTCCCTCTTCCTCTTCCTCCGCCGTAGAGATGGACAAGGAGAATGCCAATCCCATCGTCGAGGTGGGCGCAAAGCGCGACGCCTCCATCTTCGGCGCCGTCCCCTATACGGACGACGACGCCTCCGCCGCCGCCGCCGCCGCCGGTGCATCGGACGCCGCCGCCGCCGGTGGCGCCGGATCCCGGCGGGATGGGTCGACCCCTACGACCCCGTGCCGTACGTCCCGCCCCCGAACCCCTACGACACCTCCCTGGAGGACCCATGGAACGAGGTAACTACGGTTTGCTTCCTTTTTTGTTCCCCATTCCTTTTTGAACCCTATTTTTGCTGGTGTAGATGGATCTGTAGATGGATGAGTATTGGGCTAATATTTGCGCCGATTTTATTCCATTTTGTTTTGATCACTTCTTGATTTCGTTTAAGATTTGGGGTTCGGCTCGTTCGGTTAATTTATGCAAGTAATATTGGATCTCAATCAGTTAATTTATGCAAGTAATGATGGGATCTCAATCAGCTTATTTTATGCACTAATCAAAAGATATCAACCGTTTAATTTTGCAAATAATCTCGAATGTGTTCAAGTTTAGATCTAGTTCAGATCTAGAATCCGTTTCTTTGCCTATGATGAATGGTTGGGCACAAATTTTTACAGTGGAGGGTTCAGCGAACCATTGCTGTGTACAAATCTGTTGTGCATGAGCTTTAGTTCGCTAACACCTTCCCCGTAGATATATAATCATGTCCACTCTAACCGAGGCTGACTCTGTTTTTCTTAACTTTGTTATCATGTACGTTAGTCATCGTTGCAACTCATTCACTAGTTTCTGTTTGATATGGATCAGATGTCTGGCAGCGACGTCGGCAGCGACGAAGAGGAGGAGGACGTCAAGACTCGCCAGAGTCCTCGCGGAGGCTGCAGGTCGGCCAGTACATCTCCTACTTCGCCAAGGAGGTGTACGAGTGCCCCTTCCGCACCGGGAGACTCGGCGCCACGGACTTCAACCGCCTCGTCACGCATGCCGAGAACATCGGCAACACCTTCCCCAACGTCGGCACGACGGTGAACGTCCACTCCTTCCGCGCCAAGCACAGGGCGCTCGGCATGCACCTCCGCAGCTTGCAGCGGGTGGAGATCTCCGCCGGCCGCATGCCTCCGCTCAAGCCCAAGGCTCCCAAGGGGAGCAAGAGCAACAAGTGGAGGCAGAGCCAGATGGGGTAGGCGGAGTCCCTGGACGTGTGCTGCCGCTGCCGCTGCCTCCTAGTTTGTTGTTGGGATCCCTTTGTTGTTAGCTAGGGATCCCTTGTTGTTATGTTAATATGATGGTGCCGTGAAGAACCTCGTTACTATGTTGGCTGCTCGTGTATGCAGCCTATTATCTATCCATATTATCTAGGGATTATCTATCCCTAGTCTACTATATTTTGTTGGCCGTACTTAGTTTTCTTGATTTACTATGACTCGTGAATTTATCGTACATTATCCCGGAGATTTGCTTCTAGATTTAACTACATACATATGGACCGTAGGGAGTACTAGATTTGCTGCCATATTGGGCAAACAACGAGGGCCAAAAGGCACAAATAATTGAAGAAAGTCAGAAATGCAAGCTTCTCTAGATTTTATACTAATTTGGTGAAAAGGACGAGAGAGAAAGAGGGGAAAAAGGTGCACTAAATAATGCCAATTTGGGGCCGAGAGAGACAGTAACCCAGCTCCCGCTCACGTGCAACCAAACGCTTCTCGTCCCGTCCCACGCGGTCCCTTTCTACCAGCCCCACGCGACGCGGGCCCACACGACGCGGCCCCACACGACGCGGCCCCACACGTGACAGAACGGTCAACTAAACGGGAATCCTGCCGTCTGAGTTGCTTCTGCGGGTTTCAGACAAACGTTTGGGGGTAAAACTGAGGAAAAACTAAGGAGCTGGGGAAAACTGAGTACAACTAAGGAACTGAGGGCACGAAAATAGAAATCCCTTTGATCAATTGCCTGATCCCTGCACACAAATAACACACATAGAACTTGATGCCAAGTGGCAATGCCACTTGGCAAATTAGCAAAGAAATAGAACTGGAGGGGATATGCACATGGATCTGCCGAGCTGATCCTCTCCAAGCCAAGTTCAAAGCATCAGGTGCACACACACACACAGGCAGCTCACACTGCATGTGTGCATGCTCAACACCAAGGCATTGGGTGTGCATGCATCACAACACACACACACCAGCAGTGAGTCACAAGCTGAGCCAGACCAAGCTGTCGACCAGGGGAGAAGAGGCCAACCATATAAAAACCTCTCCAACAGTAAACCCTAACCATTGCATCGACAGCAGCCTCACAGGGTAAGTCTCAAGAACACAAGAACAGCTTGAACAGCCATTGTTGTTCAGCACATCTTCACTACCACAGAACCAAATCAAGCTTCACAAGCTCACAAGGAGGAGCAGGACAAGCACCAGTTCATCACTGAAGCAAACCAACCAACTAGAAGCAATCCTCTACACCAACACCCACATCCTAGGAGCTGGAGTGAGGTATACACAAATTAACCTGAGCAAACACAGGTTTTGCTCATCAATAAGCATACACTTGCATCACAGAGGCAAGGAGGGTATGAAACCCTGGATATATCATCACTTGGTTGCAAAACCATTTGGTGCCAGCAATTAAAGCAAGGACTAGAAGGAAAATAAACCAGGGAACACTTGGTTGTGTCAACACAGTGACACAACCAGAGAAATCCATCATGGATTTGATCCCAGCTAGTCATTCCCAATCACCTAGCACTAATTGGTTCACTAACCATCAGACAGTAGACAAATCCATGTCTACTTTGTTTTCAACATCAAAAGCTACTGGTAATTCCACAAAAAGGGATCAACCAGAGAGCATTGGACCATCCACAGCAAGCCACCTGAGGTGGGAGCTTCCTGAGCAACCAAGAATGGCTGCTGAGGCCACCTCAACCACCAAAAACAACCAAACCACCAAGCTTGTACATATATCATTACCCAGAAGGGTTCAAATGGAGCTAGGGTCCCCAATAAATGATTGGCATCCCTCCAGCTCTACCAAATCCACTTATATGATTATCACTGCAAGGCAGTTCACATCAGTTATCCAAATATCAAGGCAAACTAAGCAGATAAATGAAACAGGTAAGCTAATGATGCACTAGATCTTGCAGATGAACCAATGGATCATTGCAAGCATCCACTGATGCTTGGGCAAGCACCAGCACACACATGCTAAGCCTGTATGAAGCACAAACAGCACTGGTTGAGCACCAGTGAGTCACAGAAAGGAGCACACACTTGCTCACAAGCAAGTAATGATAAATTGATCATCAGAGCATCACTAGCTCTTGCTACAGATCACCACAGCCAAGCATAGCATCAACACATGAACCAGATAATTAAATCAGCCACAGGACATGAACAAATACATCACAGATAATCAAATAAGCAAGATATCAAAGTATCCAGTAGCAGTTCATCAAGGGATAGAGCTGTACAGGCACAGCTATGCTCAGTGGAGCATCTCCATGAATTAGAGCACACAGGAAGGCATACCAGAGGCACTGGCACTTGCAAATTTGCAAGGATTACACACCATAATCAAGCCAGGGTCAAGCCTATGCACACACAGAATGCCCTAGTGGCTAGATCAATTGCTGGAGCAAGCCAAGTAGCCATAAGCATCACAGGATGCTCATGGGCGATCACAGAAGGGCCACAGGAGGGGAATAGCATGCAACAGTAGGGCATAGGATGAGATTAGTAAAGCAGTAGCAACTAGCATGCATGACAGCAGCAGCACTAGCACAAGCATGGCCACAGACGCAATGGCCATGGCAACAACACAGCAACAGCATGAGCGTGGCAGCACCAGCATAGCAGCAATGGCGTAAGGTCACAGGAGCATAGCTGCAGCAGTTCCTCTACATGGCAAGCGTCTCCACATGGAGAGCAGGCCAGCGGCGGAGCTAGACGAATAGGAGGAGGAGGTAACACAGATAGCAGAGAAGAGGAGGCACACTAACCTGGAGCGGAGCACCGCAGCGTGCCCATGGCGGCACGGCGGCACGGGCCGAACATGGCTGCGCCAGGCCGCAGCCAGTCCAGGCGTCGCCGGGCGCAAGCACCCCAGCACCACCACGGCGAGGCATACGGCCACGCCTCGGCGCCAGGAGCATCGGCGGCGACGAGATCGCCACGGCACCCCACGCCTGGCGACCAGAGGCGAAGAGGGCGAGACGAGCAGGCAGCGCAGCACAAATCACCGTGGTGGATCTGAAGCGCCGTTGAACGGCGGTTCAGATGCGCCACATCTCGCCGGCGGAGACGGCCGGAGATGGCCGGAACAATTCGGAGAAGGTGGCGGCGACACGGGCGTCGCGTGAGTGCGAGGAGCTAGGGTTCGCGAGCGAGTGGGGAGAAGGGGTCGGTGCGACCGACCGAGCCCAAGTGCGGCTCGGGTTAGGGTTAACCGCTGGGCCACCCTGACAGGTGGGCCCAGGGGCATTTGTGTCTTTTCACAAATAAACAAAAATGCTGAAACTTTGAAAATTCATAGAAAATTATTTATAGCTCTAAAAAAATAATTAAAAATATGAAAATAGATCAGCATAAAATTCTCTACCTAAATAAAATATCAAAGGGAAATTTTGAAGTCAATTAAGAATAAGTCTTAATTTGATGATTTAAATAATCATTTAAATCACACATATTATTTTCAATAATGAAAATAAGTCCATTAATACCTTTGGACTATAAAAACACCTTGACAACATTTCAAGGTTGTATTTTATCCTAAACAAAATATCCCTAAATTGTTCTTAGTATTAACCTTCTACATAAAATAATAAAACACCGGAAAAGGGGGGAAACAACCCTAAAAGCTGAATCATGCATAATTGCTTCTTTAACCATTGCCCTTATCGGACAATGATGCTATTTTTCAGCAGCAGAGGACAAGGGTCAGTCCACACCATCCAACTGCAACACTTTGCAGTGTTCGGGCAAGTTCATCGCTTGCTCATGTCATTTGAGTATTTTTACCAAATTACTTGCAAAGTACTATACTTATCACTCTTGCATAAAAAAATCAAAAATACTATTTTCATAACTATGAATATGACTATGTGGTGGGCAATGGAACCATGGTATGTGTTGATATGGTGGAGGTTCCATTGCACGGGTTTATATCCATCTAGGATTAAACAACAAATGTTGTCCAGTGATTCTTGTGCCGTATAACTCGTGTTCACCATAAGATCTGGAGTGGGACGGAGTAGTCAAAAGTGTTTCCACCTCTCGTACATCAACGGACGCGCTTTACCGTAGACACTTGGATCTGTCGGGGGCAAGCGGTAGGCTGGGGAAGCCCTAAGTCCCCACGGCATAGTCCGTAGACACTTGTCGCCCGAGGAACAAGCGGTAGGCTGGGGAAGCCCTAAGTTCCCCACGGTATTGCGGTCTATAATGGGTTGCGGCTACCGGCGTAGGAATGTATGGTAGAGCCCTGCATTGTCGTCGTGGTCGGGGTCCACCCTGAAATATATGGGAATAATGGGACCGGCGTGGACCCAGGGTCGGGGTATGCAACAAAGGGTGGGTGTTCGGGGTAGCGGAGGAACATGATTGACTAGGACCTTATACCGGGCCTCACACCAAAGGAAGTGTGGACGGGAAAGCTGCCCGGTTGGCACCAAGGTTAAGATCTCTTATGGGTAAAGAAACACACCTCTGCAGAGTGTAACGAATTGTGACCGAGTCACTCCTTGTTCCGGGATTTGGAACTCGCGAACGCTGCCGGAAAGGAACTCCATGAAGTTCTAGTAAACCGGTGAAGGCCGACGGACATAGTTCTTCCGAATAAAAACAACCTTTTGAAGAAATGGTTATCAAAACCTCGCATGGTATCGGACTTTCTGGTCCGGTACCGTAGTTAGTGCATTAAACACCTCTTACCTAATATGAACTTGTTGAGTACGCTCGTACTCATACCACTCTTAAATCCCCTGCTTAGACTGTCTGAACCATCTGGAGGAGGACAACGACAACCCTGAAGGAGCCTTCATCATCGGCTATGAAGAACCAGACCTCTCTGGAGGTATTGAAGGCGTAGATTACCTCATAGTCTACGGAACCGGGGAGGCTTCCGGAGGAGATCAAGCCTAGAAGCATCGAGTAGTAGTAGTAGTCGAGCAGCACGAACTCTTAATACCTAGCTGCTCGAGAGAATAAATGTTTAGTCTCATGAAACTTCTATATTGTAAGTTAAGTTGGGTTCGCCTCGAACCCAGGAGTAACCCTCTCAGGCCCCAAGAGGAGCTCCAGGATGATATGTACCTTTGGTTTGTAATAATGTATGAATGAGTTATGGACCTGCTATGTTTTGTTGTACTACTCTGAGGGATGTAATATTTGCGGATTGGTACTTCGCGAATGTTATATCAAGGACTGGCATACTACAACATGCAGTGGTATGCATGGTCACCACAATTTCCCTAGCATGGGGGAGATTGAAGTCACTAATGCTCAAATGTCCCATTCATGAGCTCCCCCGTAATGTTATTACTAATAATTTTTATGCAAGGCTTTCAGGACACCACAAGGACTATCTAGATGCCTGTTTGGAGGGATCTTTCACAAGCAAGGAGGTTGAAGCTAGATGGGATCTTCTTGAAAGAATTCAAAGCAATACTGAAGATTGGGAGAATGACAAAGGTAAGGAATCAGGTATAAACTACGAGTATGATTGCATTAAGTCTTTCGCTCAAACTGCTGATTTTCAAGAGCTTAGTGCTAAATATGGTCTTGATCCTCAAATTATGGTCGATTTCTATAGAGCCTTTTCTTCTCATATTAATGTTCCTAAAGAAAATTGGTACATGTATCACGAACCTTTTAAAGACACTTGCATGGAAAATGAAATTGTTGTTAATGATTGCAATAAACATGCTCAAACTTCTGAAAATGATATTTCCTATAAGCATGTTAATTTTTGTGGAGTTCATAGACCTTGTGAAAAGAATAAAATTGAAGAAGAATATTGTGTCCATCACAGGAATGAAAAAACTAGAAAGTGGTCTAGGGCTCTAGATGATCTTGGTGAAAAAGTTTGTGCCCTCTATCCTTTTATTTGTGAACTTTGCCATAGAGTGGGTCATTTTAATTTTCAATGCTCCTCCAATGATAATTCGAACCTTATGAGTGCTGCAAATTTGTATTGTTATGATGAAATCACTCCTAATCAAGCATGATGAACTTACTTTATTTTTGGGGTGTGAAGAGTTATTGAGAAAAACTTCTTTGGTGGATATGAGTGCTCTTGATATTAATAGTGTCCTGCATGGGTGTCTTTCTTATTGCATTGATAATTGCCACACAAATACTTACATACAAAATATTTTAGAAGATGACACTTTGCCAAAATATGATAGGACCGCTGTGTGTTTCGAACTTATTAATGAAAAGGAGGAATCCTCCCAAGTTTCTTCTATTGTTTCTGGAAATAAATCAGGTTATGTGGAGAAGCCTCCCTTCAAGCCTCTTCCTCCTAAAGAAGGGAACGAGGAGAAGGAAAAGGAGAAGAAGAAGGGAACAAAGAAGAGGAAGAAGAGGGGGAATAAAAAGAAAGAGGTAACGGCATATCCCCGCGTGTATGAGATAACAATAGGTAACCGTAAGTATGTTGCTCCTAATGATTATTATGATAATGAATCTGAGTACAATAATCTTCCTATGCCCTTTAACCATATTAGTGATCATGATTTGGAAGAGCACACTACCTTTGATATTGGAAATCTCTTTGGTACCGATTATGAAAGTAATGATGTTAGCACTATCCATGTTCCCTCAAACGATGATATTGAAAGCTCTAAGCTTGGGGATATTGTGCTTCAAAATCCTATATTTGAGACCTTTACTTTTAGTGAAAATGATGATATTATATATTCTGGTTTAGATCATCGTTATAGAGATGGATATGACACAGGTTATAATTATCCTTATGAAACTTATCATAGTTATGATGGGATTGTCAAAACCATTCCCTTAGTATGCAACTTGTTTACCATGTTCAAATTCTTGATAATGATCCTGCTCCAATTACTATTAATGAGAAGAGTTTTTCTTATGCCAAAAATAATGATACTTTTATGCATATGAACCATGATAAGAATGTTTTAAGTGATGGTTATATTGTGGATTTCATCAATGATGCTACTGAAAGTTATTATGAGAGAGGGAAACATGGTTATATGCATCTTAATAATATTAAGTTTCCCCTCTTTATGTTGAGAATTTTGAAGTTACTCGTGTTTTATCTTCCTATGCTTGTCACTTTGTTCTTCAAGAATTTATTTGTGTACAAGATTACTATGCATAGAAAGCGGGTTAGGCTTAAATGTGTTTTGAATTTTCTTTTTGATGCTCTCTTTTGCTTCAACTCTTATTTCTCGCGAGAGCATCATTAAAATTACTAAGCCCATCCTAATGGCTATAAAGAAAGCACTTCTTGGGAGATAACCCATGTTTTTATTTTGCTACTGTTTTGTTGTGTCTTGGAAGTTGTTACTACTGTATCAACCTCTCCTTATCATGTTTATTTCGTTTTTATGCCAAGTAAAGTCTCTAATAGAAAGTTGATGCTAGATTTGGATTTCTGCGCAGAAACAGATTTCTTAGCTGTCACGAATTCGCGTTTTTATCTCTGTAGAAGAATAAAAAAAAAGCAGCGAAAATTCATGCATGATCCTCAGATATGTACGCAACTTTCATTTGTTTTGAGTTTTTCCATCTGAGGAAGTTAAGTTCCTCAGAAAAAATCGTCTTTACGGACTGTTCTGTTTTGACAAATTCTGCCTTTTATTTCACATTGCCTCTTTTACTGTGTTTGATTGGATTTCTTTGCTCCATTAAATTTCAGTAACTTTGTGTAATGTCCAGAAGTGTTGGTAATGATTGTGTCCTTGCTGAATGATGATGACCCACAAGTATAGGGGATCGCAACAGTCTTCGAGGGAAGTATTACCCAATTTATTGATTCGACACAAGGGGAGACAAAGAATACTTGTAAGCCTTAACAGCGGAGTTGTCAATTCAGCTGCACCTGGAAACAGACTTGCTCGCAAGAATTTATCAGTAGCAACAGGTTTATAGCAGTAGGAGTAGTGAAATAACAGCGGCAGTGAAATAAAGACAGCAGTAGTGATTATAGTAAACAGCAGGATTAAAATACTGTAGGCACAGGGATGGATGAACGGGCGTTGCATGGATGAGAGAATTCATATAACAATCATGGTAGGGCATTTGCGGATAATAATAAAGCGGTATCCAAGTACTAATCAATCCATAGGCATGTGTTCCATATATAGTCGTACGTGCTCGCAATGAGAAACTTGCACAACATCTTTTGTCCTACCAGCAGGTGGCAGCCGGGCCTCTAGGGAAACTATCGGAAATTAAGGTACTCCTTTTAATAGAGTACTCGGAGCAAAGCATTAACACTCTGTGAACACATGTGATCCTCACATCACCGCCTTCCCTCCGGTTGTCCCAATTTCTGTCACTTTGGGGCCTCGGGTTCCGGACAGCAACGTGTGTATACAACTTGCAGGTAAGATCATAAAACAATGCATATCATGATGAAACAATAACATGTTCAGATCTAAGATCATGGCACTCGGGCCCTAGTGACAAGCATTAAGCATAACAAGTTGCAACAATATCATAAAAGTAACATCTACGGATACTAGGCACCATGCCCTAACAATCTTGTGACTATTACATGATCAATCTCATCCAATCCCTACCATCCCCTTCAGCCTAGAGCGGGGGAATTACTCACACATGGATGGGGGAAACATGGATGGTCGATGGAGAGGCGTCGGTGGTGATGGCGGCGATGATCCCCTCCAATTCCCCGTCCCGGCGGAGTGCCAGAACGGAGTTTCTGGTCCCGAGGCGGAGTTTCGCGATGGCGGCGGCGTACTGGATGTCTTCTGGAAATATGGTCGAACCCCCTGGCGTTTTTAGGTCGAAGGGGTTTAGTACCCCAAGGAGAGCGTCGGGGGGCCGCCGAGGCGCCCTAACCATAGGGCGGCGCCCCCCCTGTAGGCCGCGCCGGCCTATGGTATGGGGGCCATGGGCCCCCCCTGGCTCGCCCTTTTGGCCTCTCATCTTCACGGTGAAAATAGGCCCATTGCGATTATTTCCGGGGTTTTTCCTGAAAGTCGAATTTCTGCACAAAAACGAGACACCAGTGCAATTCTGCTGAAAACAGCGTTAGTCCGTGTTAGTTGTATCCAAAATACACAAATTAGAGGCAAAACAATAGCAAAAGTGTTCGGGAAAGTAGATACGTTTTGGACGTATCAACTCCCCCCAAGCTTAGCTTATTGCTTGTCCTCAAGCAATTCAGTTAACAATTGAGTGCGATAAAAGAACTTTCACGAACACATTTGTTCATATGATGTAAATATTCTCATGATATGGCAAGTGCTTAAGCAATTCATAATAAGGTACTGATACGTCCAAAACGTATCTACTTTCCCGAACACTTTTGCTATTGTTTTGCCTCTAATTTGTGTATTTTGGATACAACTAACACGGACTAACGCTATTTTCAGCAGAATTGCTCTGGTGTCTCGTTTTTGTGCAGAAATCCAACTTTCAGGAAAAACCTCGGAATTTATACAGAAGGCCCTATTTTCCCAGAAGATTCACGGAGCCAGAAGGGCGAGCCAGGTGGGGGCACGAGGGCCCCACACACTAGGCCGGCGCGGCCCTAGTGTGTGGCCCCCTCGGCTGGCCCCCGACGCCCTCCTTCGGACTACTTATCGGCCTCGACCTAAAAACGCACGGGGAGAAGTCGAAGTCGCCAGAAACCCTCCAGAGAGCCGCCACATCGCAAAACTCCGTCGCGGGAGCCAGAAGTCTCCGTTCTGGCACTCCGCCGGGACGGGGAATTGGAGGATATCTTCACCGCCATCACCGCCAACGCCTCTCCATCGACCAGCCATGTTTCCCCCATCCATGTGTGAGTAATTCCCCCGCTGTAGGCTGAAGGGGATGGTAGGGATTGGATGAGATTGGTCATGTACGTAATAGTCATAAGATTGTTAGGGCATAGTGCCTAGTATCCGTAGATGTCACTTTTATGATATTGTTGCAACCTGTTATACTTAATGCTTGTCACTAGGGCCCGAGTGCCATGATCTCAGATCTGAACATGTTATTGATTCATGAAGATATTCGTTGTTTATGATCTTACCTGCAAGTTGTATACACATGTCGCTGTCCGGAACCAATGGTCCCGAAGTGACAGAAATCGGGACAACCGGAGGGAATGGTAGTGATGTGAGGATCACATGTGTTCACTGAGTGTTAATGCTTTGCTCCGGTACTCTATTAAAAGGAGTACCTTAATTTCCAGTAGTTTCCCTAGAGGCCCGGCTGCCACCGGCTGGTAGGACAAAAGATGTTGTGCAAGTTTCTCATTGCGAGCACGTACGACTAAATATGGAACACATGCCTATTGATTGATTAGTACTTGGATACCGTTTTATTATTATCTCGCAAATGCCCTCGCTTTGATTGTTATATGAGTTTCTCTCATCCATGCAACGCCCGTTAATCCGTCCTTGTGCCTACAGTATTTTAATCCAGCTGTTTACTATAATCACTACTGCTGTCTTTATTTCACCGCTACTGTTATTTCACTATAACTACTGCTATAAAACTGTTACTACTGATAAACTCTTGCGAGCAAGTCTGTTTCCAGGTGCAGCTGAATTGACAACTCCACTGTTAAGGCTTACAAGTATTCTTTGTCTCCCCTTGTGCTGAATCAATAAATTGGGTAATACTTCCCTCGAAGACTGTTGTGATCCCCTAATGAAAATGCTGCTACACCTGTTGATTCACCTGAGTCTGTTGAATATTCTAGTGATGATCTTGATGAAGATTATGTAGAGCTTAATGATGATTTTATTGAAAAATGCAATGCTACTACCGATGCAAGAAAAATTAAAAAGTTGCTTGCAGTAACATGCCGTTAGATATAAACTATCTCCCGATCCTAAATTTGCCACATCTCCTATAAACATTAGGGATAAAGATTATGATTTTTCTCTTGATCTATCTCATATAGCTATTGTTGAGAAAACACCCTTTTGTGGTACTGAAAAAGAAAGTGCTGTTGAATACATGATTGAGTTATCTACTCTGAGTAGCGTGTTTTCTGATGATGTTAAGATGCGTACTTATTTTGTCGCTAAAATTTTTCCTTTCTCATTAAAGGATGACGCTAAAACTTGGTATAATAATTTACCTCCTGGTTCTATTAAAAGTCCAAAATAATTGCTTGATGTTTTCTTCCGGAAATACTTTCCTGCTAGTTCTCAACATATTGCTTTGCAGAGAATCTATAATTTTGACCAGGAAGATGGAGAGAAATTGCCTGAGGCTTGGGCAAGATTTTGTTCTCTTATTAGAGCTCTGCCTGACCATGATTTGGAAAAGCATGATTTACTTGATATATTTTATAGTGGACTAACCATTGAGTCTAGGGCATACCTGGATAGTTGTGCTGGTTGTGTTTTCAGGAAAAGAACTCCGGACGATGTCGAAGAATTATTGGCTAAAATAGGCCGGAATCATGATGATTGGTCTACACCCGAACCAACCCCGACACCGATAGTGAAGAAGAGGGGTATGATTAAATTAAATGATGAAGATATGAGGGAAGCCAAGAAGTCTCTTAAAGAGAAGGGTATTAAACCTCGAAGATGTGAAGAATTTACCTCCTATAGAGGATTTATGTGAGATAACTCCCCCTTCATCCATGATTGAGGTACACTCTCTTCAACGCTTTACTAGGGAAGATATTCCGTATTCAAAACCTCCTGCTCAATGCTTAGATGAGTTTGATAATTATATTGTTAAACAAGAAAACTTTAATATGAGAGTAGAGAATCATTTAATGGAAAATTCTCGAGCTATTAGTGAATTGCATGATATTGTGGAGAGAACCTCCAATGATGTTAAGATACTTGTTAAACATTTTCAAATGGTTCAAACTCAAATTGATCAACTCACTAAAGTGCAAAATGACTTGTTGGGAAATAATTCTAAAGAAAAACATGCTTATGAAGTAACAACTAGAGGTGGTGTTTCTACCCAGGATCCTCTATATCCTGAAGGGCATCCCAAGAGAGTTGAACAAGATTCTCAACTAACTAAAACTAGTGCTCCATCTAAGAAAAAGAAAAAGAAACATAAGAATGTTGTAGAATCCTCCGAACTCGTTAATGATCCTAATAGTATTTCTATTTCTGATGCTGAAACTGAAAGTGGTAATGAACATGATAAAGATAATGATAAGGATGATACTCCTGATAAAGAAGAGGTTGAAAAAGAACCTGAAAAGCATGCTAAAAATAAAACGTACACTAAAGAAGATTTTATTGCTGAGAAACATGGTAATGAAAGAGAACCTTGGGTTCAAAAGCAAATGCCTTTTCCTGCTAAGAAACTAAAATCAAAGGAGGAGGAACATTATAATAAATTTTGTGATTGGATGAAACCTTTATTTTTGCAAATCCCTTTGACTCGATGCTATTAAATTGCCTCCTTATTCAAAGTATATGAAAGATATTGTCTCTAACAAAAGGAAAATTCCCAATGAGGAGATTTCCACTATGCTCGCTAATTACTCCTTCAGTGGTAAGATTCCAAAGAAGCTTGGAGACCCAGGTATACCGACTATTCCTTGTTCCATCAAGAATAATTATGTTAGAACTGCTCTATGTGATTTGGGAGCAGGAGTTAGTGTAATGCCTTTTTCTCTTTATAAGAGACTTGATTTAGATAAGTTAATACCAACTGATATATCTTTGCAAATGGCTGATAAATCTACCGCTATTCCTGTTGGTGTATGTGAAAATGTTCCCTGTTCAAGTTACTCAACAAGTGCTTGATATTAACTTATTTTGTTGTGTTGGAAATGCCTGAAGATGATAATATGTCCATTATTCTTGGAAGACCCTTTCTTAATACTGCAGGGGCTGTTATTGATTGCAATAAAGGCATCGTTACTTTCAATGTTGATGATAAGGAACATACTGTCTATTTTCCCAAGAGGATTGATAAAGTATATGGAGTTAATAGAATTTTTAATGTGAAAACTATCAAAGTGGGATCCATTGATTGTCCTATATATGAGCCTAAAGAAGAATATCAAACTCTTGTGATTGGATCCATATCAATTCAATATGAGGTAACATGATTGATTTGAGGTTTATTTCTTCTTATGTCATATAAAATTTATTTGGTAGCAAGACTTGATCAACCTTGTTAACAAGTATATTTTAATGCATAAGAGAGCTAAACAACATTTCTTTCTTTCTTTCTTTCTCCCTACATTTGTTTTACTTGCTGTAGCACTTTTTGTTTTGCAATATGCTTTAGTTGTTTAAGATTTTGGAAATCATTTTCCTGCGCAGTAATAATTAATTTAACACCAAGAAATGTGCATTTTTCGAAGTTCTCTAAAAATTACAAAAATTATACCGTTGGTCCTATTTTTCGAAGAGGCATCTGGGAGCACCAGAGGATGACCTGTGGGGCACCCCAGGGGGCCACCCCACCAGCCGGCGCGACCAAGGAGGGGGGCGCGCCACCCTGTGGTGTGGGCCCCTCCTTGCCCCACTACTTCATCTCTTCCTCCCATGCTCTTCTCTCTCCCGAAAAATCTCGCACCAAGTTCCTCTCACTCGCGTTTCTGCTCAAGAACTCGCGATTTTTCGATCTCTTTGCTCAGCCCAGATTTCTGTCTGAAATTTGGCACATTTGCTCTCCGGTATGTGACTCCTCCGATTATCCAAGTAGAATTTTGTTTGGTTGAGTATATCTTGAGTATTTTGCTGCTGTAGATAACATGTTTAGTGAGCTTGCATGCTTGTTCTAAGTTGTATAAACTAGTTTTGATGCATGTTTAGTACTCTAACAAGTTCCTATAGTAGTTCCCCTCAATTATATACCTTGAAATCAAATTTTATAATGATTGTTGAAAAATTTCAGAAAAAGAAAATGAAGAAATTCAAGTTTGGAGAATTATTCAAGAGAGGAACAACCAGCACCGGGAGGCCCTCGAGGGCGTCCACTCAGATTAGGCGATCCTACAATGAGGATATCATCGCGCCTAGCTTCGCGCCCGAAGAGGACAATGGGGCTCCTAATGCTTCATCCTTCCCATGTTATGATTTTCTGACAAATGCAGGGATATTGGATGACTTCTTCACCCTTGTCAACAGGGCAGGCTTAGCCACCTATGTGGGAGATGAAAGGGAGCAATACTACATGCTCACCAAAATTTTCGTTGAGAGCTTCAAGTTCCACAACACGCAATATGAGCCGACAGTTGCATTCAAGATCTATGGTAATCCTGTTACTATGGAATTGGAAGAATTTTGTCGTGCATTGGATATTGCCCCTGTAGGTACGGCAAGGAGGATTGATGACAACCCCCAGGACCTGTTGGAGCTCTATAGAGGGATCACCGAAGATGATTGCCGCACCATTCAGCGCGGGAAGATAAGAAACATTCAACTTCCCGCCATTAAATATTTTGCATATTACATTGCTACTAGCATTCTTGGTAGGGAAAATACTAGCAATATCTCTAGCTATCATCTTGCTTTCCTGAATGCTGCACTTACTGGACAGACACTTTATCATCTTGGTTCTCTTATTGCTCGCCGCCTGTCTAGCAGGGGCCTATTTTTGGAGGAACTATTGCACTGCGCATTTTAACACATTTAAGACTCCCTCTTGATTCTAATGATGTGTCATTAACCCCTAGGAGACTTGATATTGCTGCTATGAGGAGTCATCATTTTGTTACTACTGATTCCACTATAGGTAATACGGTCTATAGAATGTTGTTTGCTGACGGGGATGAGAAGGAAATCCCTCTTCCCCAGCCAGGTTTGTTCAATATTGACATGCAATCATGGTCGCTCACTAAGGAGGAGGTGGAGGAACATATGAAGATACAAGACTTTCACCAAGAGCATGACTCCGAGGACGCCGAGCCCTCCTACGACCGCACCGTCACATACCCCGATGTTTCCTCCAAAGACATACCTGGAACCGGGTCGTTCTTCGTCGTACTACGGAGACACCACTTCATGGGGACCGTGAGAATGAACTCCACTTAGGCCAAAAGCCTAAGCTTGGGGGGAGGTATACCGGCATCACTCATTCTTTGCATATTATGGTTGCTGGATACTTGTACATACTTGTTTAGTTTCTTAAAGTGGTTTTCTAATGAGAGGGAGATGATATTTGGGGAAGTGCTGTCCAAAAACAGATTCTGGGCTGTTACCAAAAAAATTCGTACGCACAGCCAGAACGTTATTTTGAGTTGCAAAAATTTGAGCATGTGCCCCAGGTTGTTATCTAACTTTCATTAGTTGAACACTTTTTGAGCTGAGCAATGGAAGATTTTTGTAAATTTCGATTTCTGTACTGCTGTCAGGTTTTGGCAGATTTCTGTCATCCTGCTTTTCTGTGTTTCTGTGAGTTTGCATTCTCTTGTTTTCGCTTTGTTTCTTTCCTAAAACACAAAAAGACCAAAAATATTTCTGTTGTTTCTCTTCACCATTTGTTTATTTGGTTCTTTGCTCTTAGTTTACTTTATTTGCTATCGTTGGTTTGCTATGAGAAAACCCAAAAAGATTTTGCTTTGTTTTCTTGTTTCTTTTGTTCTTGTTTCCAATTCGAAAACACCAAAAATATTTGCTGTTCTTCTTTGGTTTGTAAAGTTCATCATGAGTTCAATGGTCTTCGGTGGCTGGAGCGTGGTTTTCATTTCATATTATCCAAGCTACACAAGTGAAAGGCAATAATGACGATCTACAACAATTGGATTGTGGTGAGAGGCTGGTATGAACTCTATTTGTTTTCATTTTTGTACATATACTCATCCATGTGAGCATGCTTAGCTGGTTCATGTGAGGTATATGTTATTTGAGAAAGTCTAGTAGTTCATGATCTCTCATGTTTAGCTCCAATCTATTAATATGAGTAGCATGTCATGGATGTTCGCTTGCATTGTTTTATTCATAAATAAGTATGGCATTGTGGTATCCTCCTCTGAATAATTCATTTATATCGACTTGGCACATGCTCACGCATGCATATGACTGAACAAAAAGTCAATTAAGCCTCGATGATTTATATTGCTTCGTAGTTCTTGTATCACTTTTATGCCTCCGTTAATTTATTTTGCCGCAAGCATGATTATGACAAGCATCTTGCTCTCTTGATTTGTCGCTCCCTAGTCTTTTGCTAGCCTTCACTTGTACTGAGCGGGAACACCGCTCGTGCTTCCAAACACCTGAAAACCAAGTTGTTCCAAAGTGTCCACCATAAATACCTATGCATGGCATTTCAAACCATTCCAAGTAAATTCTCATGCGCTACCTTTAAAACTTTCAAAATGCTTCTCAATTTGTGTTAATGTTTCATAGCTCATGAGGAAGTATGTGGTGTTTAGCTTTCAACCTTTTCATTTACTTTTGACGGACTCTCATATGGACTAGTGGCACATCCTCTTATCCAATAATTTTGCAAAAAGAGCTGGCAATGGGATTCCCAGTCCCAAATTAATTAACTTAAATAGACACTCCTCCATGGTTTGTGATTGTTGTACGGCACCCGAAGGATTCGGTTAGCCATGGCTTGTGTAAGCAAAGGTTGGGGGGAGTGTCATCATCATAATAAAACTTAAATAAAAAGGCACTCCTTCATGGTATGTGATTGTTGGCGTGCACCCGAGGATTCGGTTAGCCATGGTTTGTGTAAGAAAGGTTGGAAGGAGTGCCACATAAACATACAAATAATTCATGGGAGCCGCTCTTGGGAGTCCGGTTGATGAGGTAGTTAGTGTACCCATTACCATTCGTTGACAACAACAAGCACCTCTCAAAATAATTTTACTCCTATTTTAAAAATGAAAAGCTCTAGCGCATGTTAATCCCTGCTTCCCTCTGCGAAGGGTCAATCTTTTACTTTTATGTTGTGTCTCCATTCTTTCTTCGAGCACTATCTTGAGAGCACAACTGTCATTCTTAGTATAATATGCTTGTCTCAAAATATGATTGATTGTGGTATAACTTTGATGCTTTTATCTTTGACAATCACTACTTCTAGTCTTTCTATGAACTTCAGAGGTGCCTGGGCATTTATGTTTTGCCGATCAAATACGGGCAAGCGAGATACCACTTTATCATACTCTCTTATGAACATTGCAATCCTGCTTATATACATGATTCATGATGCTTATTATTAATTGTTGGTACCTCTCCATGATTGACATAGCTGTTGGATGATCTTATTTGCATGTATCTCATTATGAACTCGCTTAAGTATTAGCCATAGCATGAGAATATATACATCATATGAGCAAATGTGTTCGTGAAAGTTCTTTTATAGCTCAGCTTGTTAATCGAATTGCTTGAGGACAAGCAATAAGCTAAGCTTGGGGGGAGTTGATACGTCCAAAACGTATCTACTTTCCCCGAACACTTTTGCTATTGTTTTGCCTCTAATTTGTGTATTTTGGATACAACTAACACGGACTAACGCTATTTTCAGCAGAATTTCTCGGTGTCTCGTTTTTGTGCGTAAATCCAACTTTCAGGAAAAACCTCGGAATTTATACAGAAGGCCCTATTTTCCCAGAAGATTCACGGAGCCAGAAGGGCGAGCCAGGTGGGGGCACGAGGGCCCCACACACTAGGCCGGCGCGGCCCAGGGGGCCCGCGCGGCCCTAGTGTGTGGCCCCCTCGGCTGGCCCCCGACGCCCTCCTTCGGACTACTTATCGGCCTCAACCTAAAAACGCACGGGGAGAAGTCGAAGTCGCCAGAAACCCTCCAGAGAGCCGCCACATCGCAAAACTCCGTCGCGGGAGCCAGAAGTCTCCGTTCTGGCACTCCGCCGGGACGGGGAATTGGAGGAGATCTTCACCGCCATCACCGCCAACGCCTCTCCATCGACCAGCCATGTTTCCCCCATCCATGTGTGAGTAATTCCCCGCTGTAGGCTGAAGGGGATGGTAGGGATTGGATGAGATTGGTCATGTAATAGTCATAAGATTGTTAGGGCATAGTGCCTAGTATCCGTAGATGTCACTTTTATGATATTGTTGCAACTTGTTATACTTAATGCTTGTCACTAGGGCCCGAGTGCCATGATCTCAGATCTGAACATGTTATTGATTCATGAAGATATTCGTTGTTTATGATCTTACCTGCAAGTTGTATACACATGTCGCTGTCCGGAACCAATGGTCCCGAAGTGACAGAAATCGGGACAACCGGAGGGAATGGTAGTGATGTGAGGATCACATGTGTTCATGGAGTGTTAATGCTTTGCTCCGGTACTCTATTAAAAGGAGTACCTTAATTTCCAGTAGTTTCCCTAGAGGCCCGGCTGCCACCGGCTGGTAGGACAAAAGATGTTGTGCAAGTTTCTCATTGCGAGCACGTACTACTAAATATGGAACACATGCCTATTGATTGATTAGTACTTGGATACCGTTTTATTATTATCTGCAAATGCCCCTGCTTTGATTGTTATACTTTCTCTCATCCATGCAACGCCCGTTAATCCATCCCTGTGCCTACGATATTTTAATCCCGCTGTTTACTATAATCACTACTCGCTGTCTTTATTTCACCGCTCATCGTTATTTCACTATTCCTACTGCTATAAAACTGTTACTACTGATAAACTCTTGCGAGCAAGTCTGTTTCCAGGTGCAGCTGAATTGACAACTCCGTTGTTAAGGCTTACAAGTATTCTTTGTCTTTCCTTGTGTCGAATCCATAAATTGGGTAATACTTCCCTGGAAGACTGTTGCGATCCCCTATACTTGTGGGTCATCAGGTACATGCAAATAAAGTCATCTAGTAGCTGTGTCAATCATGAAAAAGATACCAACAAACTAATAACAAGCATCATGAAATACTTCTATAAGCAGGATTGCAATGTTCATAGAAAGATATGATAAAGGGGTATCTCGCTTGCCTGTATTTGTACAGCAAAACATAAATGCCCAGGCACCTCTGAAGTTCATAGAAAGACTAGAAGTAAAATTGTCAAAGATAAAAGCATCAAAGTTATACCACAGCTGATCATATTTTGGGACAAGCATATTATACTAAGAATGACAGTTATGCTCTCAAGAAGGTACTCAAAGAAAGGATGGTGACTCAACATAAAAGTAAAAGATTGACCCTTCGCAGAGGGAAGCAGAGATTAACATGTGCTAGAGCTTTTCATTTTTTCAAAGACAGAAGTAAAATTATTTTGAGAGGTGTTTGTTGTTGTCAATGGATGATAGTGGGTACCCTAACCACCTCGCCAACCAGACTCTCAAGAGCGGCTCCCATGAAGGACGTCATCTCTACCAGCAAGGTAGATCATCCCTCTTCTCTTTTGTTTACACATGCATTTTAGTTTCATTATGGATGACACTCCCCCCAACCTTTGCTTACACAAGCCATGGCTAACCGAATCCTCGGGTGCCTTCCAACATTCACATACCATGGGGGAGTATCTATTTGCAGGTTAAGTTGCTTACTGATGAATCAGTGCAAAACACGTGAAGAGAATTATTAATGAAGGTTAATTAATTGGGGATGGGAACCCCGTTGCCAGCTCTTTTTGCAAAATTATTGGATAAGCGGATGTGCCACTAGTCCATTGGTGAAAGTCTGTCCGAAGTAAATGACAAGGTTGAAAGATAAAACACCACATAATTCCTCATGAGCTATAAAACATTGACATAAATTGAGAAGTAGTTTTAAGGTTTAAAGGTAGCACATGAGAATTTACTTGGAATGGTTTGAAATGCCATGCATATGTATTTATGGTGGACACTTTGGAACAACTTGGTTTTCAGGTATTTGGAAGCACGAGCAGCGTTCCCGCTCAGTACAAGTGAAGGCTAGCAATAGACTGGGAAGCGACAATCAAGAGAGCAATAACTGTCATAATCATGCTTGCGACAAAATAAAATTAACGGTGGCATAAAAGTGATACAAGAACTCTGAAGCAAAGTAAATCATCGAGGCTTAATTGACTTTTGTTTAGTCATAGCATGCGTGAGCATGTGCCAAGTCGATTCGAGTGAATTATTCAGAGGAGGATACCACAATGTCATACATATCTATGAATAAAACAATGCAAGCAAATATTCATGACATGCTACTCATTATTAATAGATTGGAACTAATCATGAGAGATAATGAACTACTAGACTTTCATTAAATGACATATACCTCACATGAACCAACTAAGCATGCTCACATGGATGAGTATATGTACAAAAATAAAAAAAAATAGAGTTCATACCAGCCTCTCACCACAGTCAAGTTGCCGTAGATCGTCATTATTGCCTTTCACTTGTGCAGCTTGAATAATAATATGGAATGAAAACAAGCTCCAACCACCGGAGACCGCTGAACTCCCTAATTAACTTTACAAAACCAAAGAAGAACAACAAATATTTTTGGTGTTTTTGTGTTAGAAACAAGAACAAAAGGAAACAAGCAAATAAAGCAAAATCTTTTTGGATTTTCTAATAGCAAACCAACGATAGCAAATAAAGTAAAATAGGAGCAAAGAACCAAATAAACAAATGGTGAAGAGAAACAACAGAAATATTTTTGGTCTTTTTGTGTTTTAGGAAAGAAACAAAGTAAAAACAAGAGAATGCAAACTAAAAAAACACAGAAAAGCAGGATGGCAGAAATCTGCCAAAACCTGACAGCAGTACAGAAATCGATTTTTACAAAAATCTTGCGTTGCTCAGTTCGAAAAGTGTTCAACTAATGAAAGTTAGATAACAACCTGGGGAACATGCACAAAAATTTTCAACTCAAAATAACGTTCTGGTTGTGCGCACGAATTTTTTTGGTAACAGCCCAGAATCTGTTTTTAGACAGCACTTCCCCAAATATCATCTCCCTCTCATTAGAAAACCACTTTAAGAAACTAAACAAGTATGCACAAGTATCCAGCAACCATAATATGCAAAGAATGAGTGATGCTGGTATACCTCCTCCCAATCTTAGGCTTTTGGCCTAAGTGGAGTTCAACCCCAGCGAGGGTTGGGGTTCCACGCCGGTGGATCGTACATGGCGTGATCATAATAAGGTCCCTGCGCAGAAGAATAGCGCGGAGGCTCCACATGAACATAATGTTGATGTGAGGAGCTTGCTGCATCGGATGAAGAGCCGAGGTGCTCCTCGGCCTCCTCCGTGCCTTCCCTTGCATGATGGCCTTCTCTTTCTATGTATGCATTTAGCTCATTTTCTGTGACCGCCCAACTTTTCCTGGAATCAAGGTTAAACAAAACAGGTGCAGGCAATCGAACTAGCTTTTCAGTTTTCTTAGTTGTTTGATACGTCTCCAACGTATCGATAATTTCTTATGTTCCATGCTACTTTATTGATGATACCTACATGTTTTATGCACATTATATGTCATATTTATGCATTTTCTGGAACTAACCTATTAACAAGATGCCGAAGAGCCGCTTGTTGTTTTCTGCTGTTTTTGGTTTCAGTAAATCCTAGTAAAGAAATATTCTCGGAATTGGACGAAACTTTCGCCCAGTGGTCCTATTTTTGCACGAAGCTTCCGTAAGACCGAAGACCTAACGAAGTGGG
The DNA here is from genome assembly GCF_022539505.1 of Lolium rigidum. Classification (NCBI taxonomy): domain Eukaryota; kingdom Viridiplantae; phylum Streptophyta; class Magnoliopsida; order Poales; family Poaceae; genus Lolium; species Lolium rigidum. The sequence continues at coordinate 82,423,847 of NC_061508.1, forward strand.
GCCACGAGGAGGCGGAGGGTGGCCGGCGCGGCCCAGGCCCTGGCCGCGCCGACCTATCCCCTGGGCCCCTCGTGTGGCCCCTCGCGTTGACCCTCCGCCTACTTAAAGCTTCCGTCGCGAAAACCCCAGTACCGAGAGCCACGATACGGAAAACCTTACAGAGACGCCGCCGCCGCGAATCCCATCTCGGGGGATTCTCGGAGATCGCCTCCGGCACCCTCGCCGGAGAGGGGATTCATCTCCCGGAGGACTCTACACCGCCATGGTCGCCTCCGGAGTGATGAGTGAGTAGTTCACCCCTGGACCATGGGTCCATAGCAGTAGCTAGATGGTCGTCTTCTCCTTGTTGTGCTTCATTGTTAGATCTTGTGAGCTGCCTAACATGATCAAGATCATCTATATGTAATTCTATATGTTGTGTTTGTCGGGATCCGATGGATAGTGAGTACTATGATTATGGTGATTATCAATCTATTGTTCATGTGTTGTTTATGATCTTGCATGCTCTCCGTTACTAGTAGAGGCTCTGGCCAAGTTTTTACTCTTAACTCCAAGAGGGAGTATTTATGCTCGATAGTGGGTTCATGTCTGCATTTACACTCGGACGATGTGACGTAAAGTTCTAAGGTTGTGTTGTGTTGTTGCCACTAGGGATAAAACATTGATGCTATGTCTAAGGATGTAGTTGTTGATTACATTACGCACCATACTTAATGCAATTGTCTCGTTGCTTTGCAACTTAATACTCGGAGGGGGTTCGGACGATAACCCGAAGGTGGACTTTTTAGGCATAGATGCAGCTTGGATGGCGGTCTATGTACTTTGTCGTAATGCCCAATTAAATCTCACTATATTTACCATGTCATGTATATGCATTGTTATGCCTTTCTCTATTTGTTAATTGCCCGACTGTAATTTGTTCACCCAACATGCTTTTATCTTATGGGAGAGACACCTCTAGTGAACTGTGGACCCCGGTCCTATTCTTTACATAGCATACAATCTACTTGTTTTACTGTTTTCTTTGCAAACATCTTCCACTCGATACGTTTAATCCTTTGTTACGAGCAAGCCGGTGAGATTGACAACCTCACTGTTTCGTTGGGGCAAAGTACTTTGGTTGTGTTGTGCGGGTTCCTAGTTGGCGCCGGAATCCTCGGTGTTGCGCCGCATCACATTTCGCGACCATCAACCTTCAACGTGCTTCTTGGCTCCTACTCGGTTCGATTAAACCTTGGTTTCTTTCTGAGGGAAAACTTGCTACCGTGCGCATCATACCTTCCTCTTGGGGTTTCCCAACGAACGTGTGAGTTACACGCCATCAAGCATAATTTTCTCGGCGCCGTTGCCGGGAGATCAAGACACGCTGCAAGGGGAGTCTCCACTTCTCAATCTCTTTACTTTGTTTTTGTCTTGCTTTATTTTATTTACTACTTTGTTTGCTGCACCTAATCAAAATACAAAAAAATTAGTTGCTAGTTTTACTTTATTTGCTATCTTGTTTGCTATATCAAAACACAAAAAAATTAGTTACTTGCATTTACTTTATCTAGTTTGTTTTATTTACCGTTGCTAAAATGGCCAACCATGAAAATACTAAATTGTGTGACTTCACAAATGCAAATAATAATGATTTCCTATGCACACCTATTGCTCCACCTGCTACTACAACGAGAATTCTTTGAAATTAAACCCGCTTTACTAAATCTTGTTATGAGAGAACAATTTTCTCGGTGTTAGTTCCGATGATGCTGCTGCCCATCTCAATAATTTTGTTGAACTTTGTGAAATGCAAAAGTATAAAGATGTAGATGGTGATATTATTAAATTGAAAGTGTTTCCTTTCTCATTAAGAGGAAGAGCTAAAGATTGGTTGCTATCTTTGCCTAAGAATAGTATTGATTCATGGACTAAATGCAAGGATGCTTTTATTGGTAGATATTATCCTCCCGCTAAAATTATATCTTTGAGAAGTAGCATAATGAATTTTAAACAATTAGATACTGAACATGTTGCTCAAGCTTGGGAGAGAATGAAAACTTTGGTAAAGAATTGCCCAACCCATGGACTCGACTACTTGGATGATCATCCAAACCTTCTATGCAGGACTAAATTTTTCTTCGCTGAATTTATTGGATTCAGCTGCTGGAGGTACCTTTATGTCCATCACATTGGGGGCGGCTACAAAACTTCTTGATAATATGATGATAAATTACTCTGAATGGCACACTGAAAGAGCTCCACAAGGTAAGAAGGTAAATTCTGTTGAAGAAACCTCTTCCTTGAATGATAAGATTGATGTGATTATGTCTATGCTTGTGAATGGTAGATCTAATGTTGATCCAAATAATGTTCCTTTAGCTTCATTGGTTGCTCAAGAAGAAAATGTTGATGTGAATTTCATTAAAAATAATAATTTCAACAACAATGCTTATAGGAACAACTCCGGTAATAATTATAGGCCATATCCTTCGCTAATGGTAATGGTTATGGTAATTCTTATGGGAATTCTTACAACAATAATAGGAGTGTACCCTCTGGTCTTGAAGCCATGCTTAAAGAATTTATTAGTACACAAACTGCTTTTAACAAATCCGTTGAGGAAAAGCTTGATAAAATTGATATTATTGCTTCTAGAGTTGATAGACTTGCCTCTGATGTTAATCTTTTAAAATTGAAAGTTATGCCTAATAATGATATTGATAATAAAATTACTACTACAGCAAATGCCATCCAAGTTAGAATTAATGAGAATATAAGATTAATGGCTGAACTGCGTGCTAGATGGGATAGAGAAGAAAATGAAAAACTAGCTAAAGAGAATAATGTAGCTAAAGTTTGGACTATTACCACCACTAGTAATGCTAATTCTTCACATGTTGCTGCACCTCCTACTATCAATGGTAAAATAATTGGTGTTGGCAAAGTTTCTACTCCTAGTGCAAAGCGAACAAAACTGCTCGAAATTGCTAAAACCGCTCGAAACTGCTTGTGATAAAACTGCTGAAATTTTTTCCAACCTTGGGAACAATGATCCCATTGCTGTAGCTCATAATGATTTAGATTTTGATGATTGCCACATCTCTGAAGTTATAAAGTTCTTACAAAAACTTGCTAAAAGTCCTAATGCTAGTGCTATAAATTTAGCCTTTACAAAACATATTACAAATGCTCTCATAAAAGCTAGAGAAGAGAAACTAAAACTTGAAACTTCTATTCCTAGAAAGTTAGAGGATGGTTGGGAGCCCATCATTAAAATGAAATTCAATGACTTTGAATGTAATGCTTTATGTGATCTTGGTGCAAGTATTTCTGTTATGCCTAAAAAGATTTATGATATGCTTGACTTGCCACCATTGAAGAATTGTTATTTGGATGTTAATCTTGCCGATAATGTTAAAAAGAAACCTTTGGGGAGGATTGATAATGTGCATATTACGGTTAACAATAACCTTGTCCCCGTTGATTTTGTTGTCTTGGATATCGAATGCAATGCATCTTGTCCAATTGTGTTGGGAAGACCTTTTCTTCGAACCGTTGGTGCTGTTATTGATATGAGGGAAGGTAATATTAAATATCAATTTCCTCTCAAGAAAGGTATGGAACACTTCCCTAGAAAGAGAATGAAGTTGCCTTTTGATTCTATTATTAGAACAAGCTATGATGTTGATGCTTCTACTCTCGATGTTACTTGATTTGCACTTTCTGCGCCTAGCTGAAAGGCGTTAAAGAAAAGCGCTTATGGGAGACAACCCATGTTTTTACCTACAGAAATTTTTTGTTTTGTTGAGTCTTGGAAGTTGTTTACTACTGTAGCAACCTCTCCTTATCATGTTTTTGTGCCAAGTAAAGTTTCTATGTCAAAGTTGATGTTATATTTGGGATCGCTGCGCAGAAACAGCATTGCTGTCTGTCACGAATCTGGGCACAGTCCTCTGTAGAAAATTCGAAAAAATCTGCCAATTTACGAGCGTGATCCTCAGATATGTACGCAACTTTCATTAGTTTTGAGTTTTTCCATTTGAGCAAGTCTGGTGCCATCTTAAAATTCGTCTTTACGGACTGTTCTGTTTTTGACAGATTCTGCCTTTTATTTCGCATTGCCTCTTTTGCTATGTTGGATTTATTTCTTTGATCCATTAATGTCCAGTAGCATTATGCAATGTCCAGAAGTGAAAATAATGATTGTGTCACCTCTGAATGAGTGAATTATTAATTGTGCACTAACCCTCTAATGAGTTTGCTTGAAGTTTGGTGTGAAGGAAGTTTTCAAGGGTCAAGAGAGGAGTATGATATACTATGATCAAGAGGAGTGAAAGCTCTAAGCTTGGGGATGCCCCCGTGGTTCACCCCTGCATATTTTAAGAAGACTCAAGCTGTCTAAGCTTGGGGATGCCCAAGGCATCCCCTTCTTCATCGACAACATCATCGAGTTCCTCCCCGAAACTATATTTTTATTCAATCACATCTTGTATTCTTTGCTTGGAGCGTCGGTTTGTTTTCGTTTTTTGTTGTTGTTTGAATAAGATGGATCCTAGCATTCACTTTGTGGGAGAGAGACACGCTCCGCTGTTGCATATGGACACATGTGTCCTTAGGCTTTACTCATAATGTTCAAGGCGAAGTTTCTTCTTCGTTAAATTGTTATATGGTTGGAATTGGAAAATGCTACATGTAGTAATTCTAAAATGTCTTGGATAATGTGATACTTGGTAATTGTTGTGCTCATGTTTAAGCTCTTGCATCATATGCTTTGCACCCATTAATGAAGAAATACATAGAGCTTGCTAAAATTTGATTTGCATATTTGGTTTCTCTAAGGTCTAGATAATATCTAGTATTGAGTTTTGAACAACAAGGAAGACAGTGTAGAGTCTTATAATGTTTACAATATGTCTTTTATGTGAGTTTTGCTGCACTTGTTCATCCTTGAGTTTGCTTCAAATAACCTTGCTAGCCTAAAACCTTGTATCGAGAGGGAATACTTCTCATGCATCCAAAATCCTTGAGCCAACTACTATGCCATTTGTGTCCACCATACCTACCTACTACATGGTATTTCTCCGCCATTCCAAAGTAAATTGCTTGAGTGCTACCTTTAAAATTCCATCATTCACCTTTGCAATATATAGCTCATGGGACAAAATAGCCTTAAAAACTATCGTAGTATTGAATATGTACTTATGCACTTTATCTTTTATTAAGTTGCTTGTTGTGCGATAACCATGCTTCGGGGAACGCCATCAACTATTGTTGAATATCATGTGAGTTGCTATGCATGTCCGTCTTGTCCGAAGGTCTATCATTTTAGTGGTTGGAGCATGCAAAATTGTTAGAGAAGAACATTGGGCCGCTAACTAAAGCCATGAACCATGGTGGAAGTTTCAGTTTTGGACATATATCCTCAATCTCATATGAGAATAATAACTTTGCTACATGCTTATGCATTTAAGAGGAGTCCATTATCTCGTTGTCCATGTTGTCCCGGTATGGATGTCTAAGTTGAGAATAATCAAAAGCGAGAAATCCGAAATGCGAGCTTTCTCCTTAGACCTTTGTACAGAGCGGCATGGAGGTACCCCTTTGTGACACTTGGTTGAAACATGGCATGCGAAGATCCGGTAGTCCAAGTTAAGTAGGACGAGGTGCGGGCACTATTAGTATACTATGCATGAGGCTTGCAACTTGTAAGATATAATTTACATAACTCATATGCTTTATTACTACCGTTGACAAAATTGTTTCATGTTTTCAAAATAAAAGCTCTAGCACAAATACAGCAATCGATGCTTTCCTCTTGAAGGACCATTCTTTTACTTTTATTGTTGAGTCAGTTTACCTATCTCCTTCCACCTAAGAAGCAAACACTTGTGTGAACTGTGCATTGATTCCTACATATTTGCATATTGCACTTGTTATATTACTTTATGTTGACATTATCCCTGAGATATACATGTTATAAGTTGAAAGCAACCGCTGAAACTTAATCTTCCTATGTGTTGCTTCAACACCTTTACTTTGATTTATTGCTTTATGAGTTAACTCTTATGCAAGACTTATTGATGCTTGTCTTGAAGTACTATTCATGAAAAGTCTTTGCTCATATGATTCACTTGTTTACTCATGTCATTACCTTTGCTTTGATCGCTGCATTCATTTCATATGTTTACAAATAGTATGATCAAGATTATGATGGCATGTCACTTCGAAATTATCTTTGTTATCGTTTTACCTGCTCGGGACGAGCAGAACTAAGCTTAGGGATGCTGATACGTCTCCAACGTATCGATAATTTCTTATGTTCCATGCTACTTTATTGATGATACCTACATGTTTTATGCACATTATATGTCATATTTATGCATTTTCTCGGAACTAACCTATTAACAAGATGCCGAAGAGCCGCTTGTCGTTTTCGCTGTTTTTGGTTTCGAAATCCTAGTAAAGAAATATTCTCGGAATTGGACGAAACTTTCGCCCGGGGTCCTATTTTTGCACGAAGCTTCCGGAAGACCGAAGACCTAACGAAGTGGGGCCACGAGGAGGCCGAGGGTGGCGGCGCGGCCCAGGCCCCGGCCGCGCCGACCTATCCCCTGGGCCCCTCGTGTGGCCCCTCGCGTTGACCCTCCGCCTACTTAAAGCTTCCGTCGCGAAACCCCCGATACCGAGAGCCACGATACGGAAAACCTTACGGAGACGCCGCCGCCGCGAATCCCATCTCGGGGATTCGGAGATCGCCTCCGGCACCCTGCCGGAGAGGGGATTCATCTCCCGGAGGACTCTACACCGCCATGGTCGCCTCCGGAGTGATGAGTGAGTAGTTCACCCTCGGACCATGGGTCCATAGCAGTAGCTAGATGGTCGTCTTCTCCTTGTTGTGCTTCATTGTTAGATCTTGTGAGCTGCCTAACATGATCAAGATCATCTATATGTAATTCTATATGTTGTGTTTGTCGGGATCCGATGGATAGTGAGTACTATGATTATGGTGATTATCAATCTATTGTTCATGTGTTGTTTATGATCTTGCATGCTCTCCGTTATTAGTAGAGGCTCGGCCAAGTTTTTACTCTTAACTCCAAGAGGGAGTATTTATGCTCGATAGTGGGTTCATGTCCGCATTTACACCTGGGACAAGTGACGAAAGTTCTAAGGTTGTGTTGTGCTCGTTGCCACTAGGGATAAAACATTGATGCTATGTCTAAGGATGTAGTTGTTGATTACATTACGCACCATACTTAATGCAATTGTCTCGTTGCTTTGCAACTTAATACCGGAGGGGTTCGGACGATAACCCGAAGGTGGACTTTTTAGGCATAGATGCAGTTGGATGGCGGTCTATGTACTTTGTCGTAATGCCCAATTAAATCTCACTATATTTACCATGTCATGTATATGCATTGTTATGCCTTTCTCTATTTGTTAATTGCCCGACCGTAATTTGTTCACCCAACATGCTTTTATCTTATGGGAGAGACACCTCTAGTGAACTGTGGACCCCGGTCCTATTCTTTACATAGCATACAATCTACTTGTTTTTATTGTTTTCTTTGCAAACATCTTCCACTCGATACGTTTAATCCTTTGTTACAGCAAGTCGGTGAGATTGACAACCTCACCGTTTCGTTGGGGCAAAGTACTTTGGTTGTGTTGTGCAGGTTCCTAGTTGGCGCCGGAATCCCGGTGTTGCGCCGCATCACATTTCGCGACCATCAACCTTCAACGTGCTTCTTGGCTCCTACTGGTTCGATTAAACCTTGGTTTCTTTCTGAGGGAAAACTTGCTACTGTGCGCATCATACCTTCCTCTTGGGGTTTCCCAACGAACGTGTGAGTTACACGCCATCATTGTTCTCCAAGTTTTCTTATAGAATGTTATCTTATAAGACAGGTTGCTCAAATTAGATGTGTCCGAAACAAAGTCATGTTTAATCATGGAAACAACATCAAGCTTCTCTATGGAGAGTTGAATATCAAGATGGTGAGGTTCTACACCATGCATAGCTAATAAACGAGAGGCAATGAGACCTCCACAAATTCCTCCCTTCTCATGGTTAGTAGCAAGTCTACAAGCTATCAAAGCACCCAAATTATAAGTCCTATCATGTTGCAATGCAGCAGCTAAGAAAGCCATCTCTTGGATAGACAACTTATTTGCATTCCTTCTAGCAAGAACGCACTTTGTGATGAAATAAGCAAAGTAGCGAATAGCAGGGAGTTGAATACTACTGATTTTACCATTATCATCGGAGAAGCTTCTCCCTTGACAAATCATCGTATATAGACTCGAGAGCTCCCGCGGCGTTCCCCTAACCTTCTCGCATGATCCCCACTGTGGCACTCTAATTGCTGCACAAAAATCATTAAAGGGCAAGTTGACAGTTTTATTATAAATTTTGTATCGAACCATGGGGTTAGTTTGGGACCGATTGAATTCGAAATCTTGCACCACCGACATGGTTAGTTTTGCATATTGGTAAGGTTCACCAACAACAAAACTTTCCAACCCTGCATTGGAAATTAGTTTTTGAACATCTTGCAAGATTCCTGCATTCCGCATAAAATCAGTGCATGGGTAATAAGAGGGGTATACCCCCTCTTCGCGGTGAACTCTCATGACTTCTTGCACCTCCAATTCTTGTTGATTTAGATGGTGCCTATTCCCTTCCATTTTCTGAAATTTTCCAACAATCATTATAAAATTTGATTTCAAGGTATATAATTAAGGGGAACTACTATAGGAACTTGCTAGAGTACTAAACATGCATCAAACTAATTTATACAACTTAGAACAAGCATGCAAGCTCACTAAACATGTTACCTACAGCAGCAAAATATTCAATATATACTCAACCAAACGAAATTCTAATTGGATAATCAAAGGAGTCACATACCGGAGAGCAAATGTGCCAAATTTCAGACAGAAATCTGGGCTGAGCAAAGAGATCGAGAAATCTTGAGCTCTTGAGCAGAAACGCGAGTGAGAGAAAGCTGGTGCGAGTTTTTTCGGGAGAGGGAGTGAGATGGGAGAAAGAGATGAAGAAGTGGGGCAAGGAGGGGGCCACACCACAGGGTGGCGTGCCCCCCTTGCTGGCCGCGCCGGCCTGTGGGGTGCCACCCTGGGGTGCCCCACTGGTCATCCCCAGGTGCTCCCAAGTGCCCCTTCGAAAAATAAGACTAACGGTATAATTTTTGTAAATTTTTTAGAACTTCGAAAAATGCACATTTCTGGGTGTTAAAGTAATTATTACAGCGCAGGAAAATGATTTCCAAAATCTTAAACAACTAAAGCATCTTGCAAAACAAAAAGTGCTACAGCAAGTAAAACAAGTGGAGGAAGAAAGAAGTGTTGTTTAGCTCTCTTATGCATTAAAATATACTTGTTAACAAGGTTGATCAAGTCTTGCTACCAAATAAATTTTATATGACATAAGAAGAAATAAACCTCAAATCAATCATGTTACCTTATATTGAATTGATATGGATCCAATCACAAGAGTTTGATATTCTTCTTTAGGCTCATATATAGGACAATCAATGGATCCCACCTTAATAGTTTTCAAATTAAAAATTGTATTGACTCCATATACTTTATCGATCTTCTTGGGAAAATAGACAGTGTGTTCCTTATCTTCGACATTGAAAGTAACTTTTCCTTTATTGCAATCAATAACAGCCACTGCAGTATTAAGAAAGGGTCTTCCAAGAATAATGGACATATTATCATCTTCAGGCATTTCCAACACAACAAAATCAGTTAATATTAAGCAATTTTGAGTAACTTGAACAGGAACATTTTCACATACACCAACGGGAATAGCAGTAGATTTATCAGCCATTTGCAAAGATATATCAGTTGGTATCAACTTATCTAAATCATGTCTCTTGTAAAGAGAAAATGGCATCACACTAACTCCTGCTCCCAAATCAAATAGAGCAGTTCTAACATAATTATTCTTGATGGAACAAGGAATAGTCGGTATACTTGGGTCTCCCAGCTTCTTTGGAACCTTACCATTGAAAGAGTAATTAGCGAGCATAGTGGAAATATCCTCATTTTGAATTTTCCTTTTGTTAGAGACAATATCTTTCATATACGTTGAATAAGGAGGCAATTTAATAGCATCAGTCAAAGGGATTTACAAAAATAAAGGTTTCATCCAATCACAAAATTTATTATAGTGTTCCTCCTCCTTTGATTTCAGTTTCTTAGCAGGAAAAGGCATTTGCTTTTGAACCCAAGGTTCTCTTTCATTACCATGTTTCTTTGTAATAAAATCTTATTTAGTGTACTTTTTATTTTTAGCATGCTTTTCAGGTTCTTTTTCAATTTCTTCTTTATCAGGAGTATCATTCTTATCATTATCTTCATCGTGTTCATTACCACTTTCAGTTTCAGCATCAGAAATAGAAATACTATTAGGATCATTAACAGGTTCAGAGGATTCTACAACAGTTTTATGTTTCTTCTTCGTTTTCTTAGAAGGACTACTAGTTTCTTTAGTTCGTTGAGAATCTTGTTCAATTCTTTTGGGGTGCCCTTCAGGATATAGAGGATCCTGGGTAGAAACACCGCCTCTAGTTTTTACTTCATAAGCATGTTTTTCTTCATGAGTATTTTTTAACAAGTAATTTTGCACTTTAGTAAGTTGATCAATTTGAGTTTGAATCATATTAAAATGTTTAACAAGCATCTTAACATCATTGGAGGTTCTCTCCACAATATCATGCAATTTACTAATAGCTTGAGAATTTTCTATTAGATGATTCTCTACTCTCATATTAAAATTATTTTGCTGAACAATATAATTATCAAATTCATCTAAACATTGATCAGAAGGTTTCAAATAAGGGATATCTCCTCTATCAAAGCGTTGAAGAGAATGTACCTCAATTGTGGATGAAGGGGGAATTATCTTACATAGGTCTTCTATAGGAGGCAAATTCTTCACATCTTCAGATTTAATAACTTTCTCCATAAGAGATTTCTTGGCTTCCCTCATATCTTCATCATTTAATTCAATCATACCCCTCTTCTTCAGTATTGGTGTCGGGGTTGGTTCAGGTGTAGACCAATCATCATGATTTTTTCTTATCTTAGCCAATAATTCTTCAGCTTCGTCTGGAGTTCTTTTCCTGAAAACACAATCAGCACAGCTATCTAGGTATGCCCTAGACTCAATGGTTAGTCCACTATAAAATATATCAAGTAAATCATGCTTTTCCAAATCATGTCCAGGCCGAGCTCTAATAAGAGAGCAAAATCTTGCCCAAGCTTCGAGCAATTTCTCTCCATCTTCTTGATCAAAACTATAAATTCTTCAGCGAGCAATATGTTGAGCACTAGCGGGAAAGTATTTCCGAAAGAAAACATCAAGCAAACAACTTGGACTATCAATAGAATCAGGAGGCAAATTATTATACCAAATCTTAGCATCATCCTTTAATGAGAAAGGGAAAATCTTAGCAACAAAATAAGTACGCATCTTAACGTCATCAGAAAACAAGCTGCTTAAAGTAGAAAGCTCATTCATGTGCTCTACATCACTCTCTTTTCAGTACCACAGAAAGGTGTTTTCTCAACAATAGATATATGAGATAAATCAAGAGAAAAGTCATAATCTTTATCCTTAATGTTTATAGGAGATGTGGCAAATTTAGGATCAGGAGACAATTTATATCTAACAGCATGTTGTGCAATAAGCTTTTTAAGGTTACTTGTACTAGTGGTAGCATTGCATTTATCAATAAAATCATCATCAAGTTCCCCATAATCTTCATCAAGATCATCAGTCTCAGGTGAATTAACAGGTGTAACAGTATTTTCATTAGGAGTTTCAGTATTTTCAATTTGTCTAGACCTAGCAATTGTAGCATCTAGAAAAGGGCCTAAAGAACCAGTATTATCAAGCACAGTAGAAGCATCATCAAAATTATCAGAGGAATTTTCAGATTCAGCAGAAATACCAACACGTGAAGTTTGTGGTGGTGAAACAAGTTGACATATCACAGATGGTGAATCAAGAGCAGCAGAGGTACTGAGAGTTGTACCTTTTCTTGTAGTGGATGGTAATATGGCGACTTTAGTATCGCGAGGTTTACCCATGATGGAGTATTTGCAGCGAACAATATCAATCCAAGTGAACTTGCAAATAAAGCTATGCTCCCCGGCAACGGCGCCGTGAAAATAGTCTTGATGACCCACAAGTATAGGGGATCGCAATGAGTCTTCGAGGGAAGTATTACCCAATTTATTGATTCGACACAAGGGGAGACAAAGAATACTTGTAAGCCTTAACAGCGGAGTTGTCAATTCAGCTGCACCTGGAAACAGACTTGCTCGCAAGAATTTATCAGTAGCAACAGTTTTATAGCAGTAGGAGTAGTGAAATAACAGCGGCAGTGAAATAAAGACAGCAGTAGTGATTATAGTAAACAGCAGGATTAAAATACTGTATGCACACGGATGGATGAACGGGCGTTGCATGGATGAGAGAATTCATATAACAATCATGGTAGGGCATTTGCAGATAATAATAAAGTGGTATCCAAGTACTAATCAATCCATAGGCATGTGTTCCGTATATAGTCGTACGTGCTCGCAATGAGAAACTTGCACAATATCTTTTGTCCTACCAGCCGGTGGCAGCCGGGCCTCTAAGGAAAGTACTGGAAATTAAGGTACTCCTTTTAATAGAGTACCGGAGCAAAGCATTAACACTCCGTGAACACATGTGATCCTCACATCACCGCCTTCCCCTCCGGTTGTCCCAATTTCTGTCACTTTGGGGCCTCGGGTTCTAGACAGCAACGTGTGTATACAACTTGCAGGTAAGATCATAAAACAATGCATATCATGATGAAACACTAACATGTTCAGATCTGAAATCATGGCACTCGGGCCCTAGTGACAAGCATTAAGCATAACAAGTTGCAACAATATCATAAAAGTAACATCTACGGATACTAGGCACCATGCCCTAACAATCTTGTGACTATTACATGATCAATCTCATCCAATCCCTACCATCCCCTTCAGCCTACAGCGGGGGAATTACTCACACATGGATGGGGGAAACATGGCTGGTCGATGGAGAGGCGTCGGTGGTGATGGCGGCGATGATCCCCTCCAATTCCCCGTCCCGGCGGAGTGCCAGAACGGAGTTTCTAGTCCCGAGGCAGAGTTTCGTGATGGCGACGGCGTACTGGATGTCTTCTGGAAATATGGTCGAACCCCCTGGCGTTTTTAGGTCGAAGGGGTTTAGTAGCCCGAAGGAGAGCGTCGGGGGGGCGCCGAGGCGCCCTAACCATAGGGCGGCGCGCCCCCCTGTAGGCCGCGCTGGCCTATGGTGTGGGGGCTGATGTCTACGGGTGCTTCTATTCTTGTAGACAGTGTTGGGCCTCCAAGAGCAGAGGTTTGTAGAACAGCAGCAAGTTTTCCCTTAAGTGGATCACCCAAGGTTTATCGAACTCAGGGAGGAAGAGGTCAAAGATATCCCTCGCAAGCAACCCTGCAATCACGATACAAGAAGTCTCTTGTGTCCCCAACACACCTAATACACTTGTCAGATGTATAGGTGCGCTAGTTCGGCGAAGAGATAGTGAAATACAAGTAGTATGGATGTATATGAGTGGTAATAGCAATCTGAATAAAATATGGCAGCAAGTAAAAATGCAACAGAACAGTAAATAAGCGGTGTTTGCAGTATTGGAAACAAGGCCTAGGGATCATACTTTCACTAGTGGACACTCTCAACATTGATCGCATAATAAATAATAACTTCTCTCATTTGTGCTACATACACTCTTTGTTGGATGACAAAACACCATTCGTTGTGTAGGGCTACAAGAGCTCCCTCAAGCCAGAGTTAACAAGCGCCACAACTTTCGGCATCATATTTAAGTAACCTTAGAGCATAATAGATCTTTGCAAAATAAATCGAGTACTAACATAGCATACACACTGTCACCATTACACTATGAAAGGGGGAATAGATCACATCAATACTATCATAGCGATAATCAACTCCATAACCTACAAGAGATTATGATCATAATCTACGACAAGAACTACACGATGCACACACCGTCACCATTACACCATGCGAGGAGGAATAGACTACTTTAATAACATCACATGAGTAGCACATAGACTAGTAGCGATACAAAGCACATTGCAATCATAAAGGGATATAAATAAGCACTTCACTATGCCATTCATAACGGTGAATAACTATTCTCGTGAAATATAGCCTAAGAGACCCACACGGTGCACACACTTGTCACCTTTACACACGTGGGACAAGGAGTCTCCGGAGATCACATAAGTAAAACCCACTTGACTAGCATAATGACATCTAGATTACAAGCATCATCATATGAATCTCAATCATGTAAGGCAGCTCATGAGATTATTGTATTGAAGTACATAGGAGAGAGATTAACCACATAGCTACCGGTACAGCCCTTAGCCTCGCTGGAGAACTACTCCCTCCTCATGGGAGACAACAGTGGTGATGAAGATGGCGGTGAAGATGGCGGTGGTGTCGATGGAGAAGCCATCCGGGGGCACTTCCCCGTCCCGGCGGCGTGCCGGAACAGAGACTCCTGTCCCCCAGATCTTGGCTTCGCGATGCCGGCAGCTCTGGAACTTTTCTCGTACCGTGGCTTATTCGTCTCGGGGTTTTAGGTCAGGGGCTTCTTATAGGCGAAAGGGGAGCCTCGGAGGGGGCCTGGGGCCACCAGACAACAGGGGGGCGCCCCCCTGGGCCGCGCCGCCACCTTGTGTGGAGCCCCTGGGCCTCCCCTCTGGTGCCTCTCGGGTGTTCTGGAAGCTCCCGGTGAAAATAGGGTATTGGGCGTTGATTTCGTCCGATTCCGAGAATATTTCCTTACTAGGATTTCTGAAACCAAAAATAGCAGAAAACAGGAACTGGCACTTCGGCATCTCGTCAATAGGTTAGTTCCGAAAAACGCATCAAAACGATATTAAGTGTGAACAAAACATGTAGGTATTGTCATAAAACAAGCATGGAACATCAGAAATTATAGATACGTTTGAGACGTTTCAGGGGCCATCCCCCCCCCCATGGCTCGCCCTTTTGGCCTCTCATCTTCACGGTGAAAATAGGCCCATTGCGATTATTTTCGGGGGTTTTCCTGAAAGTCGAATTTCTGCACAAAACGAGACACCAGTGCAATTCTGCTGAAAACAGCGTTAGTCCGTGTTAGTTGTATCCAAAATACACAAATTAGAGGCAAAACAATAGCAAAAGTGTTCGGAAAGTAGATACGTTTTGGACGTATCACTGAACATGTGAATTTTTGATTATGCACTAACCCTCTAATGAGATTGCTTTGAGTTTGGTGTGAAGGAAGTTTTCAAGGGTCAAGAGAGAAGGGTGATATAATGTGATCAAGAAGAGTGAAGAGCCTAAGCTTGGGGATGCCCCCGTGGTTCATCCCTGCATATTTCAAGAAGACTCAAGCGTCTAAGCTTGGGGATGCCCAAGGCATCCCCTTCTTCATCAACAACTTATCAGGTCATCTCTAGTGAAACTATATTTTAATTCTTTCACATCATATGTGCTTTACTTGGAGCGTCTGTGTGCTTTTATTTTCGTTTTGTTATTTTCATTCTTTGAATAAATCGGATCCTATCATGCTTTTGTGGGAGAGAGACATGCTCCGCTTTTTCATTTGAACACTTGTGTTCTTCATTTTTTACTTTTAATGTTCAATGGCGAAAGTTGATCGCTTCACTTATTATTATTTGGTTGGAAACAGAAAATGCCTCATATTGTCTTGAATAATTTGATACTTGGCAATTGTTTTGAGCTCTCAAGTAGATCATGTTTAAGCTCTTGCATCATGTAGTTTAAATCTATTAGTGGAGAACTACTGTAGAGCTTGTTGAAATTTGGTTTGCATGATTGGTCTCTCTAAGATCTAGATATTTTCTGGTAAAAGTGTTTGAACAACAAGAAAGACAGTGTAGAGTCTTATAATGCTTGCAATATGTTCTTGTGTACGTTTTTGCTGTACCGGTTCATACTTGTGTTTGCTTCAAACAACCTTGCTAGCCAAAGCCTTGTACTGAGAGGAAATGCTTCTCGAGCATCCAAAAACCTTGAGCCAAAACCCATGCCATTTGTGTCCACCATAACTACCTGTATGTGGTATTCTTCTGCCATTGCAAAGTAAATTGCTTGCGTGCTACCTTTAAAATTTTCATTCCTTTGTCTTTACAATACATAGCTCATGGGAAAATAGCTTAAAAACTATTGTGGTGATGAATATGTTGCTATGTATTTTAGTTCTTATAAGTTGCTTGTTGAGCGGTAACCATGTTTCTGGGGACGCCATCAACTTTTTACACCTTTGTTGAATATCATGTGAGTTGCTATGCATGTTCGTCTTGTCTGAAGTAAGGGTGATTTATCATGATTAAATGGTTTGAGTATGCATATTGTTAGAGAAGAACATTGGGCCGCCAACCGAAGCCATGTATCATGGTGGAAGTTTCAGCTTGGACATTAATCCTCATAATCTCTTATGAGAATATTATTAGTTGTTGAATGCTTTAAGCATTGAAAAGAGGAGTCCATTATTTGTTTTCTATGTTGTCCCGGTATGGATGTGCTCAAGTTGAGATCTATCAAAATCGAGAAATCAAATGCGATTTATCTCCTTGGACCTTTGTACAGGTGGCATAGAGGTACCCCTTTGTGACACTTGGTTGAAACATATGTAATGCAATGATAATCCATGGAAATCCGAGCTAATTAGGACAAGGTGCGGGCACTATTGGTATTCGATGCGTGAGGCTTGCAACTTATAAGAGGTTTTATGCATAACACATATGAATTATTACTACCGTTGACAAAATTGTTTCAATGTTTTCAAAATAAAAAGCTCTAGCACATGAGTAATCGATGCTTCCCTTTGCGAAGGGCCTTTCTTTTACTTTATGTTGAGTCAGTTTACCTACTTCTTTCTATCTTAGAAGAAAACACTTGTGTCAACTGTGTTCATTGATTCTTACATGTTTACTTATTGCACTTGTTATATTACTTTATGTTGACAATTATCCATGAGATATACATGTTACAAGTTGAAAGCAATTGCTGAAACTTAATCATCCTTTGTGTTGTTTCGAAACCTCTTACTTTGAATCTATTGCTTTATGACTTAAGTCTTTTTTTATACTTGTCTTGAAAGTACTATTCATGAAAAGTTTTTGCTATATGATTCAGTTGTTTAGTCATTATCTTTTTGTTAGCAATCTATTGCTTTGAATCACTTCATTCATCTCATATGCTTTACAATAATGTTGATCAAGATTATGTTGGTAGCATGTCACTTCAGAAATTATTATTTTTATCGTTTACCTACTCGAGGGCGAGTAGGAACTAAGCTTGGGGATGCTTGATACGTCTCCAACGTATCTATAATTTTTGATGTTCCATGTTTATATTATGACAATACCTACATGTTTTGTTCACAATTTATATCATTTTTATGCATTTTCCGGTACTAACCTATTAACAAGATGCCGAAGCGCTAGTTCCTGTTTTCTGCTGTTTTTGGTTTCAGAAATCCTACACAGGAAATATTCTCGGAATTCGACGAAACAAAAGCCAAACCTTGTATTTTACCGAGACGGACCCAGGGAGCCAGAGAAGTGCCGGAGGGGGGCCAAGGGGGCCCCACACCATACCTGGGCGCGGGCCCCTCCATGGCCACGCCACCAAGTGGGGAGGCCACCCCCTGGCTCCTCCGACTCCACCCTTCCGCCTATATAACCTCTCCGTCACGAAAACCCTAAAACATCCAGCCACGATACAAGAAAAGTTACGCAGCCGCCGCCATCACGAAGACAAGTTTCGGGGGACAGAAGTCTCTGTTCCGGCACGCCGCCGGGACGGGGAATTGCCCCCGGAGTCATCTCCATCGACACCACCGTCATCTTCATCGCCGCTGCTGTCTCCCATGATGAGGAGGGAGTAGTTCTCCCCCGAGGCTGAGGGCTCTACCGGTAGCTATGTGGTTCATCTCTCTCTCCCATGGTGCGATCTTTATGTGATCATGAGCTTTGTATCACTATTAATCTATGTTCTACTCTAGTGATGTTATTAAAGTAGTCTATTCCTCCTCCATGATGTAAAGGTGACAGTGTGTGCATCATGTAGTACTTGGCGTAGGTTATGATTGTAATCTCTTGTAGATTATGGAGTTAACTATTACTATGATAGTATTGATGTGATCTATTCCCCCTTTCATAGCTATTGGTGACAGTGTGTATGCTATGTTAGTACTCGGTCTAAATTGCAACGGTCTATTATGCACTCTAGAGGTTACTTTAATATGAGCTCCGGATGTTGTGGAGCTTGTTTACTCCGGCTTGAGGTGTGCTCTTGTAGCCCTACATAATAAATGGTGTTTGTTATCTAACAAGAGAGTGTTTGAAAGAAGCACAAGTGAGGAGAAGTTATTTATTTATTATGTGATCATTGTTGAGAGTGTCCACTAGTGAAAGTATGATCCCTAGGCCTTGTTTCCAAATATCGAATCACTGTTTATTTACTGTTATACTGCATGTTTACTTGCTGCCATATTTATTTCAGATTGTTACTATCAATCATACTCATCCATATCACTTGTATTTCACTATCTCTTCGCCGAACTAGTGTATCTATACATCTGACAAGTGTATTAGGTGTGTTGGGGACACAAGAGACTTCTTGTATCTTAATTGCAGGGTTGCTTGAGAGGAATATCTTTGACCTCTACCTCCCTGAGTTCGATAAACCTTGGGTGATTCACTTAAGGAAAACTTGCTGTTGTTCTACAAACCTCTGCTCTTGGAGGCCCAACACTGTCTACAGGAATAGAAGCGTGCGTAGACATCAATCATGAACTACTAGACTTTTATTAAATGACATATACCTCACATGAACCAACTAAGTATGCTCACATGGATGAGTATATGTACAAAAATGAAAACAAATAGAGTTCATACCAGCCTCTCACCACAGTCGAGTTTCCGTAGATCGTCATTATTGCCTTTCACTTGTGTGGCTTGAATAACATGGAATGAAAACCAAGCTCCAACCACCGGAGACCGCTGAACTCCCTAATAAACTTTATAAAACCAAAGAAGAACAACAAATATTTTTGGCGTTTTCGATATTAGAGTCACCGAATGAAAGTAAAATCTTTTTGGATTTTCTCATATCAAACCAACAATAGCAAATAAAACAAAATAGGAACAAGAAACCAAATAAACAAATGATAAAGAGAAACAACAGAAATATTTTTGGTCTTTTTGTGTTTTCGGAAAAAACAAAGCAAAAAACAAGAGAATGAAAACTAAAAGAATCACAGAAAAGCAAAGTGGCAGAAATCTGCCAAAACTTGATAGCAGTACAGTAATCAATTTTTCGGAAAATCTTCTGTTGCTTAACTCGAAAGGTGCTCAACTAATGAAAGTTAGATAATAACCTGGGGAACATGCAAAAAAATTGGCAGCTTAAAATAACGTTCTGGCTACGCACATCAATTTTTTCAGTATCAGCCCAGAATCTGTTTTTTAGACAGCACTTCCCCAAATATCATCTTCCTCATATTAGAGGCACCAATCGGTACAGAAATGAAATAAAGAAGTAAAAGTAAAGATTACTACAGTAGTAACAACCTTCAAAAACTAAAAATGAAATCTTACTGAAAATATAAAAAAATAACCGAAAGAGAAACAACCAAAAGAAATGAAACAATTATATACACATGACCGGCAATTTTAATATGCAATGAATGAGTGATGCCGGCATACTGATGTCTACGTGTGCTTCTGTTCTTGTAGACAGTGTTGGGCCTCCAAAAGCAGAGGTTTGTAAAACAGCAGCAAGTTTCCCTTAAGTGAATCACCCAAGGTTTATCGAACTCAGGGAGGTAGAGGTCAAAGATAGTCCTCTCAAGCAACCCTGCAATTAAGATACAAGAAGTCTCTTGTGTCCCCAACACACCTAATACACTTGTCAGATGTATAGGCGCACTAGTTCGGCGAAGAGATAGTAAAACACAGGTGGTATAGATGTATATGAGTGGTAATAGCAATTTGAATAAAATATGGCAGCGAGTAAACATGCAGTAGAACAGTAAGTAAGCGTTGTTTGCAGTATTGGAAACAAGGCCTAGGGATCATACTTTCACTAGTGGACACTCTCAACATTGATCGCATAATAAATAAATAACTTCTCTCATTTGTGCTACATACACTCTTTTGTTGGATGACAAACACCATTCATTGTGTAGGGCTACAAGAGCTCCCTCAAGCCGGAGTTAACAAGCGCCACAACATTCGGCATTCATATTTAAGTAACCTTAGAGCATAATAGATCTTTGCAATTTAAACCGAGTACTAACATAGAATACACACTGTCACCATTACACTATGAAGGGGGAATAGATCACATCAATACTATCATAGTGATAATTAACTCCATAACCTACAAGAGATTATGATCATAGCCTACGACAAGAACCACACGATGCACACACTGTCACCATTACACCATGCAGGAGGAATAGACTACTTTAATAACATCACATGAGTAGCACATAGACTAGTAGCGATACAAAGCTCATCATATGGATCTCAATCATGCAAAGCAATTCATGAGATCATTGTATTGGAGTAGAGAGAGAGAGATTAACCACATAGCTACCGGTACAGCCCTTAGCCTCGAGGGAGAACTACTCCCTCCTCATCATGGGAGCAGCAGCGTTGATGGAGATGGCGGTGGTGTCGATGGAGATGCCTTATGGGGGCACTTCCCCGTCCCGGCAGCGTGCCGGAACAGAGACTCCTGTCCCCCAGATCTTGGCTTCGCGATGGCGGCGGCTCTGGAAGGTTTCTCGTACCGTGGCTTTTCCGTATCGAAGATTTAGGTCAGGGAGCTTCTTATAGGCGAAGAGTCGGAGTCGGAGGGGACCTGGGGCCACCAGACACTAGGGGGCGCGCCTGGCTCCTTGGCCGCGCCGCCCACACGTGTGGGGCCACCAGGGCTCCCCTCTGGTGCCTCTCCGGTGTTCTGGAAGCTTTGTGGAATTATAAGATGCTGGGCGTTGATTTCGTCCAATTCCGAGAATATTTCCTTACTAGGATTTCTGAAACCAAAAACAGCAGAAAACAGGAACTGGCACTTCGGCATCTCGTCAATAGGTTAGTTCCGTAAAATGCATTAAAACGATATAAAGTGTGAACAAAACATGTAGGTATTGTCATAAAACAAGCATGGAACATCAGAAATTATAGATACGTTGGAGACGTATCAAGCATCCCCAAGCTTAGTTCCTACTCGCCCTCGAGTAGGTAAACGATAACAAGAATAATTTCTGAAGTGACATGCTACCATCATAATCTTGATCAACATTATTGTAAAGCATATGACATGAATGAAGTGATTCAAAGCAATGATCTATAATTTGCTAACAAATAGATAACATATAGCAAAACTTTTCATGAATAGTACTTTCAAGACAAGCATCAAAAAGTCTTGCATAAGAGTTAACCCATAAAGCAATAAATTCAAAGTAAAGGCATCAGAGCAACACAAAGGAAGATATAAGTTTCAGTAGTTGCTTTCAACTTTCAACATGCATATCTCATGGATAATTGTCAACATAGAGTAATATGATGAATGCAAATAAGCAAGTATGTAAGAATCAATGCACAGTTGACACAAGTGTTTGCTTCTAAGATGGAAGGAAATGGGTAAACCGACTCAACAATAAAGTAAAAGATAGGCCCTTCGCGAGAGGGAAGCAGGGATTAAATCATGTGCTAGAGCTTTTCAAGTTTTAAAATCATATAGAGAGCATAAAAGTAAAATTTTGAGAGGTGTTTGTTGTTGTCAACGAATGGTAATGGGTACTCTAACTACCTTATCAACCAGACTTTCAAGAGCGGCTCCCATGAAGGACGTTATCTCTACCAGCAAGGTAGATCATCCCTCTTCTCTTTTGCTTACACATGTACTTTAGTTTTATTTATTAGATGACACTCCCCTAACCTTTGCTTACACAAGCCATGGCTAACCGAATCCTCGGGTGCCTTCCAACATTCACATACCATGGAGGAGTGTCTATTTGCAAATTTAAGTTGCTTACTGATAGATCATGGCAAAACATGTGAAGAGAATTATTAATGCAAGTTAATTAATTGGGGCGGGGAACCCCATTGCCAGCTCCTTTTGCAAAATTATTGGATAAGCGGATGAGCCACTAGTCCATTGTGAAAGTCTGTCAGAAGTAAATGACAAGATCGAAAGATAAAACACCACATACTTCCTCATGAGCTATAAAACATTGACACAAATAAGAGATAATAGATTTTGAATTGTTTAAAGGTAGCACATGAAGTATTTACTTGGAATGGCAGGAAATACCACATAGTAGGTAGATATGGTGGACTCAAATGGCATAGGTTTTGGCTCAAGGTTTTTGGATGCACGAGAAGCATTTCCTCTCAGTACAAGGCTTTGGCTAGCAAGGTTGTTTGAAGCAAACACAAGTATGAACCAGTACAGCAAAACTTACATAAGAACATATTGCAAGTATTATAAGACTCTACACTGTCTTCCTTGTTGTTCAAACACTTTACTATAAAATATCTAGACTTAGAGAGACCAATCATGCAAACCAAATTTTAACAAGCTCTACGGTAGTTCTCCACTAATAGATTAAACTACATGATGCAAGAGCTTAAACATGATCTAATGAGAGCTCAAAACAATTGCCAAGTATCAAGTCATTCCAAACCATATGAAGCATTTTCTGATTCCAACCAAATAGCAACAAATGAAGCGATCAACTTTCGCCCTTGAACATTAAAAGTAAGAATGAAGAACACTAGTGTTCATATGAAAAAGCGGAGCGTGTCTCTCTCCCACATGAGCATGAATTTATTCAGAGAATGAAAATGACAAAACGAAAATAAAAACACACAGACGCTCCAAGTAAAGTACATAAGATGTGACGAAATAAAAATATAGTTTCACTAGAAGCTTAGATGCTTGAGTCTTCTTAAAATATGCAGAGATGAACCACCGGGGCATCCCCAAGCTTAGACCTTTCACTCTTCTTGATCATAGTATATCATCCTCTTCTCTTGACCCTTGAAAACTTCCTCCACACCAAACTTCAAGCAAACTCATTAGAGGGTTAGTGCATAATAAAAACTCACATGTTCAGAGGTGAAACAATCATTCTTAACACTTCTGGACATTGCACAAAGCTTCTGAAAGTTAATGAAATAAAGAAACTCATTCAACATAGCAAAAGCGGCAATGCGAAATAAAAGGAAGAATCTGTCAAAACAGAACAGTCCGTAAAGACGAATTTTGCAGGGGCACTTAACTTGCTCAAACGGAAAAACTCAAAACTAATGAAAGTTGCATACATATCTGAGGATCACGCACGTAAATTTGCAGATTTTTTTGACTCTTCTACAGAGAGTTCTGCGCGAATTCGTGACAGACAGCAATTCTGTTTCTGCGCAGCAATCCAAATCTAGCATCAACTTTACCATAGAGACTTTACTTGGCACAAAAATACATGAAAATAAAGATAAGGAGAGGTTGCTACGGTAGTAACAACTTCCAAGACTCAACAAAACAGTAGCAAAATAAACACATGGGTTCTCTCCCAAGAAGTTCTTTCTTTATAGCCATTAAGATGTGCTCAGTAATTTTAATGATGCTCTCGCAAGAAATAAGAGTTGAAGCAAAAGAGAACATCAAGAAGCAAATTCAAAACACATTTAAGCCTAACCCACTTCCTATGAAAAGGAATCTTGTATACAAATAAATTCATGAAGAACAAAGTGGCAAGCATAGAAAAGCAATACAAGCGCAATTTCAAGATTCTCAACATAAAGAGGGGAAACTTAATATTATTAAGATGCATATAACCATGTTTCCCTCTCTCATAATAACTTTCAGTAGCATCATGAACAAACTCAACAATATAACTATCACATAAAACATTCTTGTCATGAGCTACATGCATAAAATTATTATTCTCCACATAAGCATAATCAATTTTATTAGTTGTAGTGGGAGCAAATTCAATAAAGTAGCTATCATTATTATTCTCATCAAGTGTAGGAGGCATAGTATAATCATAATAAAATTTACCCTCCATAGTAGGCGGCACCAAAAGACCACTATCATTATAATCATCATAAATAGGAAGCAAAGTATCATCAAAGAAAAATTTCTCCTCAATGCTTGGGGGACTAAAAATGTCATGCTCATCAAAACCAGCTTCCCCAAGCTTAGAATTTTCCATATCATTAGCAACAATGGCGTTCAAAGCGTTCATACTAATATCATTGCTACTAGCATGCAAATAAGATTTCATAGGTTTTTTAATTTTCGCAGCAAACAATCAATGTCTTAACTCAGGAAATAGATTAAGAAGCTCACTGTTATTTTCCATTATGCCTAACTAGTGAACAAGAAACAAAAAGTCGCAATTGCAGAGTCTAAAGGAGATACCTTCGAGCACTTACAACGGCACCAGAAAATAACTTAGTTACCTGGGACCGGAGTATGAGTGCCTTTTACCTTACCTCCCCGGCAACGGCGCCAGAAAATAGCTTGATGTCTACGTGTGCTTCTGTTCTTGTAGACAGTGTTGGGCCTCCAAGAGAAGAGGTTTGTAGAACAGCAGCAAGTTTCCCTTAAGTGAATCACCCGAGGTTTATCGAACTCAGGGAGGTAGAGGTCAAAGATAGTCCTCTCAAGCAACCCTGCAATTAAGATACAAGAAGTCTCTTGTGTCCCCAACACACCTAATACACTTGTCAGATGTATAGGCGCACTAGTTCGGCGAAGAGATAGTAAAACACAGGTGGTATAGATGTATATGAGTGGTAATAGCAATCTGAATAAAATATGGCAACGAGTAAACAAGCAGTAGAACAGTAAGTAAGCGTTGTTTGCAGTATTGGAAACAAGGCCTAGGGATCATACTTTCACTAGTGGACACTCTCAACATTGATCGCATAATAAATAAATAACTTCTCTCATTTGTGCTACATACACTCTTTTGTTGGATGACAAACACCATTCATTGTGTAGGGCTACAAGAGCTCCCTCAAGCCGGAGTTAACAAGCGCCACAACATTCGGCATTCATATTTAAGTAACCTTAGAGCATAATAGATCTTTGCAATTTAAACCGAGTACTAACATAGCATACACACTGTCACCATTACACTATGAAGGGGGAATAGATCACATCAATACTATCATAGTGATAATTAACTCCATAACCTACAAGAGATTATGATCATAGCCTATGACAAGAACCACATGATGCACACACTGTCACCATTACACCATGCAGGAGGAATAGAATACTTTAATAACATCACATGAGTAGCACATAGACTAGTAGCGATACAAAGCTCATCATATGGATCTCAATCATGCAAAGCAATTCATGAGATCATTGTATTGGAGTAGAGAGAGAGAGAGATTAACCACATAGCTACCGGTACAGCCCTTAGCCTCGAGGGAGAACTACTCCCTCCTCATCATGGGAGCAACAGCGTTGATGGAGATGGCGGTGGTGTCGATGGAGATGCCTTCCGGGGGCACTTCCCCGTCCCGGCGGCGTGCCGGAACAGAGACTCCTGTCCCCCAGATTTTGGCTTCGCGATGGCGGCGGCTCTGGAAGGTTTCTCGTACCGTGGCTTTTCCGTCTCGAAGATTTAGGTCAGGGAGCTTCTTATAGGCGAAGAGTCGGAGTCGGAGGGGACCTGGGGCCACAAGACACTAGGGGGCGCACCTGGCTCCTTGGCCGCACCGCCCACACGTGTGGGGCCACCAGGGCTCCCCTCTGGTGCCTCTCCGGTGTTCTGGAAGCTTCGTGGAATTATAAGATGCTGGGCGTTGATTTCGTCCAATTCCGAGAATATTTCCTTACTAGGATTTCTGAAACCAAAAACAGCAGAAAACAGGAACTGGCACTTCGGCATCTCGTCAATAGGTTAGTTCCGGAAAATGCATCAAAACGATATAAAGTGTGAACAAAACATGTAGGTATTGTCATAAAACAAGCATGGAACATCAGAAATTATAGATACGTTGGAGACGTATCACATACCTCCCCCCAAGCTTAGGCTTTTGGCCTAAGTGGAGGTCAACCCCAGCGACGGTCAGGGTTCCACGCCGGTGGATCATACATGGCGTGGTCATAATAAGATCCCTGTGCAGAAGAGAAGGATGAAGGTTCCACATGCCCAGAATACTGATGTGAAGAACTTGCTGTGTCGGATGGCAAGTCGAGGGGGTCCTCGGCCTTCTCCATGTCGTCCCCCGCGTGATGGCCACACCCCTCTATGTATGCATCAAGTTCATCTTCTGTGACCGACCAACTTTTCCTGGAATCAAGGTTAAACAAAGCAGGTGCAGGAAAAGATTTCCAAAATTTCAAACAACTAAAGCATCTTGCAAAACAAGTAGTACTACAACAAATAAAACAAGTGGAGAAAGAAAGAAATGTTGTTTAGCTCTTCCATGCATTTAAAATATACTCGTTGACAAGGTTGATCAAGTCTTGCCACCAAATAAATTTTTCATGACATAAGAAGAAATAAACCTCAAATCAATCGTGTTACCTTATATTGTATTGATATGGATCCAATCATAATACTTTGATATCATTCTTTAGGCTCATATATAGGACAATCAATAATTCCCACTTTGATAGTTCTCAAATTAGAAATTGTATTAACTCCATATACTATATCAATCCTCTTGGGAAAATAAACAGTATGTTCCTTGTCATCAACATTAAAAGTAACTTTTCCTTTATTGCAATCAATAACAGCCCCTGCAGTGTTAAGAAAAGGTCTCCAAAGAATAATAGACATATAATCATCTTCAGGCATTTCCAACACAACAAAATCAGTTAATATTAAGCAATTTTGAGTAACTTGAACAGGAACATCTTCACATATACCAACAGGAACAACAGTAGATTTATCAGCCATTTGCAAAGATATATCAGTTGGTATCAACTTATCTAAATCAAATCTCTTGTAAAGAGAAAAAAGGCATCACACTAACTCCTGCTCCCAAATCACATAGAGTTGTTCTAACATAATTATTCTTGATGGAAAAAGGGATAGTTGGTATACCTGGGTCTCCCAGCTTCTTTGTGATGCGGGGTGGCTTTCGGACACCTCCGCCTCAAGACCGTCAAACCCTCCTCGTAGGCCAAGGGCACGAGCTCGGGCCAAAACCATGCAAGATAAGGTGAATTCACTCCTTTCTACACTTGAACTCGACACAACCTTGGACGGATTGCTACCTCATACCTATGCCTATGTATCATTAGGTACCAATCTCGTCAAGGACCCGAAGGGAGCGTCAAGGAACCAAGGAGAGGGAGACCAACATGGTTCAAGGAAGAAGAAGGGAAGACCAAAGAGAGGGAGAAGAAGTACTCCAGCCGCCGGCCACAGCACAGGCCGGCACTGCCGCCCCCAACAGGTCGGCACTGCCGCCATGGCCGGCACTGCCGCCCCGAGCACGCCGGCACTGCCAGCCCCATCGAAGTCAACTTCATCTCAGCCGTCTATTTATCATCTATGCTTAGAACTACTTTATTGTAATGCCCCTTTTACCCCTGGACGGATCTGGACCTATATATACTTCATCCCCCACCTCAATTAGGTTTAGACAAGATTTACGCTTAAACTATTTTGAGTTTTGTCTCCCTAGGGTTTCATCCCCTTTGTATCAAGGCTCTCTTGTGGATTTCTACTCTTCATGGATGATTCAAGGCTCATACCTCTCTCATCCAAGTTCTAGTTGGATCTCCTCACCAGTCTCTCACTTCTTAGATTCTACCCCAGGGTCTCTCTAAGAAGTGGTTCTATTGGCTTGGTCTAACCTACCAAGGGAGTAAATTGGTTTGTGTTGGGTTGTGTGTGTTTTGATTTGGGTTTTTTGTGTGAGTTCTTCCTCTTTCCCATCTCTCCCCATCCACTCACTTGGTCAAATTCGTGGGATCTGGACACATCCTAGCCCTTAGGCCACATCAAATGGCATCAGAGTCTCATCAAATGGTATCAGCAGCTCTTGGTTAGCCCGGATTTGACCTCCATCCACCCAATTTCGCCCCAAAAAAATTTCCAAAAAAATTCCCCAAAAAATAGCCCTAAATTGCCTTTGGTCAGATCTGCGATTTTGTTGCGTTTTGAGTGGTTTTGATCCATGGATTTCGAGTTCCTATGGTAGATCTACATCTTCCCCAATTTTTACAGCTCAATTCCTTGTATTTCGGTGCGAATCGAAGATTTTCTGGTCCAATTTTCGCTCAGTTCATCGAGCTGTTCATCCAGTTCGTGCCCGACCGGCACTGCCGGTCCTTCCCCAGCGGCACTGCCGTGCTCCCGGCACTGCCGGTGCGTCGTCAGCGGCACTGCCGCCCCCCTCCATCTGCATCCGACGCGCAGCGCACCAACCACCCCGGCCACAGCTCGTTTCGATTCCATCTCCACCACGAGCGCCCCGCCGCCTGCCATCCTCAGAGCCGCGCGAGCCCCTGGCCAGCGCCCAAGCCACCACCACGCACCACAGCGCGCCAGCCTCCACAGCTCGCTGGCCTTCGCTCGATCTGCCAACCCGCGCCGCCGCTCGCACCAAGCCGCGCCGCCAGACCACCACCAGCTGCCGCTGGCCGCCCTAAACTCGCTGCGCTACCGCCCGCGCACAACTGCCGCTGCCGCACGCCTCTGGCCCGAACCACAGCAAGCGTAGCCGCAGCAACCTCGCACGCGCACCAGGCCCAGGGCCGCCTCCACGCTCACCTTGGCCGGCCTGCACCTGCTCCACTCCGTTCTGCCTTGGCCAGCCGCCATCACTCACGCACCATCAGCTACACCCGCACAAGCTGTCGCGATTCCCAGCTCGCTCGCTCGCTCAAGTCCTAGACCGGCAGTACCGGCCACATCATCCCGGCAGTGCCGGCAGCACCACCACGGCAGTGCCGCCAGAGGCACCACGGCAGTGCCGGCTATGTGCTGATCCAATTTCGTTCAATTCTGACTTAACTTTTTGCCCCAAATTTTGACAACTTTCCTGCGCCCGTTTGACCCCAAACTTTGACAGCTATCTCCTCTCATATTGACTCTAATATTGACACCGTTTCCGAAATTTTCCGACTCCAAAATTTTGACAACATCGATCGCTCGTCGTGACTCAAATTTTCGGGCATTGACTTATTTTGCCCGGTTTCCGTTTTGGAGTGCAAGGTTTGTCTATCAAGCTTCCGCGTTAATACGTCTCCGACGTATCGATAATTTCTTATGTTCCATGCTACATTATTGATGATATCTACATGTTTTATACACATTATATGTCGTATTTACGCATTTTCCGGCACTAACCTATTAACAAGATGCCGAAGAGCCAGTTGTTGTTTTCTGCTGTTTTTGGTTTCAGAAATCCTAGTAACGAAATATTCTCGGAATTGGACGAAATCAACGCCCAGGGTCCTATTTTTGCACGAAGCTTCCAGAAGCGCGAAGGGAAAAGGAAGTGGGGCCACGAGGCGCCGCCACACTAGGGCGGCGCGGCCCTAGCGTGTGGGGCCCTCGTGTGGCCCCCCGCGTTGCCCTTCCGCCTACTTAAAGCCTCCGTCGCGAAACCCCCCAGTACCGAGAGCCACGATACGGAAAACCTTCCAGAGACGCCGCCGCCGCGAATCCCATCTCGGGGGATTCAGGAGATCGCCTCCGGCACCCTGCCGGAGAGGGGAATCATCTCCGGAGGACTCTTCATCGCCATGATCGCCTCCGGAGTGATGAGTGAGTAGTTCACCCCTGGACTATGGGTCCATAGCAGTAGCTAGATGGTCGTCTTCTCCTTATGTGCTTCATTGTTGGATCTTGTGAGCTGCCTAACATGATCAAGATCATCTATCCGTAATACTATATGTTGTGTTTGTCGGGATCCGATGGATAGAGAATACTATGTTATGGTGATTATCAATCTATTATTTATGTGTTGTTTATGATCTTGCATGCTCTCCGTTATTAGTAGAGGCTCGGCCAAGTTTTTGCTCTTAACTCCAAGAGGGAGTATTTATGCTCGATAGTGGGTTCATGCCTCCATTGATATCTCGGGACGGTGACGGAAAGTTCTAAGGTTGTGGATGTGCTTGTTGCCACTAGGGATAAAACATTGATGCTATGTCTAAGGATGTAGTTGTTGATTACATTACGCACCATACTTAATGCAATTGTCTCGTTGCTTGCAACTTAATACTCGGAAGGGGTTCGGATGATAACCCGAAGGTGGACTTTTTAGGCATAGATGCATGTCGGATGGCGGTCTATGTACTTTGTCGTAATGCCCAATTAAATCTCACTATATTTATCATATCATGTATATGCATTGTTATGCCCTTTTCTATTAGTCAATTGCCCGACCGTAATTTGTTCACCCAACATGCTTTTATCTTATGGGAGAGACACCTCTAGTGAACTCGTGGACCCCGGTCTTATTCTTTACATCGCATACAATCTATCGCAATACTTGTTTTACTTGTTTTCTTCGCAAACAATCATCTTCCACACAATACGGTTAATCCTTTGTTACAGCAAGCCGGTGAGATTGACAACCTCATCTGTTTCGTTGGGGCAAAGTACTTTGGTTGTGTTGTGCGGGTTCCATGTTGGCGCCGGAATCCCCGGTGTTGCGCCGCATCACATTTCGCCACCATCAACCTTCAACGTGCTTCTTGGCTCCTCCTGGTTCGATTAAACCTTGGTTTCTTTCTGAGGGAAAACTTGCCACTGTGCGCATCATACCTTCCTCTTGGGGTTCCCAACGGACGTGTACGTCTATGCGCATCAAGCCTGTTTTACGGCGCCGTTGCCGGGAACCGAAGAAAAGCTACACCACGGAGATTTCTAACTCCCACGTCAACTACACGCCAGCAACTGTTTTCTGGCGCCGTTGCCGGGGAGATCAAGACACGCTGCAAGGGGAGTCTCCACTTCCCAATCTCTTTACTTTGTTTTTGTCTTGCTTTATTTTATTTACTACTTTGTTTGCTGCACCTAAACAAAACACAAAAAAATTAGTTGCTAGTTTTACTTTATTTACTGTCTTGCTCTCTATATCAAAAACACAAAAAAATTAGTTACTTGCATTTAGTTTGCTTTTGTTATCATGTCTAGCTCGCACTTGTTACTTCTTCACCCGAGGAATTAGTTTTTACTTTTAAACAAGGGGATGAGGAGAGTTTTAAAGATGCTTGGTCGATAATTTTTACTTCTTATCGTAAAGCTGAACCTCAAATGACTCTAAGTTTGCTCCTTAGTAATTTTTATTTTGGTCTTATGATTCGCTATAGATATGCCTTGGATGCTGTAGTAGGGGGAGATTTCCTTCATTGTAATGGGGATCAAGCTTTTAATGCCATAAAGAAGTTGGTTGCATCACATGATTCAGCTAATAACTTTGATTCAGCCCTTATTGGCATTTATAATAGATTAAACAATCTTGAGACAAGGGCATCTTGCTTGAATGAAAATTATAGATATGTTCGTAACCGTCTTGATCAAGTTTTAGTGAACTCTGAACCTTCATTATGGGATCCTACTATTAAAATTGTTATCGGTGACCAAACTCTTCATGCCAATTGTGATATTATGTCTGAATTTTGCTTAATGCCTAGGAGTATTCATGAATCTTTGCAACTTTGGGGATTCGTTGAAGGGGGAGAAGGAATAACTCTTATTGATAACTCTGTTATAATCCCTAAAGGAATAGCTGCGGCTGTGCATACAACCATTTTTGGTAGAACAATATTCATTGATTATCTTGTTATTGAATGTGCAGGAAAAGGACAAATCACACTCGAAAGATCCCTGCTGAAACTATTGGGGGCAGTCATAGATATGGGAGAAGGCACCCTAAAATTCACCTCTACACCTGGGGGTAGACATGTATTCCCTAAACCAAAGAGTAAGAAAAGAACAAGAAAGGTAAGGGTAAAGCCCAAGGTAATGTTGATGCCTCATCTCTTGATAATACTTGATTTACACTTTCTGCGCCTAGCTGAAAGGCGTTAAAGAAAAGCGCTTATGGGAGACAACCCATGTTTTTACTATAGTACTTTTTTTTATATTTGAGTCTTGGAAGTTGTTTACTACTGTAGCAACCTCTCCTTATCATGTTTTTGTGCCAAGTAAAGTTTCTATGTTAAAGTTGATGTTATATTTGGGATCGCTGCGCAGAAACAGCATTGCTGTCTGTCACGAATTCTGGCATAAGTCTCTGTAAAAAATTCGAACAAATCTGCAAAATTACGAGCTTGATCCTCAGATATCTACGCAACTTTCATTAGTTTTGAGTTTTTCCATTTGAGCAAGTCTAGTGCACCTTTCAGGTTCGTCTTTACGGACAGTTCTGTTTTTGACAGATTCTGCCTTTTATTTCGCATTGCCGTATTTGCTATGTTGGATGAATTCCTTTGATCCATTAATGTCCAGTAGCTTTGTGCAATGTCCGAAGTGTTAAGAATGATTGTGTCACCTCTGAATATGTGAATTTTTAATTGTGCACTAACCCTCTAATGAGTTTGCTTGAAGTTTGGTGTGAAGGAAGTTTTCAAGGGTCAAGAGAGGAGTATGATATACTATGATCAAGAGGAGTGAAAGCTCTAAGCTTGGGGATGCCCCCGTGGTTCATCCCTGCATATTTTAAGAAGACTCAAGCTGTCTAAGCTTGGGGATGCCCAAGGCATCCCCTTCTTCATCGACAACATCATCGAGTTCCTCCCCGAAACTATATTTTTATTCGGTCACATCTTGTGTTCTTTACTTGGAGCGTCGGTTTGTTTTTGTTTTTGTTTTTGTTTGAATAAAATGGACCCTAGCATTCACCGTGTGGGAGAGAGACACGCTCCGCTGTTGCATATGGACAAATATGTCCTTAGGCTTTACTCATAATATTCAAGGCGAAGGTTGAAACTTCTTCGTTAAATTGTTATATGGTTGGAATCGGGAAATGCTACATGTAGTAATTCTAAAATGTCTTGGATAATGTGATGCTTGGCAATTGTTGTGCTCATGTTTAAGCTCTTGCATCATATACTTTGCACCCATTAATGAAGAAATACATAGAGCTTGCTAAAATTTGATTTGCATATTTGGTTTCTCTAAGGTCTAGATAATTTCTAGTATTGAGTTTTGAACAACAAGGAAGACGGTGTAGAGTCTTATAATGTTTACAATATGACTTTTATGTGAGTTTTGCTGCACCGGTTCATCCTTGAGTTTGCTTCAAATAACCTTGCTAGCCTAAACCTTGTATCGAGAGGGAATACTTCTCATGCATCCAAAATCCTTGAGCCAACCACTATGCCATTTGTGTCCACCATACCTACCTACTACATGGTATTTCTCCGCCATTCCAAAGTAAATTGCTTGAGTGCTACCTTTAAAATTCCATCATTCGCCTTTGCAATATATAGCTCATGGGACAAAATAGCCTTAAATACTATTGTGGTATTGAATATGTACTTATGCACTTTATCTCTTATTAAGTTGCTTGTTGTGCGATAACCATGCTTCTGGGGACGCCATCAACTATTCTTTGTTGAATATCATGTGAGTTGCTATGCATGTCCGTCTTGTCCGAAGTAAGAGAGATCTACCACCTTAATGGTTGGAGCATGCATATTGTTAGAGAAGAACATTGGGCCGCTAACTAAAGCCATGAATCATGGTGGAAGTTTCAGCTTTGGACATATATCCTCAATCTCATATGAGAACATTAACTCGTTGCCACATGCTTATGCATTAAAGAGGAGTCCATTATCTCGTTGTCCATGTTGTCCCGGTATGGATGTCTAAGTTGAGAATAATCAAAAGCGAGAAATCCAAAATGCGAGCTTTCTCCTTAGACCTTTGTACAGGCGACATGGAGGTACCCCTTTGTGACACTTGGTTAAAACATGTGTATTGCGATGATCCGGTAGTCCAAGCTGATTAGGACAAGGTGCGGGCACTATTACTATACTATGCATGAGGCTTGCAACTTGTAAGATATAATTTACATAACTCATATGCTTTATTACTACCGTTGACAAAATTGTTTCATGTTTTCAAAATAAAAGCTCTAGCACAAATATAGCAATCGATGCTTTCCTCTTTGAAGGACCTTTCTTTTACTTTTATTGTTGAGTCGGTTTACCTATCTCTCTCCACCTCAAGAAGCAAACACTTGTGTGAACTCGTGCATTGATTCCTACATACTTGCATATTGCACTTGTTATATTACTTTACATTGACACTATCCATGAGGTATACATGTTATAAGTTGAAAGCAACCGCTGAAACTTAATCTTCCTTTGTGTTGCTTCAATACCTTTACTTTGATTTATTGATTTATGAGTTAACTCTTATGCAAGACTTATTGATGCTTGTCTTGAAGTACTATTCATGAAAAGTCTTTGCTTTATGATTCATTTGTTTACTCATGTCATCACCATTGTTTTGATCGCTGCATTCATTACATATGTTTACAATAGTATGATCAAGATTATGATGGCATGTCACTCCGTAAATTATCCTTGTTATCGTTTACCTGCTCGGGACGAGCAGTAACTAAGCTTGGGGATGCCGATACGTCTCCGACGTATCGATAATTTCTTATGTTCCATGCTACATTATTGATGATATCTACATGTTTTATACACATTATATGTCGTATTTACGCATTTTCCGGCACTAACCTATTAACAAGATGCCGAAGAGCCGATTGCTTCGTTTTCTCGCTGTTTTTGGTTTCAGAAATCCTAGTAACGAAATATTCTCGGAATTGGACGAAATCAACGCCCAGGGTCCTATTTTTGCACGAAGCTTCCAGAAGCGCGAAGGGGAAAGGAAGTGGGGCCACGAGGCGCCGCCACACTAGGGCGGCGCGGCCCAGGCCCTGGCCGCGCGGCCCTAGCGTGTGGGGCCCTCGTGTGGCCCCCCGCGTTGCCCTTCCGCCTACTTAAAGCCTCCGTCGCGAAACCCCCTGTACCGAGAGCCACGATACGGAAAACCTTCCAGAGACGCCGCCGCCGCGAATCCCATCTCGGGGGTTCAGGAGATCGCCTCCCGCACCTCGCCGGAGAGGGGAATCATCTCCCGGAGGACTCTTCATCGCCATGATCGCCTCCGGAGTGATGAGTGAGTAGTTCACCCCCGGACTATGGGTCCATAGCAGTAGCTAGATGGTCGTCTTCTCCTTATGTGCTTCATTGTTGGATCTTGTGAGCTGCCTAACATGATCAAGATCATCTATCCGTAATACTATATGTTGTGTTTGTCGGGATCCGATGGATAGAGAATACTATGTTATGGTGATTATCAATCTATTATTTATGTGTTGTTTATGATCTTGCATGCTCTCCGTTATTAGTAGAGGCTCGGCCAAGTTTTTGCTCTTAACTCCAAGAGGGAGTATTTATGCTCGATAGTGGGTTCATGCCTCCATTGATATTTGGGACGATGACGTGAAAGTTCTAAGGTTGTGGATGTGATGTTGCCACTAGGGATAAAACATTGATGCTATGTCTAAGGATGTAGTTGTTGATTACATTACGCACCATACTTAATGCAATTGTCCTGTTGCTTGCAACTTAATACTGGAAGGGGTTCGGATGATAACCTGAAGGTGGACTTTTTAGGCATAGATGCATGCTGGATGGCGGTCTATGTACTTTGTCGTAATGCCCAATTAAATCTCACTATATTTATCATATCATATGTATATGCATTGTTATGCCCTTTTCTATTTGTCAATTGCCCGACTGTAATTTGTTCACCCAACATGCTTTTATCTTATGGGAGAGACACCTCTAGTGAACTGTGGACCCCGGTCCTATTCTTTACATCGCATACAATCTACTGCAATACTTGTTTTACTCTTTTCTTCGCAAACAATCATCTTCCACACAATACGGTTAATCCTTTGTTACAGCAAGCCGGTGAGATTGACAACCTCACTGTTTCGTTGGGGCAAAGTACTTTGGTTGTGTTGTGCAGGTTCCATGTTGGCGCCGGAATCCCCGGTGTTGCGCCGCATCACATTTCGCCACCATCAACCTTCAACGTGCTTCTTGGCTCCTCCTGGTTCGATTAAACCTTGGTTTCTTTCTGAGGGAAAACTTGCCACTGTGCGCATCATACCTTCCTCTTGGGGTTCCCAACGGACGTGTACATCTACGCGCATCAAGCCTGTTTTCTGGCGCCGTTGCCGGGGAACTGAAGAAAAGCTACACCACAGAGATTTCTAACTCCCACGTCAACTACACGCCAGCACGCGTCTACATCAACACCGCGGCGACACCTTCGGCACCCCGGATGCCGGCACAACTACGACACCATCGTCGTCATCATCGCAAG
Source organism: Lolium rigidum (assembly GCF_022539505.1). Lineage (NCBI taxonomy): Eukaryota > Viridiplantae > Streptophyta > Magnoliopsida > Poales > Poaceae > Lolium > Lolium rigidum. The sequence continues at coordinate 82,460,332 of NC_061508.1, forward strand.
TTGTGTGTTCCGACACCGCCTAACATTTGCATCTAGGTATAACTTGCCCCCTAACCTTGTAGCCCATCTTCCTTTTGCGATCTATCCTATCGAGCATTGCTTATCAAGTGTTGCGAGACATTGCACGTGGCCCCGATTGTGAGGTGTGTGTGTGTATTGTGGAGTCAAGCTTATAAGCAAGGACTCGTGAATGGCAAAATAGCAAAAGCGAGGCTAACACTAACATAGTGCGAGAAAAGCACAAAAAGAGTGCAAAGTGCCACCATAGATACAAAAGAGTGCAAGTGCATCCATAGAAAAAAAAGTGCAAGGGCCACCATATACAAAAGAGTAAAAAGCTTTTAAGCAAAAGAGAGAGAGAAGAGAAGAGAGCCCGCGTGTGAATCTTGTTGTCTCTCAAGTTGCAACCAAAGCTTTGATCTCTTCTTGTGTTAGTGTGACACCGAGCACCACCTTGCATATAGGTTCTTGTTTTTCCGCTCGTTCCTTGGTCGCACTAACCCCATTCATCTCGTGTGTGAGTTCCACATCATTCGTGTTTCCGTGATCACCATTTGGACATTTGATTTTTGGAGCTTACCCACTCTTAACAACAAACTTGATTTCGGATTTTGACTTTTGGCTTTCCACCATCCTCACCTACCACCATATTTGCTAGATTTTGCGTGTGTCTTTGTGTGTGTACCCAACACAAATTGAATTATTCTCTTGGTTTAGTTAGTTGACCCAATTCTATCACTTCAAGGTGAGACTTGACGGTAGTTTCTTCCACTAACATCCACCATATAGCTTTTGTCGTGCTAACATGGATAGTGAAGAAGAGGATATGGACGACTACATGGACTACTTCGAAGAGGATACCTCCGCAAGCACCGCGGATGTGGAAGAGCATGTGGAGCTCGACACCAACTATGGCTCCGCAAGCACCGCGGATGAGGAAGAGCATGTGGAGCTCGACACCAACTATGGCTCCGCAAGCATCGTGGACATGACCGACATCGAGGAGCTCTACATCGACAATGGTTCAACAAGCATGGACTACATGGTGGAGCACCACCACTAGGACGACATCGACTCCACCATGAACAACACCGGTGCTCCCTGATGCGCGTAGATGTACACGTCCGTTGGGAACCCCAAGAGGAAGGTATGATGTGCACAGTGGCAAGTTTTCCCTCAGAAAGAAACCAAGGTTTAATCGAACCAGGAGGAGCCAAGAAGCACGTTGAAGGTTGATGGTGGCGAAATGTGATGTGGCGCAACACCAGGGATTCCGGCGCCAACGTGGAACCTGCACAACACAACCAAAGTACTTTGCCCCAACGAAACAGTGAGGTTGTCAATCTCACCGGCTTGCTGTAACAAAGGATTAACCGTATTGTGTGGAAGATGATTGTTTGCGAAGAAAACAAGTAAAACAAGTATTGGCAAGAGATTGTATGCGATGTAAAGAATAGGACCGGGGTCCACAGTTCACTAGAGGTGTCTCTCCCATAAGATAAAAGCATGTTGGGTGAACAAATTACAGTCGGGCAATTGACAAATAGAAAAGGGCATAACAATGCAAATACATGATATGATAAATATAGTGAGATTTAATTGGGCATTACGACAAAGTACACAGACCGCCATCCAGCATGCATCTATGCCTAAAAAGTCCACCTTCAGGTTATCATCCGAACCCCTTCCAGTATTAAGTTGCAAGCAACGGACAATTGCATTAAGTATGGTGCGTAATGTAATCAACAACTACATCCTTAGACATAGCATCAATGTTTTATCCCTAGTGGCAACAAGCACATCCACAACCTTAGAACTTTCGTCACTCGTCCCGGATATCAATGGAGGCATGAACCCACTATCGAGCATAAATACTCCCTCTTGGAGTTAAGAGCAAAAACTTGGCCGAGCCTCTCCTAATAACGGAGAGCATGCAAGATCATAAACAACACATAAATAATAGATTGATAATCACCATAACATAGTATTCTCTATCCATCGGATCCCGACAAACACAACATATAGTATTACAGATAGATGATCTTGATCATGTTAGGCAGCTCACAAGATCCAACAATGAAGCACATAAGGAGAAGACGACCATCTAGCTACTGCTATGGACCCATACAGCCCCGTCGATGGCCACGATCGAAGAGATCGATCGATCCAGGCCCCCAAATTCGAGGGGCCCCCGAATTTCTGCAGCCCAGTAGTGTTTCCTCTGCTCTTTGCTTGTTCGGCCTAGGCCCAAAAGTCCACGATCGATCCCTTCCCGTTCCCGATCGATATCGTTTCATCTTCGTTGGTTCTCCGCGCCGCGCCGGCGTGGGTGTTCTGCTCGGATCCGATCGGACCGATCCGATCTTTGTCGCTTTGCCGGAGTTCACCATTCAGGGGTTGTCCACTTGTCTTTGATCTTGCCGGCGTGTCCTTCCTCACTTTGCCGATTAGGTTTACCAGGACCTGAGATTCACGCCTAAGGACAGACTCTCAAAAACTTCCAAAAGCCTGAAGGTAAGATCACTGCCTTAACTCGACCTACCTAGTCAAGTAGTCAACAACTAGCGCCTTACTTTGTTAATTTAATAATTTGTTAAACATGACAAATCATGAGAAGAATAAAGTGTCAATCCGGTGCTCAAAAGAAGAAGAAAAAACGGAGATTAGATGCAGCAACTCGGTCTCAAAAGTTGCTGAAATCCTACATGCCTTCTACTATGTCACAAGAAAAAAACTAAGTGTATTGGGGACAATAGCACTTGATAATGATATCTTGGAGAAGATTATTATAAAGATACAATTGAAGATTTTATTTCATGAAATACTAGACGGATGATGCTTTTCGGTAGAACGCGACGTTTGTTTATTACTTTATGTGCTATATTTACTCATTTAGAATGAATATTTGATATATTTTTGAGAATTTTATGGAATAGCACATGTTAAACTTATATAATTAAGTAAACATATTTTTTTACTAGTGATTGAACTTGAATCCAAAAAATTGGCCACATTTTTTAAGTCGCACCGGGGCCCCCAAATCCTGGAGACGGGGCTGGACCCATAGTCCAGGGGTGAACTACTCACTCATCACTCCGGAGGCGATCATGGCGATGAAGAGTCCTCCGGGAGATGATTCCCCTCTCCGGCAGGGTGCCGGAGGCGATTTCCTGAATCCCCCGAGATGGGATTCGCGGCAGCGGCGTCTCTGGAAGGTTTTCCGTATCGTGGCTCTCGGTACTGGGGGTTTCGCGACGAAGGCTTTAAGTAGGCGAAAGGGCAGGTAAAGAGGCGGCACGAGGGGCCCACACCATAGGTCGGCGCAGCCAGGGCCTGGGCCGCGCCGCCCTGGTGTTTCGCCACCTCGTGGCCCCACTTCGACTCTCCTTCGGTCTTCTGGAAGCTTCGTGCAAAAATAGGACCCTGGGCGTTGATTTCGTCCAATTCCGAGAATATTTCGTTACTAGGATTTCTGAAACCAAAAACAGCAGAAAACATCAACTGGCTCTTCGGCATCTTGTTAATAGGTTAGTGCCGGAAAATGCGTAAATACGACATATAATATGTATAAAACATGTAGATATCATCAATAATGTAGCATGGAACATAAGAAATTATCGATACGTCGGAGACGTATCAGCATCCCCAAGCTTAGTTCTGCTCGTCCCGAGCAGGTAAACGATAACAAGGATAATTTCTGGAGTGACATGCCATCATAATCTTGATCATACTATTGTAAACATATGTAATGAATGCAGCGATCAAAACAATGGTGATGACATGAGTAAACAAATGAATCATAAAGCAAAGACTTTTCATGAATAGTACTTCAAGACAAGCATCAATAAGTCTTGCATAAGAGTTAACTCATAAAGCAATAAATCAAAGTAAAGGTATTGAAGCAACACAAAGGAAGATTAAGTTTCAGCGGTTGCTTTCAACTTATAACATGTATATCTCATGGATAGTGTCAATGTAAAGTAATATAACAAGTGCAATATGCAAGTATGTAGGAATCAATGCACAGTTCACACAAGTGTTTGCTTCTTGAGGTGGAGAGAGATAGGTAAACTGACTCAACAATAAAAGTAAAAGAATGGTCCTTCAAAGAGGAAAGCATCGATTGCTATATTTGTGCTAGAGCTTTTATTTTGAAAACATGAAACAATTTTGTCAACGGTAGTAATAAAGCATATGAGTTATGTAAATTATATGTAACACCCCACTTTTTGCAACCTTGATTATTTGTTCATGTTGTAAAAATTAGGGGGAACAAAAACTTTTTCTTTAGACTAATTAAGATGAATTGCCTTGATGTGTTTGTTATGATGAATTGCCTTGATCTGTTGGTAGATGAATTGTCTTGATTTGCTTGTTGAGTTTTGTCTTGAGCTACCTCATAGAACAACACCCCTAGTAGTTAAACAAGCAACTCACCAAATAGAACACATGTGTGGCTTAGGAAGAATTGTTTTCCTACATCAAACCTCTCTCCTGGTGACAACATGAGTGTGCCATCTTGATTTTTCTCTTTGTGGTACAAGATAGCTCAATCATCCTTAATTCAAAACTTTGTATCATCTACCCCCTTGCTACATCCTTCTCTTACACCCACTCATCCTTGTTGGTTTTGAGGCCATGTCGACCATCTGTGTCGACAGGCTTACAATGTCCGGACTTTGGCAATTGATCTCATCTGTGCAATACCCTCTTCAACCTCCATGTCTTGCATGTCTCAGACTATCCTTGCAGCACATATATCCAACTCAATCTTATACCAATGATTCAACACTGGATCACCTCCTTCACTTATACCTCTTGTTTTTATTCAAAGTTTAATCTTCACAAAACCAAGAGTGGGAATGATGGGTATATTTTGTAGCCACCATCTACCCTTGAGAACACTTCTCCCTAAATTAGTTTTCTCTCTCAAAAATCCTATTGATTTTCCCTTCTCTAGTTTTGATCACAAAACTACTTCTAATTTTATTAAATCTTTTTAAGATATTTCTTCAAAGGAAACAAAGAACTGAAATGGGTTTGGTTTCTCATCCCATTTCTATCAAGTACTGATTTCTAAAACATTATTTTCTATCTTGCTTTCTTTTCAGCAAAAGGCTTGTTTATGATACCTACACCATTTCTTGTTTCCCTCTTGCTTATTTTACATTGGAGGAAAAACTCTACTTTACTAGAGAAAGTAAGTAGAATATTTTGAACCCCTATGTTCCAACTAGTTTTATCTCAACACTTTCAAATTTCATTCCACTTGAGTTCATTCCCAATTGTCCCTAGACAATTGAGGTGTTTCAAATACTTTTCCAATAAGTTCTATTTCACATGACAACTCTTGCACATCTTGTGTACATCTCTGATCTACCCCATAATGTTCCTTCATCCTCCAATTCTTGATCAAATGGATGATCATTTGATACTTTCAAACCACTCCCAATTGACCTCTCATTTGTAGAGCAATTTATATTCTTTTCCATCATCACCTTGACCTCATGAATTCATAATTTATGTCACCATATTCATCCTTGTGAGTATATGGTTATCTCACTCACCATATCTCTTAAACTTGCTCTACCATTGCCCAAACCACTATCACCACCCCATCTATCTTGACATGCTCATGCATTGTTGCATGTGGCCAACCTCAATCTTTCAATTTTGAATTCAAATAAAAACTTTTATTCATCAACTATACCTTGGGAACCATCTTCATCATAAGTTGGTCTCAACCAAAGTGGTGGAGATTATTCTCATGACATATGTTACCCTCATACTCCTTTCTATCTATAGGTATCTACTCCTATTTTTATTATCATCAAAATCACTCATTGATATTATCTCCTCAACATCATGCTTTGATCTACTCACATAGATGTTGTGTCTCCCTCTCACATTTCTCACTTGTACTTGGCAAGGAAGGAGCCGACCATGGCAAGAATTTCGGCCAGCCCTTCCTCTTCTTTTTCTTCTCTTGCAAGCCTTGCCTCCCAACTACCTCAATCACTAAATGGGCAGCCACCCACCTTGACCAATCAAATAAGGAGGCAGCCACCCCTCTCCCTCTATAAATTGGCCCTTGGCCGGCCACTCCCTCTTCCTTTGGTCATTTCTTTTCATCCTACACTCCCTCACACTCTTCTCCTCCACTTCCCCACGAAATACTACTGCCCCTTGCTCCCATGGCCGGCCATGGCCATGGAAACCCACCAAGATGAAGCTCCCCTTCTCCCTCAAGCTTCCCCTCACCATGAGAGCCTCCCTCTCCTTCTTCTCCCCAACCCTAGATGGTTTTATCACCTCTTCTTCTTCCTCTCTTGCTAAGATTGGATCTTGATGCAGGTGCATGTTGATCTAAGCATGGAGAAGCTTGAGCAATCCTCAGATCTGAAGTTCTTGATCCAAGTTCGTCCAAAACCTTGCAGTAATTTCTGTAATCTTGTTGTTTCAGATTCTGGTACGAACTTGTAAAATCCACCAAATCTCGTATGTAGATCCAAATCGAGTGATTCAAAGTTCCACAGGTAGATATTGAAAAGGTCTACAACTTGGCGTTGGTCTCACCCTCAAATTCGTTACAGATTATCCCTGGTAAATAAAGTTCTGCAAACATGCAGATTCACTGTTTGCTAGATTGGGTCCGTTTTACAAAACTTTTTTGAGCAAACTCAACGTTGGGTGAAAGCACTGTTCAGTACCTTCATTTTGGCGTTGGTTTCACTTCGATTGACATCCTGAAAATGAAATGGTTCACAGATCAAGATCTGGTCAGATCTGACTTTGTCGAATTAAACCAGGAGCTTGGCAACGAATTTTTGAATGAAACAAAGTGGGTAAGAACCAGCTTTTCAATACCTTTCAGATGCAACTGACCTCATATTTTTCTGAATTACGTACGATTTTTGGTGAATTAAACTTGTTCTGTGTGTTCTGCAGACATGGCTGTTAGCTTTTAAATCACCAAAAATCCATCTTTGAACCTAATTGAGTGATTCCAACTTTGTAGGACTGCTGGTTGTTTTCTTAATCATCTCCAACAAGTTTCAAACATTTATCTGTTATGAAAATCCAGTTGTAAAGAAAATGGTAAAAACTTGCAGTAACCTTGTTAATCAATTTGTGAGAGTTTCAGAAATAATTTGAACCCAAATCCAATTTTGTATGCACCTCTGTTTAAATATCTTTCTAATGCCAGTGGTCTCATATTTTTAGGATTTTTGTACGATTTATGGCTTACAGATCTTGTTTTCTGTATAGCCAGATTCAAATAAATTCCTAAATTTGTAGGTTTAATATTTTTGAGTAAATCCAATTGGGTTAGTCTTGTATTAGTACTGGCCATCTAGGAAAAATAGTGTTACTCTCTGTTCATGCATATTTGTTACTGTTAGTAATGTGTATGTGTGACATGGGTTGTTGAAGCAAAACTTTTTGATTTATTTGAAAACTCTAACCACCTCTTTGTATTAAAATTGGTCAACCAATGTTTTATTCTTGCAAAACAAAACCTCTGAAACTTAACCTTACTTGTATTGTTTGGTTTAGTTTTCAAATGGTGTGGCATATCATTTACTTCCCATCCTTGTGTAGTGTTATGTAAGCTTTATAAAATAGAGAGAATGATTTCCTGCTTTTCCAAAAATGTTTTAAATTGTAATATGAATGTTTGTGATGCCAAACTAATGCACTTGTCCTCTTCATGATGTTATCTACCAGGGGATAATTGGTTTATACCATGGTGATAACCGAGAAGGGCAATTTCTAAGTTGTGATACACTTATACCTTTGCTAGGTAAATAAATTGGGTTTTCTAAATTAAAACTCTTAAAGTTGTTTTGTGGTATCTATAAGTCCTTAGTATGGTAGCCCTTAATTGAATGGTTAAATATCTGATTGTTGTATGTTTGTTTTGTTGGTGCAATGTGATTGATTGTGTTCCTTTTATATTTTCCGGCGATAGATGCGAACGATTCCGGAGAAGAAGAAGTGGAATCGGACAAGGATTTTATTTATATTATTGGTATTCTTATTTGATGGAATTGAAGAAGTCCAGGGACAAATAAGCCAAGGCAAGCCATCTTTTGATCTCTGAGATTGAATCACATATTGTGGTTACTTGTTGCTATTATTGTCTCTCGATCTATTTTTGTGTGGTATCTACTTATGTGTTGGAGCATGCTCACCGTGAGCATGTTGAATTCTCTTTGACACCTCACCTACCATCCCCTTTAGGAGAAATGGTGGTCATCATCATGATCTTGGTGTACCCTCTAAGTGTGATGGGTATGCCCACTTATCTTGTGTGTGTCAACCTATTGACACCGTAACCTTCTTGAACCCCTTGTTGATATTATGCATACTTACTCTCGAGTATGTTGAACCCCTTGTTGATCATGGCTATGCCCTCCTACCTTATTGAGTTACATGCTTACCTTAAGCATGTGACACTTCTTGCCAGTTCACTCCTACACCCTTGTTAGTGTAGTAGTAATAACATCATAATCTTGGTGTACTCTCATTTGAGATGAGTATGCCTACCTACCTTAGGTATGTCAAATATCGTTGATCACCCTCATTTACTTTAGTGTTGGTTGGTTAACACCACAAATCTGAAAGTATTTTCCCTCTTATGTTGACAACATGCATGCTTACCTTGAGCATGTATGCCCCCTTGACCACCTATTTTATCACCTCTTAGTGGTATGATGATTAACATCATGACCCTTGTCGAACAATCCTACCTATGTGGTTCCCATGCATGCTTATCCTAAGCATGTATGATCCCCTTGACACCTCAATTATCATCTCCTTAGTGGTATGATGGCTAGCATCGTGCCGTCGATATATCTTAGCTCTTACATACAACTTTAGGTTGGGAAAACCCCGATGTTTTATGTTTTGGAAAAACTTTGAAAACTTTGGGAAGATGTTGTCTTGCCCAAGTGTTGTTCAAGAGAAAGGTCTTGATGTTTCGGAAAGTGGTATGATTGGTTGTGGACAAACAAAGGAAGTGTGGGTAAAATGTTTTTAAAGGAGCACTGCGTATAAGTGTACGCCAGCCCAACTTTATTTCGCGCAACCACTCTACCCCAAAGTGGGCACGGGGCTTAGCCCTAGTTTGTTGAAGCTGGCATGAGACACCTTCACAACTCTCTAGGAGGGTCACGATGACCTCCGACGCCGGGTTGCGCTCTGAAGGAGGCAATACACTGTAGTTGTCTATAGCCGGACGATTACTGAGGGTCTTCTGTCGTGGCGCCGGAGATACGCTCAAAAAGGAGGTATGCTGCCGGGGTGCCGGGAAGGGGTAAGCCCGCAGGGAAGGACTCATGTCAGTGGAGATAAGCGAAAGGTTATGTTCGGGTATCCGTCGTGGCATACGTTGTTATGCGGGGATGATGCCCACACGATAGGTATCCGGATAGTTGTGGGGAAAGTGTGCAAACTCTGCAGAGTCAAATCTATTCGAATAGCCGCGTCCGCGGTCATGGACGGGTTGCAAAGGCCTACCTTAACCTGGGCTAGTGTTGTTTTAGAAAGGCTTTACAAAGAAAAAGAGAAAGTTGTTTTCGGAGTACCGGAAGGGTATGGGAAAGTGGTTGACCATGTGAAGATGGTCGGGAAGGAAATAAAAAGGGCTACTCCCATCCTAGTGTTTTATGTGTAGGACTCTTTTGAAGTATCTTCTTTAACAAAGATATAGAGATGTCATAGAACCCTCTTAGTGTCCCCTTCAACTCGCGATGTTGGGATGCTATTTCCACAAGAGAAACCACTTCTATTCCTCGTGCTATTTCCACAAGAGAAACTACTTCTCTTTCACATGCTATATCCACAAGAGAAACTAATTCTCTTTCACATGCTATATCCACAAGAGAAACTAATTCTCTTTCACATGCTATATCCACAAGAGATACTAATTCTCTTTCACATGCTATATCCACAAGAGAAACTAATTCTCTTTCACATGCTATATCCACAAGAGAAACTAATTCTCTTTCACATGCTATATCCACAAGAGATACTAATTCTCTTTCACATGCTATATCCACAAGAGAAACTAATTCTCTTTCACATGCTATATCCACAAGAGAAACTGATTCTCTTTCACATGCTATATTCACAAGAGAAACTATTCTTCCTCTCTTGTCTCTTTTAGTTAGCATTGTTAGCACCCTTCTTGATGGTTTGCGAGTACAATTCCAATGTACTCACGGCTTTGTCCCTGGCTATTTACTTGGCCAGACTTGGAGGACTTCGACAGATGAAGAAGGAGTTGACGACGTCTATGCGAGCTAGGAACGTCTTCCTAGTCAGTTGCCTGTAGGGTTAAGGCAAATGACTTGGGCTCTACGCTGCTGAAGTGATTCCGCTACTCTGATGATTAGATTAGGCCCTTGGAGGCTATTATGTAAAGATTGGTCATGTGACCTTGATGTAATTTTCTTATTCCGTTTTGTAAAGGATGATGTAATTTGATATCAGTTCGGTTATGTGTTCACGGCACACTGATCATGGGAACGTGAACTGTATACATAACAGGGTATTTCGGACAGCTAGTCCGGGGTCCCCACAGAGCTGGTATCAGAGCTATCCTGACTATAGGAGACCCTAGTTAGCATGGACGTTAGTTAGGAAACAAGTACTTGAGAAAAACTATTTACGAAACAAATTCTTTCATTAGTCTTGCATAGCTTCTACTCCTCTTATTTATTCAAAGCTTCTAAATTCTTATCTCTCTGCTTTATAAAAAGGTTTGAAATTTCTTGCTCTATTGTCTCAACCGGCCACTTCAAACCTACATGTTGGACGATGTCCCCGACTCAGACCTGGAGGCTCGAAATCAAAGATGGATCAACCCCTCGGGAAGACTCGTGTATGTCCAACATCAGCTGTTAAAGATTGGAGGCCGACTTAGTGTGCACATAAAAGAACAATAAGATCATGTCTTTGGCTGACACCAAAGTCCGTTAAGGAGCTGACCTTGTTCCTCCGTGGACTTGCACTTTTTGCAGTCGTCAGGGATCAAGCCCTCAGTTTCTTGACTAGTTATTTTTAGGCCAGCCACGAGAAGATCTCTACTTCAGAAGCACCTCAACAGCTACCTCTTCGAAGACCTCATGTCCCCGGAATGTTCAGACTAGAAGATCTACGCAGTTTTCGCCTCCGTCTCAACATCAACGACCCAATACCAGGCCGCATCACCACTCTCTGCTTCGAGAATCCATGTTGAAGAAGATGTCAGCCAGATGAAGACATCAACATATGTGACCAGCCCCAAACCTATAGGATGGATAGGACAAATTCAATCGTTTTGATTGAGTTACCCCCGCGTATTAAGCATCCTCGGGTACTCAGAGTACCATGTCTCGTGTGATGATTGCTTGTAGTTCCCTAGTGTGCTGCCTTGAGTGTTTGCATCTGTTTTTTTTGTGTGCATGTATGACTTGCTATTTAGACGTTTCCGCCCTTTTTAATTGTTTGAAATTTGTAAAAACAGAAATTAAAGATGGAAATCTGCCAGTGTACTGTTTTGCTAATAAAAATAGTTTGGTAGCTCTGATTGATGTGATTCCAATTGCACTAGAACCAGTATGAAATTATCTTTCAGATGCCACTGACCTTGTATTTTTAGGATTTTTGTGCGATTTTTAATAAATAAAACTTAATCACTGTTTCTGGTTAGTATTTTGAGTCTCAAAAATTGAAAAATAAATATTTTTGAATGATTCCAATTGTGTTGATCTTGTTTTGTTTCTGTGCATCTAGGAAAAATATCAGTAACCTCGGTTAGTGGTATTTTGTCTCTGGTTATGATTGTATGGGTGTCGCGTGCAATGATAGGATTAAAGTTTGCCTCGCCGATGTATTGCTAACTACTAGTTAGTTGGGTAGATTAACGAAAGACTCTAACTCTAAACCCGTTAGCAGTTGTTTTTCAACCGTCAGGGAAACTAACTCAGACCCCTATCTACGCCGACTACTTTCAAGGTCATCTGAAGCATCTCTACTACGCCAACAAAGCAAAAGCCAATACCTTCAAGCTGAAGCATCTCCACTTCATCAAGAAAGCAGAAGCCCCTACCTTCAAGAGTGACTGCACCTCTGCGAGAAGACATACTAATTTGGACTAACCTTGGAGCATAATCGCGCTAACCTAGAGGATATCTTCTTGAAAACAACCCTCTCACACACCATCTAACAAGATGAGAGAACAATAGCGTCAAAGCCAAGCTACATCACATGGTTCACCCGGTCTTCATCAAGTGAAGCTCATGAAGATACCTCGAGACTCAAGAATAGGTGTAATTTACCCGCTCACTTCTTAGCTGGTACAAGTTAGCACCAACTCTCAAGCTCAAGATTGTCTTTGACGACCTCTGTTGATGCTTCATATGGATACCAACTAGGTGTTTCATCGACCTACTAACTTACCGCATGTCCTACAGTTTAGTAAACACCGTGAGTGCCTTTTGAAGCCGTGGTCTACATTTCTCCCCCGAAGATTCTTCAACTGAACAAGGAAGATCGACGACTTCTTCAGAAGCCCCAGACAGAACCACAAGACAGAAGCTCTGAGTTTTTCCGAAAGCCCGGTGAAAAATCTTAAGGGTGGAAGACTTCGTCTTCCACTAAAAATTGGAGCTGACACTAAAATTTTAAACCTTTCTAAAAAAAACACCATTGGAAACTTGTGATGCACTAACTCCCCTTGAAGCTGTGGACTGCACCTCACTCCCTGAAGATGCTTCAACTCAGGACGAGAGAAAGATGACTTCTTCGAAATCACCGACAGGACCCGTGGCCGAAGCTTAGAGTTTTCCAGAACCTCCGTTGAAAATTTTTAAGGATGGAAGACTTCGTCTTCCACTAAAATTTAAAGCCAACTCTGAAAAGTTTTCAAACCTGCTAAAGCACCGTTGGAGTGCACTAACTTCTCCGAAAATCATGGACTCCGCTAGGATCGTCAAGAAGCTACAGATCTAACACCTACATGGAGTAGTAAACCTCTTCATGAAGACTCGCCATCGGCAGGAATCCATCATGTCTCCCAGAAGATGAAGAAATGAACTCATCGGCAACTCTGTGTCTATCAAAGAATGGAGTCTAACTTTAGTCAACTTTGAAACCTCCCTAGTCCTACGCTTAGCAATCTCGGGACGAGATTATTTTAAGGGTGGAAGAGTCTGTAACACCCCACTTTTTGCAACCTTGATTATTTGTTCATGTTGTAAAAATTAGGGGGAACAAAAACTTTTTCTTTAGACTAATTAAGATGAATTGCCTTGATGTGTTTGTTATGATGAATTGCCTTGATCTGTTGGTAGATGAATTGTCTTGATTTGCTTGTTGAGTTTTGTCTTGAGCTACCTCATAGAACAACACCCCTAGTAGTTAAACAAGCAACTCACCAAATAGAACACATGTGTGGCTTAGGAAGAATTGTTTTCCTACATCAAACCTCTCTCCTGGTGACAACATGAGTGTGCCATCTTGATTTTTCTCTTTGTGGTACAAGATAGCTCAATCATCCTTAATTCAAAACTTGGTATCATCTACCCCCTTGCTACATCCTTCTCTTACACCCACTCATCCTTGTTGGTTTTGAGGCCATGTCGACCATCTGTGTCGACAGGCTTACAATGTCCAGACTTTGGCAATTGATCTCATCTGTGCAATACCCTCTTCAACCTCCATGTCTTGCATGTCTCAGACTATCCTTGCAGCACATATATCCAACTCAATCTTATACCAATGATTCAACACTGGATCACCTCCTTCACTTATACCTCTTGTTTTTATTCAAAGTTTAATCTTCACAAAACCAAGAGTGGGAATGATGGGTATATTTTGTAGCCACCATCTACCCTTGAGAACACTTCTCCCTAAATTAGTTTTCTCTCTCAAAAATCCTATTGATTTTCCCTTCTCTAGTTTTGATCACAAAACTACTTCTAATTTTATTAAATCTTTTTAAGATATTTCTTCAAAGGAAACAAAGAACTGAAATGGGTTTGGTTTCTCATCCCATTTCTATCAAGTACTGATTTCTAAAACATTATTTTCTATCTTGCTTTCTTTTCAGCAAAAGGCTTGTTTATGATACCTACACCATTTCTTGTTTCCCTCTTGCTTATTTTACATTGGAGGAAAAACTCTACTTTACTAGAGAAAGTAAGTAGAATATTTTGAACCCCTATGTTCCAACTAGTTTTATCTCAACACTTTCAAATTTCATTCCACTTGAGTTCATTCCCAATTGTCCCTAGACAATTGAGGTGTTTCAAATACTTTTCCAATAAGTTCTATTTCACATGACAACTCTTGCACATCTTGTGTACATCTCTGATCTACCCCATAATGTTCCTTCATCCTCCAATTCTTGATCAAATGGATGATCATTTGATACTTTCAAACCACTCCCAATTGACCTCTCATTTGTAGAGCAATTTATATTCTTTTCCATCATCACCTTGACCTCATGAATTCATAATTTATGTCACCATATTCATCCTTGTGAGTATATGGTTATCTCACTCACCATCTCTCTTAAACTTGCTCTACCATTGCCCAAACCACTATCACCACCCCATCTATCTTGACATGCTCATGCATTGTTGCATGTGGCCAACCTCAATCTTTCAATTTTGAATTCAAATAAAAACTTTTATTCATCAACTATACCTTGGGAACCATCTTCATCATAAGTTGGTCTCAACCAAAGTGGTGGAGATTATTCTCATGACATATGTTACCCTCATACTCCTTTCTATCTATAGGTATCTACTCCTATTTTTATTATCATCAAAATCACTCATTGATATTATCTCCTCAACATCATGCTTTGATCTACTCACATAGATGTTGTGTCTCCCTCTCACATTTCTCACTTGTACTTGGCAAGGAAGGAGCCGACCATGGCAAGAATTTCGGCCAGCCCTTCCACTTCTTTTTCTTCTCTTGCAAGCCTTGCCTCCCAACTACCTCAATCACTAAATGGGCAGCCACCCACCTTGACCAATCAAATAAGGAGGCAGCCACCCCTCTCCCTCTATAAATTGGCCCTTGGCCGGCCACTCCCTCTTCCTTTGGTCATTTCTTTTCATCCTCCACTCCCTCACACTCTTCTCCTCCACTTCCCCACGAAATACTACTGCCCCTTGCTCCCATGGCCGGCCATGGCCATGGAAACCCACCAAGATGAAGCTCCCCTTCTCCCTCAAGCTTCCCCTCACCATGAGAGCCTCCCTCTCCTTCTTCTCCCCAACCCTAGATGGTTTTATCACCTCTTCTTCTTCCTCTCTTGCTAAGATTGTATCTTGATGCAGGTGCATGTTGATCTAAGCATGGAGAAGCTTGAGCAATCCTCAGATCTGAAGTTCTTGATCCAAGTTCGTCCAAAACCTTGCAGTAATTTCTGTAATCTTGCTGTTTCAGATTCTGGTACGAACTTGTAAAATCCACCAAATCTCGTGTGCAGATCCAAATCGAGTGATTCAAAGTTCCACAGGTAGATATTGAAAAGATCTACAACTTGGCGTTGGTCTCACCCTCAAATTCGTTACAGATTATCCCTGGTAAATAAAGTTCTGGAAACATGCAGATTCACTAGTTGTTAGATTGGGTCCGTTTTACAAAACCTTTTTGAGCAAACTCAACGTTGGGTGAAAGCACTGTTCAGTACCTTCATTTTGGCGTTGGTTTCACTTCGATTGACATCCTGAAAATGAAATGGTTCACAGATCAAGATCTGGTCAGATCTGACTTTGTCGAATTAAACCAGGAGCTTGGCAACGAATTTTTGAATGAAACAAAGTGGGTAAGAACCAGCTTTTCAATACCTTTCAGATGCAACTGACCTCATATTTTTCTGAATTATGTACGATTTTTGGTGAATTAAACTTGTTCTGTGTGTTCTGCAGACATGGCTGTTAGCTTTTAAATCACCAAAAATCCATCTTTGAACCTAATTGAGTGATTCCAACTTTGTAGGACTGCTGGTTGTTTTCTTAATCATCTCCAACAAGTTTCAAACATTTATCTGTTATGAAAATCCAGTTGTAAAGAAAATGGTAAAAACTTGCAGTAACCTTGTTAATCAATTTGTGAGAGTTTCAGAAATAATTTGAACCCAAATCCAATTGTGTATGCACCTCTGTTTAAATATCTTTCTAATGCCAGTGGTCTCGTATTTTTAGGATTTTTCTACGATTTATGGCTTACAGATCTTGTTTTCTGTATAGCCAGATTCAAATAAATTCCTAAATTTGTAGGTTTAATATTTTTGAGTAAATCCAATGGGGTTAGTCTTGTATTAGTACTGGCCATCTAGGAAAAATAGTGTTAGTCTCTGTTCATGCATATTTGTTACTGTTAGTAATGTGTATGTGTGACATGGGTTGTTGAAGCAAAACTTTTTGATTTATTTGAAAACTCTAACCACCTCTTTGTATTAAAATTGGTCAACCAATGTTTTATTCTTGCAAAACAAAACCTCTGAAACTTAACCTTACTTGTATTGTTTGGTTTAAGTTTTCAAATGGTGTGGCATATCATTTACTTCCCATCCTTGTGTAGTGTTATGTAAGCTTTATAAAATAGAGAGAATGATTTCCTGCTTTTCCAAAAATGTTTTAAATTGTAATATGAATGTTTGTGATGCCAAACTAATGCACTTGTCCTCTTCATGATGTTATCTACCAGGGGATAATTGGTTTATACCATGGTGATAACCGAGAAGGGCAATTTCTAAGTTGTGATACACTTATACCTTTGCTAGGTAAATAAATTGGGTTTTCTAAATTAAAACTCTTAAAGTTGTTTTGTGGTATCTATAAGTCCTTAGTATGGTAGCCCTTAATTGAATGGTTAAATCTCTGATTGTTGTATGTTTGTTTTGTTGGTGCAATGTGATTGATTGTGTTCCTTTTATATTTTCCGGCGATAGATGCGAACGATTCCGGAGAAGAAGAAGTGGAATCGGACAAGGATTTTATTTATATTATTGGTATTCTTATTTGATGGAGTTGAAGAAGTCCAGGGACAAATAAGCCAAGGCAAGCCATCTTTTGATCTCTGAGATTGAATCACATATTGTGGTTACTTGTTGTTATTATTGTCTCTCGATCTATTTTTGTGTGGTATCTACTTATGTGTTGGAGCATGCTCACCGTGAGCATGTTGAATTCTCTTTGACACCTCACCTACCATCCCCTTTAGGAGAAATGGTGGTCATCATCATGATCTTGGTGTACCCTCTAAGTGTGATGGGTATGCCCACTTATCTTGTGTGTGTCGACCTATTGACACCGTACCCTTCTTGAACCCCTTGTTGATATTATGCATACTTACTCTCGAGTATGTTGAACCCCTTGTTGATCATGGCTATGCCCTCCTACCTTCTTGAGTTACATGCTTACCTTAAGCATGTGACACTTCTTTCCAGTTCACTCCTACACCCTTGTTAGTGTAGTAGTAATAACATCATAATCTTGGTGTACTCTCATTTGAGATGAGTATGCCTACCTACCTTAGGTATGTCAAATATCGTTGATCACCCTCATTTACTTTAGTGTTGGTTGGTTAACACCACAAATCTGAAAGTATTTTCCCTCTTATGTTGACAACATGCATGCTTACCTTGAGCATGTATGCCCCCTTGACCACCTATTTTATCACCTCTTAGTGGTATGATGATTAACATCATGACCCTTGTCGAACAATCCTACCTATGTGGTTCCCATGCATGCTTATCCTAAGCATGTATGATCCCCTTGACACCTCAATTATCATCTCCTTAGTGGTATGATGGCTAGCATCGTGCCGTCGATATATCTTAGCTCTTACATACAACTTTAGGTTGGGGAAAACCCCGATGTTTTATGTTTTGGAAAAACTTTGAAAACTTTGGGAAGATGTTGTCTTGCCCAAGTGTTGTTCAAGAGAAAGGTCTTGATGTTTCGGAAAGTGGTATGATTGGTTGTGGACAAACAAAGGAAGTGTGGGTAAAATGTTTTTAAAGGAGCATTGCGTATAAGTGTACGCCAGCCCAACTTTATTTCGCGCAACCACTCTACCCCAACGTGGGCACGGGGCTTAGCCCTAGTTTGTTGAAGCTGGCATGAGACACCTTCACAACTCTCTAGGAGGGTCACGATGACCTCCGACGCCGGGTTGCGCTCTGAAGGAGGCAATACACTGTAGTTGTCTATAGCCGGACGATTACTGAGGGTCTTCTGTCGTGGCGCCGGAGATACGCTCAAAAAGGAGGTATGCTGCCGGGGTGCCGGGAAGGGGTAAGCCCGCAGGGAAGGACTCATGTTAGTGGAGATAAGCGAAAGGTTATGTTCGGGTATCCGTCGTGGCATACGTTGTTATGCGGGGATGATGCCCACACGATAGGTATATGGATAGTTGTGGGGAAAGTGTGCAAACTCTGCAGAGTCAAATCTATTCGAATAGCCGCGTCCGCGGTCATGGACGGGTTGCAAAGGCCTACCTTAACCTGGGCTAGTGTTGTTTTAGAAAGGTTTTACAAAGAAAAAGAGAAAGTTGTTTTCGGAGTACCGAAGGGTATGGGAAAGTGGTTGACCATGTGAAGATGGTCGGGAAGGAAATAAAAAGGGCTACTCCCATCCTAGTGTTTTATGTGTAGGACTCTTTTGAAGTATCTTCTTTAACAAAGATATAGAGATGTCATAGAACCCTCTTAGTGTCCCCTTCAACTGCGATGTTGGGATGCTATTTCCACAAGAGAAACCACTTCTATTCCTCGTGCTATTTCCACAAGAGAAACTACTTCTCTTTCACATGCTATATCCACAAGAGAAACTAATTCTCTTTCACATGCTATATCCACAAGAGAAACTAATTCTCTTTCACATGCTATATCCACAAGAGATACTAATTCTCTTTCACATGCTATATCCACAAGAGAAACTAATTCTCTTTCACATGCTATATCCATAAGAGAAACTAATTCTCTTTCACATGCTATATCCACAAGAGATACTAATTCTCTTTCACATGCTATATCCACAAGAGAAACTAATTCTCTTTCACATGCTATATCCACAAGAGAAACTGATTCTCTTTCACATGCTATATTCACAAGAGAAACTATTCTTCCTCTCTTGTCTCTTTTAGTTAGCATTGTTAGCACCCTTCTTGATGGTTTGCGAGTACAATTCCAATGTACTCACGGCTTTGTCCCTGGCTATTTACTTGGCCAGACTTGGAGGACTTCGACAGATGAAGAAGGAGTTGACGACGTCTATGCGAGCTAGGAACGTCTTCCCAGTCAGTTGCCTGTAGGGTTAAGGCAGATGACTTGGGCTCTGCGCTGCTGAAGTGATTCCGCTACTCTGATGATTAGATTAGGCCCTTGGAGGCTATTATGTAAAGATTGGTCATGTGACCTTGATGTAATTTTCTTATTCCGTTTTGTAAAGGATGATGTAATTTGATATCAGTTCGGTTATGTGTTCACGGCACACTGATCATGGGAACGTGAACTGTATACATAACAGGGTATTTCGGACAGCTAGTCCGGGGTCCCCACATTATATCTTACAAGTTGCAAGCCTCATGCATCGTATACTAATAGTGCCCGCACCTTGTCCTACTTAGCTTGGACTACCGGATCATCGCAATACACATGTTTCAACCAAGTGTCACAAAGGGGTACCTCCATGCCGCCCGTACAAAGGTCTAAGGAGAAAGCTCGCATTTTGGATTTCTCGCTTTTGATTATTCTCAACTTAGACATCCATACCGGGACAACATGGACAACAGATAATGGACTCCTCTTTAATGCATAAGCATGTAGCAACAATTATTATTCTCATATGAGATTGAGGATATATGTCCAAAACTGAAACTTTCACCATGATTCATGGTTTTAGTTAGCGGCCCAATGTTCTTCTCTAACAATATGCATGCTCCAACCATTAAGGTGGTAGATCTCCCTTACTTCAGACAAGACGGACATGCATAGCAACTCACATGATATTCAACAAAGAGTAGTTGATGGCGTCCCCAGAAGCATGGTTATCGCGCAACAAGCAACTTAATAAGAGATAAAGTGCATAAGTACATATTCGATATCACAAAAGTTTTTAAGGCTATTTTGTCCCATGAGCTATATATTGCAAAGGCGAATGATGGAATTTTAAAGGTAGCACTCAAGCAATTTACTTTGGAATGGCGGAGAAATACCATGTAGTAGGTAGGTATGGTGGACACAAATGGCATAGTGGTTGGCTCAAGGATTTTGGATGCATGAGAAGTATTCCCTCTCGATACAAGGTTTAGGCTAGCAAGGTTATTTGAAGCAAACTCAAGGATGAACCGGTGCAGCAAAACTCACATAAAAGACATATTGTAAACATTATAAGACTCTACACCGGCTTCCTTGTTGTTCAAAACTCAATACTAGAAATTATCTAGACCTTAGAGAAACCAAATATGCAAACCAAATTTTAGCAAGCTCTATGTATTTCTTCATTAATGGGTGCAAATTAGTATATGATGCAAGAGCTTAAACATGAGCACAACAATTGCCAAGCATCACATTATCCAAGACATTTTAGAATTACTACATGTAGCATTTCCTGTTTCCAACCATATAACAATTTAACGAAGAAGTTTCAACCTTCGCCTTGAATATTATGAGTAAAGCCTAAGGACATATTTGTCCATATGCAACAGCGGAGCGTGTCTCTCTCCCACACAGTGAATGCTAGGATCCATTTTATTCAAACAAAAACAAAAACAAACCGACGCTCCAAGTAAAGAACACAAGATGTGACCGAATAAAAATATAGTTTCAGGGGAGGAACCTGATGATGTTGTCGATGAAGAAGGGGATGCCTTGGGCATACCCAAGCTTAGACGCTTGAGTCTTCTTAAAATATGCAGGGATGAACCACGGGGGCATCCCCAAGCTTAGAGCTTTCACTCCTCTTGATCATAGTATATCATACTCCTCTCTTGACCCTTGAAAACTTGCTTCACACCAAACTTCAAGCAAACTCATTAGAGGGTTAGTGCACAATTAAAAATTCACATATTCAGAGGTGACACAATCATTTTTAACACTTCGGACATTGCACAAAGCTACTGGACATTAATGGATCAAAGGAATTCATCCAACATAGCAAATACGGCAATGCGAAATAAAAGGCAGAATCTGTCAAAAACAGAACAGTCCGTAAAGACGAACCTGAAAGGTGCACTAGACTTGCTCAAATGGAAAAACTCAAAACTAATAAAAGTTGCGTACATATCTGAGGATCACGCTCGTAATTTTGCAGATTTTTTCGAATTTTTTACAGAGACTTATGCCAGAATTCGTGACAGACAGCAATGTTGTTTCTGCGCAGCGATCCCAAATATAGCATCAACTTTAACATAGAAACTTTACTTGGCGCAAAAACATGATAAGGAGAGGTTGCTACAGTAGTAAACAACTTCCAAGACTCAAATATAAAACAAAGTACTGTAGTAAAAAAATGGGTTGTCTCCCATAAGCGCTTTTCTTTAACGCCTTTCAGCTAGGCGCAGAAAGTGTGAATCAAGTAACATCAAGAGTAGAAGCATCAACATCATAACTTGTTTTAATAATAGAATCAAAAGGTAACTTCATTCTCTTTCTAGGGAAGTGTTCCATACCTTTATTGAGAGGAAATTGATATTTAATATTACCTTCCCTCATATCAATAACAGCACCAACGGTTCGAAGAAAAGGTCTTCCCAACACAATAGGACAAGATGCATTGCATTCAATATCCAAGACAACAAAATCAACGGGGACAAGGTTATTGTTAACCGTAATGCGCACATTATCAATCCTCCCCAAAGGTTTCTTTTTAACATTATCGGCAAGATTAACATCCAAATAACAATTCTTCAATGGTGGCAAG
The DNA here is from genome assembly GCF_022539505.1 of Lolium rigidum. NCBI lineage: Eukaryota > Viridiplantae > Streptophyta > Magnoliopsida > Poales > Poaceae > Lolium > Lolium rigidum. The sequence goes on from NC_061508.1 coordinate 82,482,267, forward strand.
TCAAGCATATCATAAATCTTTTTAAGCATAACGAAATACTTGCACCAAGATCACATAAAGCATTACATTCAAAGTCATTGAATTTCATTTTAATGATGGGCTCCCAACCATCTTCTAACTTTCTAGGAATAGAAGTTTCAAGTTTTAGTTTCTCTTCTCTAGCTTTTATGAGAGCATTTGTAATATGTTTTGTAAAGGCCAAATTTATAGCACTAGCGTTGGGACTTCTAGCAAGTTTTTGTAAGAACTTTATAACTTCAGTAATATGACAATCATCAAAATCTAAACCATTATGTTCTACAGCAATGGAATCATTGTCACCAATATTTTGAAAAATTTCAGCAATTTTATCACAAACAGCAGTTTCAGCAGTTTCAGGCAATTTTGTGCGCTTTGCACTAGGAGTAGAAACATTGCCAACACCAATTATTTTACCATTGATAGTAGGAGGTGCAGCAACATATGAACCATTATCATTACTAATGGTGGTAATAGTCCAAACTTTAGCTACATTATTCTCTTTAGCTAGTTTTTCATTTTCTTCTCTATCCCACCTAGCACGCAATTCAGCCATTAATCTTATATTCTCATTAATTCTAACTTGGATGGCATTTGTTGTAGTAGTAATCTTATTATCAATATCATTATTAGGCATAACTTTCAATTTTAATAGATCAACATCGGAGGCAAGTCTATCAACTCTAGAAGCAATAATATCAATTTTATCAAGCTTTTCCTCAACAGATTTGTTAAAAGCAGTTTGTGTACTAATAAATTCTTTAAGCATAGCTTCAAGACCAGAGGGTACACTCCTATTATTGTTGTAAGAATTCCCATAAGAATTACCATAACCATTACCATGAGCAGAAGGATATGGCCTATAGTTATTACCAGAATTGTTCCTATAAGCATTGTTGTTGAAATTATTGTTTTTAATGAAATTCACATCAACATTTTCTTCTTGAGCAACCAATGAAGCTAGAGGAACATTATTTGGATCTACATTAGATCTGCCATTCACAAGCATAGACATAATCACATCAATCTTATCACCCAAGGAAGAGGTTTCTTCAACAAAATTTACCTTCTTACCTTGTGGAGCTCTTTCCGTGTGCCATTCAGAGTAATTTATCATCATATCATCAAGAAGCTTTGTAGCCGCCCCCAAAGTGATGGACATAAAGGTACCTCCAGCAGCTGAATCCAATAAATTCCGCGAAGAAAAATTTAGTCCTGCATAGAAGGTTTGGATGATCATCCAAGTAGTCGATCCATGGGTTGGGCAATTCTTTACCAAAGATTTCATTCTCTCCCATGCTTGAGCAACATGTTCAGTATCTAATTGCTTAAAATTCATTATGCTACTCCTCAAAGATATAATTTTAGCAGGAGGATAATATCTACCAATAAAAGCATCCTTACATTTAGTCCATGAATCAATACTATTCTTAGGCAAAGATAACAACCAATCTTTAGCTCTTCCTCTTAATGAGAAAGGAAACAATTTCAATTTAATAATATCACCATCTACATCCTTATACTTTTGCATTTCACAAAGTTCAACAAAATTATTAAGATGGGCAGCAAGCATCATCGGAACTAACACCAGAAAATTGATCTCTCATAACAAGGTTCAGTAAAGCAGGTTTAATTTCAAAGAATTCTGCTGTAGTAGCAGGTGGAGCAATAGGTGTGCATAGGAAATCATTATTATTTGTGTTTGTGAAATCACACAACTCAGTATTTTCAGGGGTATTCATTTTAGCAACAGTAAATAAAGCAAACTAGATAAAGTAAATGCAAGTAACTAATTTTTTTGTGTTTTTGATATAGAGAGCAAGACAATAAATAAAGTAAAACTAGCAACTAATTTTTTTGTGTGTTTTGTTTAGGTGCAGCAAACAAAGTAGTAAATAAAATAAAGCAAGACAAAAAAAAGTAAAGAGATTGAGAAGTGGAGACTCCCCTTGCAGCGTGTCTTGATCTCCCCGAGCAACGGCGCCGTAAAACAGGCTTGATGCGCGTAGATGTACACGTCCGTTGGGAACCCCAAGAGGAAGGTATGATGCGCACAAGTGGCAAGTTTTCCCTCAGAAAGAAACCAAGGTTTAATCGAACCAGGAGGAGCCAAGAAGCTCGTTGAAGGTTGATGGTGGCGAAATGTGATGCGGCGCAACACCAGGGATTCCGGCGCCAACGTGGAACCTTTACAAGACAACCAAAGTACTTTGCCCCAACGAAACAGTGAGGTTGTCAATCTCACCGGCTTGCTGTAACAAAGGATTAACCGTATTGTGTGGAAGATGATTTTTTGCGAAGAAAACAGTAAAACAAGTATTGCAGTAGATTGTATGCGATGTAAAGAATAGGACCGGGGTCCACAGTTCACTAGAGGTGTCTCTCCCATAAGATTAAAGCATGTTGGGTGAACAAATTATAGTCGGGCAATTGACAAATAGAAAAGGGCATAACAATGCATATACATGATATGATAAATATAGTGAGATTTAATTGGGCATTACGACAAAGTACATAGACCGCCATCCAGCATGCATCTATGCCTAAAAAGTCCACCTTCAGGTTATCATCCGAACCCCTTCCAGTATTAAGTTGCAAGCAACGAGACAATTGCATTAAGTATGGTGCGTAATGTAATCAACAACTACATCCTTAGACATAGCATCAATGTTTTATCCCTAGTGGCAACAGCACATCCACAACCTTAGAACTTTCCGTCACCTGTCCCAGATATCAATGGAGGCATGAACCCACTATCGAGCATAAATACTCCCTCTTGGAGTTAAGAGCAAAAACTTGGCCAGAGCCTCTAGTAATAACGGAGAGCATGCAAGATCATAAACAACACATAAATAGTAGATTGATAATCACCATAACATAGTATTCTCTATCCATCGGATCCCGACAAACACAACATATAGTATTACAGATAGATGATCTTGATCATGTTAGGCAGCTCACAATATCCAACAATGAAGCACATAAGGAGAAGACGACCATCTAGCTACTGCTATGGACCCATAGTCCAGGGGTGAACTACTCACTCATCACTCTGGAGGCGATCATGGCGATGAAGAGTCCTCCGGGAGATGATTCCCCTCTCCGGCAGGGTGCCGGAGGCGATCTCCTGAATCTCCCGAGATGGGATTCGCGGCGGCGGCGTCTCTGGAAGGTTTTCCGTATCGTGGCTCTCGGTACTGGGGGTTTCGCGACGGAGGATTTAAGTAGGCGAAAGGGCAGGTAAAGAGGCGGCACGAGGGGCCCACACATAGGTCGGCGCGGCCAGGGCCTGGGCCGCGCCGCCCTGGTGTTTCGCCACCTCGTGGCCCCACTTCGACTCTCCTTCGGTCTTCTGGAAGCTTCGTGCAAAAATAGGACCCTGGGTGTTGATTTCGTCCAATTCCGAGAATATTTCGTTACTAGGATTTCGAAACCAAAAACAGCAGAAAACAACGAATCGGCTCTTCGGCATCTTGTTAATAGGTTAGTGCCGGAAAATGCGTAAATACGACATATAATGTGTATAAAACATGTAGATATCATCAATAATGTAGCATGGAACATAAGAAATTATCGATACGTCGGAGACGTATCACTCCCAAGTACCCCCGCTTGGCCAATGGAGCCACATATGAAGATAGAGGATCTTCAAGTTGGCGCCACCATGAGAGTGCTTATGCACATGATCATCTACATCGACCTCGTCATATGGATCATCAAGAGCGTCCCCAACACGATCGTCATCGACACTCCTCTCCGAGCTCAACAAGGCGCCAACAACAACATGCCAAGGCACGTGAGCCATCTACTAGGCATGCCAAGGACCATCATCGACTCACACCATCTCATGATAGTCGTCGACCACTACCACCTCATGGTCTCCATCGACATACGTCCCCACATGATCTTCGCCGACACAAGCCACCTCATGATCGCCATCGACCATCATCTTCCAAGGATCTTCGACGACACCCATCAAGACATGGTGATGAGGCACGAAGACGAGAGCCTCGACATGAAGGCGACAAACACCATCATAGGGTGTCTACCACTCCAAGGGTGGAGAGGGCACATCAAGAGGACCTCCATAGTAAGGCGACTTCTGCCACCACCACAATGGCCCCTACCTCTTCATATGCCTATGGACTCCGATGCTACAAGTGCAAGCAACAAGGCCATCCTCCACGGGAATGTCCCAATCTCCTATGTGAGGTATGCAAGGCCAAGGGTCACATGGCATGGAAATGCACATCGACAAGCGCCGACATGCTCCACATCGACGAGCTACAAGCCCAAGCCACCAAGAAGCCTACGGCGCACACACTTCAAGATGAAGATCACCAAGGTGAACTCAAGGGTGAAGTTGATCCGAGCATAGCTCTCAACGACACTATGGAGCTATCGCTTGAGGATGACTTGGGAGGCGATGGAGTTGAGAAGGGTGAGCATGGGATTTTCCCTTCACCTATGGAGGCGCATGGAGATGAGAAAGTCAAGCCTACTCCTATATGCTTGATTGATGAGTTGGTACCAATCCCATGTGAGCATGAGAGCCACTTAGCCCACTTGAGTGAGAGTGATAGTGAGTTGAGTGCCTTCCACCCCATATGTGAGTTTGAGTGCTTCCAATTGGAGGAGATGAGTGAAACACCGAGTGAGTTGCGAGAGATAGTTGATAGGTCCATGGAGGCCATCGCATTTGCTAACACCCTAACCTCTCCCTCTTTTGTGTTTCCTCATGTTGCAGTAGGTTCCATGGATGTTGAAGCACCAAGGATGGAGAAGAACATGTACATGGTGAAAGAAAATCACATCACACCATGCTTCGACGACGATGACGATGTCAACCATGTGGAGCATACAACTACCACAATACCTACATCATTTGAGTCGGACTACCAAGGTAAAACCCAAGGTATTGATGAGAACATGATTCCCCTTGTGGACATGAAACATGATGACTTGTTCCCATTTGCTTGCGATATGAGGACCACTTGCTCTTCCACATGTGTTGTTGACAATGATGACATTAGCTTTTGCATGCTTTGCCCTACATGTTTCCGATACTCCACAATCCTTGCATCCAAGATTGTCACAAATTGCTCATTCTTATGCTTGCTATGCAAAAATGCCTAAGTTACCACGAGATGGCCCCCATAGCCGTCTCAATTTTTGATGATCCTAAGTTACCACATGCCATGCATGCACCTTCTTGCCATATGCACCATCGCCATGCATTTCATACTATCATGATTGACACTAATGGTGATGTGCACAAGACATGGAACATCATGATGGATGATGTATTCATCTACCATGCACACACTCTTTTTGTTTTCTCTATTGTGTGTATAGGTACACGAACAACAACTTCCACCGCTACGGAGCATGAGCTCACGAAACGCGCAATTGAGAGCTACCCCAACAAGGACGAGATACATGGTCCAACCCATGGGATTCAAACCAAAGGGTATGTTTCCCAACCCATGGGATTCAACCCATGGGAGACCGATTATGGACTACAACAAAGACGCCCGCACTACGACGAGCATCCATAAGGATACAAGGGCACCTATACAAGTCCTTCACCAAGCTACAAGGATCAACTTCTACTTCATCGGTGAGGAGGAACAAGAGTCGAGGACGACTCTTCCCCAAGGGGGGGGGGAGATGATGCGGGGTGGCTTTCAGACACCTCCGCCTCAAGACCGTCAAACCCTCCTCGTAGGCCAAGGGCACGAGATCGGGCCAAAACCATGCAAGATAAGGTGAATTCACTCCTTTCTACACTTGAACTCGACACAACCTTGGACGGATTGCTACCTCATACCTATGCCTATGTATCATTAGGTACCAATCGCGTCAAGGACCCGAAGGGAGCGTCAAGGAACCAAGGAGAGGGAGACCAACATGGTTCAAGGAAGAAGAAGGGAAGACCAAAGAGAGGGAGAAGAAGTACTCCAGCCGCCGGCCACAGCACAGGCCGGCACTGCCGCCCCCAACAGGTCGGCACTGCCGCCATGGCCGGCACTGCCGCCCAAGCAAGACCGGCACTGCCGCCCCGAGCACGTCGGCACTGCCGGCCCCATCGAAGTCAACTTCATCTCAGCCGTCTATTTATCATCTATGCTTAGAACTACTTTATTGTAATGCCCCTTTTACCCCTGGACGGATCTGGGCCTATATATACTTCATCCCCCACCTCAATTAGGTTTAGACAAGATTTAGGCTTAATTTTGAGCTTTGTCTCCCTAGGGTTTCATCCCCTTTGTATCAAGGCTCTCTTGTGGATTTCTACTCTTCATGGATGATTCAAGGCTCATACCTCTCTCATCCAAGTTCTAGTTGGATCTCCTCACCAATCTCTCACTTCTTAGATTCTACCCCAGGGTCTCTCTAAGAAGTGGTTCTATTGGCTTGGTCTAACCTACCAAGGGAGTAAATTGGTTTGTGTTGGGTTGTGTGTGTTTTTATTTGTGTTTGTGTGAGTTCTTCCTCTTTCCCATATCTCCCCATCCACTCACTTGGTCAAATTCGTGGGATCTGGGCACATCCTAGCCCTTAGGCCACATCACTTTGGAACCTTGCCATTGAAAGAGTAATTAGCGAGCATAGTGGAAATCTCCTCATTAGGAATTTTCCTTTTGTTAGACACGATATCTTTCATATACTTTGAATAAGGAGGCAATTTAATAGCATCAGTCAAAGGGATTTGCAAAAACAAGGGTTTCATCCAATCACAAAATTTATTATAGTGTTCTTCCTCCTTTGATTTTAGTTTCTTAGAAGGAAAAGGCATTTGCTTTTGAACCCAAGGTTCTCTTTCATTACCATGTTTCTTAGCAATAAAATCTTCTTTTGTGTACTTTTTATTTTTAGCATGCTTTTCAGGTTCATTTTCAATCTCTTCTTTATCAGAAACATCATTCTTATCATTATCTTTATCATGTTCATTACCACTTTCAGTGTCATCATCAGAAATAGAAATACTATTTAGGATCATTAACAGGTTCAGAGGATTCTACAACAGTTTTATGTTTCTTCTTCTTTTTCTTAGAAGGACCACTAGTTTCTTTAGTTCGTTGAGAATCTTGTTCAACTCTTTTGGGATGCCCTTCAGGATATAGAGGATCCTGAGTAGAAACACCACCTCTAGTTGTTACTTCATAAGCATGTTTTTCTTTATGAGTATTTTTTAACAAGTCATTTTGCACTTTTGTAAGTTGATCAATTTGAGTTTGAACCATATGAAAATGTTTAACAAGCATCTTAACATGATTGGAGGTTCTCTCCACAATATCATGCAATTTACTAATAGCTTGAGAGTTTTCCATTAGATGATTCTCTACTCTCATTTTAAAGTTATCTTGCTTAACAACATAATTATCAAATTTATCTAAACATTGATCAGGAGGTTTTGAGTAAGAAATGTCTCCTTTATCAAAGCGTTGAAGAGAATGTACCTCAATCGTGGATGAAGGGCGAGTTATCTTACATAAATCTTCTATGGGAGGTAAATTCTTCACATCTTCAGATTTAATACCTTTCTCCATAAGAGATTTCTTGGCTTCCCTCATATCTTCATCATTTAATTCAATCATACCCCTCTTCTTCAATATTGGTGTTGGGGTTGGTTCGTGTGTAGTCCAATCATCATGATTTTGGCTTATTCTAGCCAATAATTCTTCAGCTTCGTCTCGAGTTCTTTTCCTGAAAACACAATCAGCACAACTATCCAGGTATGCCCTAGACTCAATGGTTAGTCCACTATAAAATATATCAAGTAAGTCATGCTTTTCCAATTCATGTCCAGGCCGAGCTCTAATAAGAGAGCAAAACCTTGCCCAATCTTCAGGCAATTTCGCTCCATCTTCCTGGTCGAAAATATAAATTTTCTGCAATGCAATATGTTGAGCACTAGCAGGAAAATATTTTCGAAAGAAAACATCAAGAAAACAACTTGGACTATCAATAGAATCAGGAGGCAAACTATTATACCAAATCTTAGCATCATCCTTTAATGAGAAAGGAAAATTTTTAGCAACAAAATAAGTACGCATCTTAATATCATCAGAAAACAAGCTACTTAAAGTAGAAAGCTCATTTATATGCTCTACAGCACTTTCTTTTTTAGTACCACAAAAAGGTGTTTTCTCAACAATAGATATATATGAGATAAATCAAGAGAAAAATCATAATCCTTATCCTTAATGTTTATAGGAGATGTGGCAAATTTAGGATCAGGAGACAGTTTATATCTAACAGAATGTTGTGCAAGAAGCTTTTTAAGGTTGCTTACACCAGTAGTAGCATTACATTTATCAATTAGATCATCATCAAGTTCCACATAATCTTCATCAAGATCATCATTAGAGTGTTCAACAGACTCAGGTGAATTAATAGGTGTAACAGTATTTTCATGAGGAATTTCAGTATTTTCAGTTTGTCTAGACCTAGCAATTGTAGCATCTAGAAAAGGACCTAATGAACCATTTTCATCAAGCACAGTAGAAGCATCATTAAAATTATCAGAGGAATTTTCAGATTCAGCAGAAGTACCAACACATGAAGCTTGTGGTGGTGAAACAAGTTGACTTATCACAGATGGTGAATCAAGAGCAGCAGAGGTACTCAGAGTTGTACCTTTTCTTGTAGTGGATGGTAGTATGGAGACTTTAGCATCGCGAGTTTTACCCATGATGGAGGATTTGCAGCGAACAATATCAAATCAGGTAAACTTGCAAATAAAGATATGCTCCCCGGCAACGGCGTCAGAAAATAGTCTTGATGACCCACAAGTATAGGGGATCGCAACAGTCTTCGAGGGAAGTAAAACCCAATTTATTGATTCGACACAAGGGGAGCCAAAGAATATTTGTAAGCCTTAACAACGGAGTTGTCAATTCAAGCTGCACTCGGAAACGGACTTGCTCGCAATAGTTTATCGAGTAGCAACAGTTTTATAGCAATGGCGGTAGTGAAATATAAGCAGCGAGTGTAATAAAGACATCAGTAGTGATTTTAGTAAACAACAGGAATAAAATACTGTAGGCATAGGGATGGATGAACGGGCGCTGCATGGATAAGATAACTCATGTAATAATCAAGGCTAGGCATTTGCAGATAATAATAAAACAGTATCCAAGTTATAAACAACCATAGGCATGTGTTCCGTATATAGTCGTACGTGCTCGCAATGAGAAAATTGCACAACATCTTTTATCCTACCAGCCGGTGGCAGCCGGGCCTCTAGGGAAACTACTGGTAATTAAGGTACTCCTTTTAATAGAGTACCGGAGCAAAGCATTAACACTCCGTGAACACATGTGATCCTCACATCACAGCCTTCCCCTTCGGCTGTCCCAATTTCTGTCACTTTGGGGCCTCGGGTTCCGGACAGCAATATGTGTATACAACTTGCAGGTAAGATCATAAAACAATGAATATCATCATGAATCAATAACATGTTCAGATCTGAAAGCATGGCACTCGGGCCCTAGTGACAAGCATTAAGCATAACAAGTTGCAACAATATCATAAAAGTACCAACAACGGATACTAGGCACTATGCCCTAACAATCTTATGGCTATTACATGATCAATCTCATCCAATCCCTACCATCCGCTTCACTCTACAGCGGGGGAATTACTCACACATGGATGGGGGAATCGTGGATGGTCGATGGAGAGGCGTCGGTGGTGATGATGGCGATGATCTCCTCCAATTCCCCGTCCCGGCAGGGTGCCAGAACGGAGTTTCTGATCCCGAGATTGAGTTTCGTGATGGTGGCGGAGTTCTGGACGTCTTCTGGAATAGTGGTCGAACCCCCTCGCGTTTTTAGGTCAGAGGCCATATGTAGTCCATAGGAGAGCGTCGGGGGGCGGCCGAGGTGCCCTCGCCATAAGGCGGCGCGCCCCCCTCCTTGGCCGCGCCGGCCTATGGTGTGGGGGCCGTTGGCCTCCCCCTGGCTTGCCCTTTTGGCCCCGTGAGTCTTCTGTGAAAATAGGCCCTTCGCAATTATTTCCGGGGATTTTCCTGAAAGTTGATTTTCTGCACAAAAATAAGACACCAGTGCAATTCTGCTGAAAACAGCGTTAGTCCGTGTTAGTTGTATCCAAAATACACAAACTAGAGGTAAAATAATAGCAAAAGTGTTCGGGAAAGTAGATACGTTTTGGACGTATCAGGCAATAATAAAGTGGTTATTGTTATATCTTAGTGTTCATGATAAATGTTTACATCTCAGCTATAATTATATTAACCGGAAACATTAATACTTGTGTGTTTTGTAAATATAAAAGAGTCCCTAGTAAGTCTCTTGTTAAATTAGCTTGTTGATTAATAGATGATCGTAGTTTCGTGATCATGAACATTGGATGTTATTAATAACAATATCATATCATTAAGAGAAAGATGTGATTGACACACACCCATAGTAAGCATAGCATATGATCAAGTCATTAAGTTTGTTTTGCTACAAGCTTTAAGATACATAGTAACCTAATCCTTCGACCATGAGATCATGTTAATCACCTGCACCGGATGGATGCTTTGATGACATCAAACACTACTTTGTAAATTGGTGGTTATAAAGGTGACATTAAGTATTCGGAAAGGGGTTGAAGCACATGGATCAAGCGTGGGATTTGTCCATCGAAAATGATGGATAGATATACTCTGGGCCCTCTCAGTGGAATGTCATCCAATTAGCATGCAAGCATGTGACTGGCTAACAAGGGATGTCATATTACGGTACGAGTAAAGAGTACTTACCGGTAACTAGGTTGAACTAGGTATAGATATACCAATGATCGAACCTTGGATAAGTAAAGTATCGCGCGACAAAGGGAATCGATATCGTATGTTAATGGTTCTTTCGATCACGAAGTCATCGTTGAATATGTGGGAGCCATTATTGGTTATTGATCGGAGAAGTGTCTCGATCATGTCTGCATAGTTCACGAAACGTAGGGTGAGACACACTTAAGATTCGATGTTGTTTAAGTAGATATGGAATTTGAAATGGAGACCGAATGTTGTTCGGAGTCTCGGATAGGATCCAAGACATCACGAGGAGCTCCGGAATGGTCCGGAGAATAAGATTCATATATGAGAAGTCATATTCCAAGTTTGGGGATAGTCCGGTGAATTTATGGGAGGTTCTAGAAGGTTCTAGAATCATCCGGAATATTTCACTATGGCAGGTGGAGTCCCAGAGAAACTCCACCAGCCTAGCCGACCCACCAAGGAGGGAAGGTGGAGTCCCACCTAGACTAGGTTTGACCTTTTGCATATATGGTAATTTTTCCAATAAGACTCGTAGAGGGAGTATGATTGGAGCTAGGGTTTTTCCACCTATATAAAGGGGAGAGGAGGGGAGGGGCCGACCGCATTGTTGGCCGCACCACCTCAGGGCACCAAGGCCGGCGCCCCACCCCTCTCTCCGAAACCCTAGCACCACCCTCCTCCACCTCTCTCCCCCACGGCTACGACGACCGTGCATGAGATCTCCACCACTACCATCACCACGTCGTCGTGCTCCCTGGATTTCGACGAGGATCTACTAATTCTGCTGCCCGCTGGAACGAGGAGAAGGACATCTTCATCAACATCGTATGTGCGACCGAGTGCGGAGGTGCTGCCCGATTACGACACCGTCGGGATCTTCTACCCGCTCCTGAGAGCGGCAAGTGATCGACTACATCATCCACGAGATTTATCTCCTTAACGCTTAGCGATCTTCGAGGGGACATTGATCTCATCTCGTTGCTGCCATCTACTAGATTAGATCTTGGCTTGTTATTCGTTTTTGCGGTAGGAATTTTTTTGTTTTCTATGCTACGAATCCCTACAAATCATACTTTCGTCAACTGCCTAGTTTGGCTGACCGGTATTTGAATTCACCAGCGTTCTCCTTCCTTAAAACTCAAGTCCATCATTATGGGCATTGATAAGACTACCCCTTGTCATACGCAAACTGCTCAAACGATCATAGAAGAGCAGCTACCAGAGTATGATGCAGATGAAAGCAAGCAGGAGATGGAGGCGGGGGATGTTTTAGCTAGAGGAGATGAAGATGATGAGAAATCATATCTAGATGTGGCTACAGATCCTGATAGGGTGGTAAATACGGAATGTTATCTTTATCCAAACTTCGAGTCTGATAATGGTAATAATTATGAGGACGGGGATGCTAAAATGAGGGAATGGGTTGCAAAAATAATTACGTAGATAAGTACAGCCATGTCATACATTTTGACAAAAAAAAAACCCTACAATTAATGTGATGACTGTTTTGGGAGTACGGAATGTTATCTTTATCCAAACTTCGAGTCTGATAATGGTAATAATTATGAGGACGGGGATGCTAAAATGAGGGAATGGGTTGCAAAAATAATTACGTAGATAAGTACAGCCATGTCATACATTTTGACAAAAAAAAAACCCTACAATTAATGTGATGACTGTTTTGGGAGTGTGGAAGACAAGATATACGGTTGCTACTTTTGCAATAAAAGTTGAATTTAAGTATATCAGAGAAAAGAGTGACAAATAAGATTAAGAGTACACTATAGAGATAAAATATGTAAGAGCATATCCAGTCGCGTCCCCCAAAGCGTCCCCCAAAGGGATTTGGGGCGCGCCGGACAAAAAAAAGTTCCAGCCGCGTCCCCCAAAGCTCATTTTTGTCCGGCGCGCCCCTATACGGTGTCCGGCGCCCCGAGCCCGTCCCCGGCCCACAGGGGACGCACCGGAGACGCCGGACACAACGAAAAGCGGGGCGGGGAGTGGCGGGGCCGACCCGTCAGCGGCACAATTAATTTAAACCTAACCGTCGCCTACCTCGCGACGGAAGTTATTGGCGCGCAGCGACGGTGCAGTTCCCGCAGAGGGCGCAGCGACGCGTCCCGTCGCGCCTAGCTTTGCGTGCCGGCGTTAATGAGCGCCACCGCTCCTCCGCCTCCCTTCGGCCTATAAAAAGGGGCGCCTCTCATCGTCCCTCTCACACACAAACCCTAGCGCCTCTCTCCCAAACCCTAGCCGCCACCATCTCTCAACAAGACTCGACGCTATGTCTGGTAGAGGCGGAGGCCGACCTTGCGGCTGTGGTCGTGGTCGTGGTCGTGGCCACGGCATAGCTGAACGCTCGCTGTCGCCTCCCACGCCGTCGTCTTCGTCGGAGATGGACGCGGAGCCGGACGTCCTATTCGAGTTCGTCCACGTCCTCAAGGGCGACCCGCGCGGCATCCAGAGGCTGTCGAACTCCTTCGCCGAGTACGTCGGCGGCGTACGCCCGCGCAAGATGCATCTGCGGGAGCATTCGTGCGGCTTCTGCCGGTGGATCGTCGACGTGATCTACGACGCGCGCGGCAAGATGTACCTCAACATCGGCTGGGAGAAGTTCGCGCGCCACCACAGCCTCGAAGCCGGCTTCATCCTCGTGTTCTCCTACTTCGGCAACAGGGACATGAGCGTCAAGGTCTTCGACGAGAGGCGCTGCCTCCGGGACTACCACGCCGACAGGGACTCCCACGACGACAGCACCGACGAGGAGGACGACTGGGTGTTGTTTCTTCGCAGCGAATACGTGCACGGAGGTTTGTGCCTGTTCGCCTCATCGGTAGAACCAACAAGGACACCATCCTCCCGCTGGATTTTCCAGTTTAGGTGACTGGGTGTGCCCTCGAGTGTTGTTTCTTAGCAGCGAACACAGGAAACCTTCGATGCACGGCCTAGTTAGGTTTAGTTTTTTTTGCAATATTTTATATTTGTGTCCACCATGGTTCAAACTATGTATTAGTTTGTGGAAAACCATGTTCCAAACTATGTCTTCGTGTAAACCACGTTTCCAATTATGTATTAGTTTGTGGAAATTGAAATAAAAATGCCAAGAAAAATTATTTTAAATGTTTGGGGGCGGCGTTTGGGGGACGCGGCTGGGGAGCGACGTCCCCCAAACGCGGCACGAACAAAACACGTCCCCCAAACGCTTAATCCGACGCGGTTTGGGGGACGGTTTGGAGGACGCGGCTGGAGATGCTCTAAATGACGACTGCATGGATCCCAATAAGGGACGAATATCCATTTCAGGTTGAGAATCAGTGAGCACAACGGTGGCTGGCCCCCTTTCTCAATCATTTTATTTTCTGCGCTGAATCTTTCCTGACCCTTGTCATTCTGCTCCCTTCGACTTTTCTCACCTTGAAGCAAAAAATTGTGGCGTTATCATATTTCTCTCTCTCTCTTGTGGGCTTGTGGCTCAACATTTTTATTTTATTCTTCAACAAAAGGTCTCTGATCTCCATCCCTTTCCCTCCAGCACCATTGACCATTGTTGTACCCTTTTTTTCCTCAAGTCCTCGCTCTCACTTCCGGACCTGCTACTATGTCCATTGAAAACAAAACGCCGACTACTAGCACCTACACGGCCAACATTTACACTGCGTGCACTTTCCCATAATCCAACATTTTGATCAGCGTTTGAACGAGGAACATACGCTTTCAGCCAGCTTTCAAACTAAGGTTTCTCCCCTCTACCCAAAGTGACCTTGCAATCCCTATTGTCACGATCAAAAAGACAATATCGGAAAACAAAATCAGGGAGGTACTCATATTCAAAACGACACCGCAGTCCAGCCTTCTCCTTTTCCACATTCAACATAATTTCACGCATCAGACATCAGAGGCTTCGTAATATTTATACGCACTTTAACTCGCAGAAACTTGCCCTTTGCACAACCATCATCTCCCACTTTCCCACACCCATCTTCATAAACTCACCCACTTTGTCTCCTATTGTTTCACATGTGTCTCGATCCATCATACCCAATCGTATCCTAACATATGTATCCAAATTGGAATTTTAGAAAATACGTAATTGATCGCGGTGTTACTAGGCACAAAATCATGTAGTACCACCAGTGGTTTGTTAAACATCCAGGGCCCTTCAAACAGTGCTTTGTTCTTACCATAATCTTGCAAAAAAAACTTAATATGAAAACATTGTCACCCATATCCTTGTTGGTTGCACCCTTCATCAGGCACCAGAACCATCCCAATGCCATCGCCATGGCTTCTGCATGACCTGGTTTTTATGACAGCAACTTCGCTATGGCCTTAGGCTCAGTCAATCCTTCTTTCTTCCCCTTCGATCCACCAATTTGAACTCCTTATTCTCCATCTAGGACAACTTCAAACTCTTCAGCGGATCCTCCACCTTCTCCATCCCTCTTAGCGGAACAAACCCAAAGATCTAGGATTTATGTGTTTTACGATCATGCCCTAGAAAAACACAAAAGGCATATGGGTGTAAGGTTTGGGTGCGGGAGGGGGACTAGAGACAAGGATGAGATCGAAGACTCACTCCCAAGTTGATGAAATCCCCAACCGATGAACTGAATCCAGACTATGATATAGAGACATCCACAATGAACCTAGAATCAGATGGGAGAAAAATCGCCCCAACGTCGCCTAGGGGGCTTTATGCTAACAGATGTTGAAATGTGTTGAACGTGATTGGTCTAGAGATCGGGAGCATCTAAGCCCGAGATCAGAAACGAATTTTCTAAATTATGTTGCGGTTCAAGTTAAAATAACAAGCAAATCTGTTAGGTCTTCAAACTCCTTCTTTTATTACATAATATTGTATTTTTTGAAGACATTTATAAGTACCAACAACGGTTCCCTTATAATCTTTCTATTCTTAATAGGTGATCCCATTTCTGTTCACATGCAGCCTATCCACATCAACATCATGCCACATAAGCAACATTTATCACCTCAACAAACTTGCCACCACAACTAATATATTTTTATGTCTAAATAAAATTAATACTATAATGGGTCATTATTTTTTGTAGAGTGCTTGGGCTAGGAGGTGCTCCTTTTCGCCTTCTCAGCGTGATGCTTCTGTTCATCTTCCAATTAATTCCCACTGGAGAACCTAAACGTTATGAGCGTGTAGATGAGGCTGTCGGGCGGCCGACTTCCTTTTTATTCTCTTCCGACCACTACTTCTCCGCTCCACTTTCTTCCTCACTCCATTATATACATGTTCAGTAGTCGTTGGGATGATCGACTCATTGCAGCAACTTTATCCCCCTATTCTCTCCCATGGACGAGGAAACCAAGGAAACACATGACTCATAGATCCCCAACAATTCTTTCTACGACTGCTGCAAGTTTGTTATTTTCTTTACCCGAGTATACATGTATCCCCCTTTTTTTGTTGCATCCTATATTGGCAGCCTTTCCAATGTAGACTAAAAAAGGCTTTCGTTTTCAAAAAATCGAGTTATTTTGTTGCGTGCAGATTGGGATAGAGACACTTCACGATTTCCAGTCAGCTACATGTCACCTTCCAGACAATAGCAAAAATATCAGAGATTTTTATTAAGGTAAAACTATTAGCTTAATCTTTTTATTGTTGTGAACCAAGCTGACCATGTCACTCCTACTCGAGCTTTTAATTTTGATGTTGCTGAACCATGTCGTTTTCATCTTTTTTCACAGATATTTTCTTATTTTTAGATAAAGCTACAAAAGAGAGGATTTCAATTTATTCCAGGTTTACTCTACACCACTTTGTAGTTGATCCTATCTTTTCATTTTCAGACGCAAAATATTTTCCTTCACCAACTAGGTCTAAGTTGAATTTCGCTTTGTAAGGATCTACATTTGATTTCTAGACAAGTCTTATTGGGTTATTATAAAATTCTTTGGTATATATTTAGCATAGTGCATTTTCTTTTTTCAGGACTACATGCTACAGAGATGATGCTACAGAGATGATGCTACAGAGATGATGACGATGTATACGAAGAGTCCAATGTAGTTGGTAGTATGTAATACGAAAATGTTTGTGCCATTACTCATTTTCTTGATCACGCTCTTCATGTGTCATGGATGAGAATTTATTCTTATGAATGTAGGTCGTCTGATATATTATCTTTAGTTGCTTTACAATATATTAATGATGATGCCCATCAAAATTGTGTTGCCGTGTATGAGCAAATAATTTGTGAAGTATTTAACTTAATAGACTTTTCATCTTTTGCTTTACCATCATGTGAAAGAATTCCGCTGCAACGCGCGGGTCATTATCTAGTTTTAACTTGAACCGCAACATAATTTAGGATGGAAGAGTATTTCTGTTCAGACTGTTGTTGTTCAGTTTTGCATTTACCTTGATTTATTCCAGGATTTAACCGGCGCTTTGCTTTCAGTGGTAGGTGACGTGCCCGTCAACAGCGAGGCGTCAGTGGTGACTTTGTCAACCTCAAGATATGCCGGTTCAGTCCCTCAGAGGTGCTCATAGGGGTAGGGTGTACGTGCGTTTATAGGGGTGTTTGTACGTGCGTCTGCGTTGTACTGTGTTCTCAAAAAAAAAGTTAGAAAAAAGTGCGACTCCTCGTTTTCGTCCCCTAAACCCCGCCGTGTCTGTCGCGCCGCACGGGTAAGATGGGGAATAAATAGAAACAAAGGGCAGCGAACGAGAAAACCATTACTCGTCTGGTGTTGAGTTCCCCTTCGTTTGATGGTTCTGTTGCCGGTACGAATGCTCTCATATTCCATCTTTTCGTTCATCTCGCGCTCCTTGTTCTCTTGTTCTCTAAGAAATCTGCAATCTTATTTTGTTTTATAGTCGCCACTTTTTTAGGCGCTCTGGATTCCCCGAAACTTTCCGGAAAGTTAGATCTAGATTTGGGATTTTGAGGATATATGGGATGATTTTTTACCGCAGCTTTAGGCGATTGGCGTGGAGATTCCCGGGCGTCTAGAAATTTAGGGATTGCAGGTTTCCACCTCTTGTCCCGAGGAGCATTCTCTATAGACTATAGTGTTTTATTTTTCCTTTATTTGTGGACGTGGGAGCATTCTCTCTCAATCTCTATGGCTACAGTCTTCGTACCAAGACATTCTTTGTCACACAACGATTGTGATTTTACTGTCCCGTTGCTATAAAATGGAAGATGGTGCTAGTTCAGATTTAGGATTTGGTTGGAATTCAGTGATAATTTCGTTTCCTAGAGCTTTTGTACAGATAATTTATGCGCACTCTTTTGGTGATGTCACTGTTCTTGGCAACTCTGATTATGTTAGTACAACATGCTTCCTTTTCTAAGGGTAGAGTTTTCAAATTCTGTTACAATAATTTTCTACCTACTGTTTGATTCAGGCTAGCAACAATAATCTGCAACCAGGAATACTCGGTGGTTATGGATTGCCGGCTACGGAGGCATGAACAGGTTCTATTCCATCCATTCATTTTCTGTACCGCAGATAACTGATGCCATTTTCACTAGCTTGGAAAAATTCACCAAACATCCAAACTCATAATTTGGCCTGATTCAAGTAGGGCACCGGGGTTGCATGGTAATGGTGATAGAGAAAAAGCGAGTAATGGCGTTTTTTTTATTCTTCTTTTGGATTGCTTTCTAATATTTGATTCACATTGAATGGTTAAGGATTATGGTTTGGCTGGCTATCAGAAGCGCTTCTTCACGTAGGGTGCAGAAATGGGATGCATCAAACATACGAACCCCAAAATCATAGTCTATTCTTCAAACTCGAGTTGTAATGTTTGAACATGAGTTCTATTGATGCTTGAATTTTTTGAAAAGAAATACAGACTGTCCCATGGCCTCTATGCCATTGGTTTTCAAAACTTTTGCTCTCCGTGCTATCACCATCATTTGTACACCTCCAAGCCTTTAAATGCATTTTACATGTCAGGCTTAGCAGTTTCCTTGTTTGTCCATTTTGGCCGTGCATAAGTTCCCAGTGAAAAGGCATCAGAGTTTTCTTTTGCTTCATGGCTAAGAACTAATTGTTGTATATGGCGAGAGACATGTTGGCATTATTATGATCTCGTAAAGCATGTTTTTTCACTCAAAACATAGCGGTCGGTACTTTGGCTAGGTCAATTATCAATAATGGAATAGAAGGCACTTGTTTTGGAAACTTATGATACATATGCATAAGGAATAGAAACTTATTTAGTAGTAGATCAAGGAACCGGTAGTTATTAATGGCAAATAATGGATGTTCTTATGTATTAATGATTGGTTCTAACTCAACAGAAGAATTACGGGAACTAAGTAAACTTGATGTTCTACTTTAATCCCAATGGTGGTTTATTGATGACAGCCTTTTTAATTGAGTACAGCTCACTAGAGATGTTTTTAGATCACTCTTGGAATTTACACGCTATAAATTTTTTTTAAGGCTGTGAAGTTCTGCAACTTTCCACACTCATGTACACTTTTGATTATATCTTTGCACTTTTCCTCGACTAAAGGTAGTTAATAAGCTGCCTAAGGAAATGCGGACTTCACTAATTAATACATTTTAGCATAATATATAGACAGCTAACATATCTCACTAACTTTGGAGCATGGTCACGACCTTTATATTTGAACAATTGAATTGCTTTTATGAGATTATGATTTACTCAAAGCATTTATAATTTTGCTGGCTCATGTTAAACCAGGAGATTGTGAGGCCGGTCTCAAGCGATGCTTCGTCTGAAGCTAACCAGCACGAAAAGATTCGAGCTGCTATAATAAACCTCTCAGTCATTCCCATTATTCAACCAAGTAGCGTTTCCACATTTGATGTCGGACCTCTTCCAGAATATCCCGATGAAAAGGATATCACAAAGTTTCCCCTCGTTATCAGAGATGAGCTAATGAAGGATAATGATATGAAAAATCGCCCAATCATAGATCTACATCGCCTGAACCCAGGAGTCAGAGAAAAGGTTTGGAGAGACAGCTATCTCAAAAATCGCCAGAGCATACATCTACACAGGTTAAACGGAATCAACTTAGTGGAGATCTGTAAGGATGTTCTTAGTGGGTTAACTCATGAAATGTCAGAGAGAAGGGCTGCAAATACCATGTTGTTAGCCTGGAACATGAGACAATTTGATATGGTGTCTCATGTTTTCCCTGCTCAAAACCCTTGTGCAGCTGCGTCAGACATAGGTATTGACACTTTGAACAAAAGGGTATTCGGGAAAAGTGGTATGGGCCCGTATGTCAGGCCAGAGGGCATTGAAAATGATGAATATGTTGCTGCATGTGCATACATATCGGCCAGTACACTTCGTTTATTCAGTCAGTCAGCAGATAACTACATGACTGCAGTTGATAAGCACATTCCACGTATGTTCTACACATTTTACAATATGGGCTTTCCACTTACGGAGTTTAAGCCAGACAAGAAATGCATCGAGGCCTTAAAACTTATATATACGACAAAGCCAGTCTACCGGAACACCTTAGCCCCTTTCTTGTATGAATTCAAAGGTCTGAAAGATGCAAAAGGAATGTGTCAGATGCTTTATGAGCAGGACTTGGCTTTTACAGGAATATATGGCGTAAACTTATACCTCCGTGCTTGTTTTGGACTACATGCATCACTTGTCCAGTTAGGATCATGCCTTTGGCATCGATTTACGGAGGAAACTCTCATTTCACTGTGCAGAATCTGCAGAAAATATGCCCTTGATCCATCTTTGGAGAATTCAAGAGATACATGGAAATATGCACGTTTATATGGCACTGGGTATTTTCCACTTCATCCTGACAAGTCTAAGACTGCTGTCTGTTGCCTTGCCATTATTTGCAAGAAGCTTGGAATAAGTGAAAATCAAGATCTTATGCACATTGAACAGCTGAGGAACCTTTGTTTTTGGAAAACCTCCAACGTTTTGGCAGATAGGACAGTTGCCTGGTTCAGAGCGAATGCTTCACCACATCTTGGTCGATCACCCGAAATCTCGTCAGTGATTAGGGATGATGCCCCATCAAAGAAAGGGTTTAGGGATGAAGATACCCAACATACACATCCTCAGACGTCAAAGATGAAGAGATCAAGGAGACTTTGAAGAATTGGAGAATCCGCTAGAGCAGCATGCTGAAGTTTAGAGACTCTCGCAGGTAAATTTATTGAAAGACTCCAGTAGCCAGGTACATGCCACTGCGATTATTGTAGATTCGAGAAATCCGACTACAATTTTCATCTTTAAAGAAATGCCACTGTGGTTGCATTTTTTGAAGGATGAGAGTGGCATTATTTGAAGAATATTGAGAATTCGATGTGGCATTTCTTGGAAAGATGAAAATTGCAGAGAAATTTCTCAAATATGGAATAAATTGTAGTGGCATATATCGAATTGACCCTAATTCAATAGCTATTGTACTTCAAAAACTGTTTGTTTTGAATTTTCCCATTATTATCTGAATTTATACTTCTATAGCCAGATTTCCATTTATAGAAATTAGTGTAAGGTATCAGACAACTGATTCCTTCAACTTTGCCATTGATGACATTTATGCAGGCTGGGAACAAGCTGGAACTGAAATTACTGCCCTCAAACTACTTGAAGTTGAAGATCCTTCCCAGAAGAATGTCTAGGGAGTCTAGGGAGTTGGTCACCGAGAAGTCTAGGGAGTTGGAGTCCAAGCTCCAAAACCATATTACTGAGCTGAAGGAGCTGTTAAGTAG
Source organism: Lolium rigidum (assembly GCF_022539505.1). Lineage (NCBI taxonomy): Eukaryota > Viridiplantae > Streptophyta > Magnoliopsida > Poales > Poaceae > Lolium > Lolium rigidum. The sequence continues at coordinate 82,503,799 of NC_061508.1, forward strand.
CACTTTCTCTATTTCTTTTGATCGTGTATGTAGTACTGGCTGGGCTTGGAAGTTGGAACAGTAGTATTTGGAGAGGATTTCATAATTCATTTTAAAAAAAGGGGCAGCCCCACCCCCTGCATCAATTATTCGTCCCCTCGAAAGTTTATGTTCAGAAAATTGCCATCCTGCACAAGGCTGTTCACATAATAGTGATCCCAGGCATGAAAGCCCCAATAAGCACATGTAGCCTAGTCTGTTTCCTAGTTTTTTTACATCGACAGCTTAGATTACATCATCTTTATGTCGCGAGATCTGTCGGGAGAGAAGAACTGTAGACCCGGTTTGTCGCCTTCGCCGCCTGTGAAAATTTGGAGTTTTAGACCATAAACGTATATGGCTCAGTGAAATATAAATGCAGCTCATCAAATTTGATATCCCAGCTGGAATTCATCCCAGTGTACCTCTTTATCCCAGTCTGTGCATATCGTGATGGCCATGAGAAGCAGGACTTGCACTATCAGACCACAGATGATGCCCAACCAAAGGCCCTGTTCTCATTCACCGATCAAATTCACAGTATCAGTCACTCAAAAACCACTAGCACATAAGAACTCCTGTAAATTCAGGACAGTAAGGCATACCGTCCCACCGACGTGCAAGACAAAGGCTATGAGGTAAGCCGAAGGGATGCCGACGATATAGTAGGCGCTAAGATTGATCCAAGCACCGATCTTCTGCCATCCACAGCCTCTAGCAACTCCTACATTATAATCAGAACAGAACATTCTTATCTGTGCTTCAAATGCAGGCATGCCAATGATTTCTGATATTCTGATTGATCAGCTTCTAGGGAGGAAGGGCCAGTGCACTTGAATCCCAACCATGAAAATTGGGTAAAATAAAAATGATGACAATCTATACCTGAAAGAACACACTGAATTCCATCGAAGAAATTGGAGACTGAGATAATCAGCATCATCTGGGCAACGTAAGTGACAACCTCCTCCACGTCGCTGTAGGCATGTCCCCAAACGTAGCGGATACATATGAGCAGCAGCCCTATGAGCAGCCCCTCGGCGATGGCCAGGAAGACGACGACGCGCACTGCGAGGCGCGCAGCATTGGGGCGCCCCGCACCAAGCTCGTTTGAGACGCGGGTGCTGCATGATAAATCGAGGTACAGTTTGGTGAGGAGGAATGCTGCAGCACAAATGGTAGGAAGGACAGGACCGTAGGAGGGTGTAGGCTAAGTCTACCTTATAGCAGATCCGAGGCCGAAGGGGATCATCCACACGAAGGCAGCGGTGTTGAGGCTGCCAATAACAAGAGTGCAATTGTGTTGCTTGAGCCGAAAATATAACTGGGAAGTGGGGTAATTTCGTTCTGCCATTAGTTACCTGATGGATAGGACGGAAGTCTCCAACTTTGGGTTGGGAAGAAGGCCTGAGAGGAGCACTATGAGCTCGAACGACCACATTTCCAAACTGCAATTGCGTTATCCATCATGCATAATACAAAATGCCTTGTCACCTAAACGGTAGTCGGCATCATGAAAATCCTAATTCTTCAGGAAGAGCTCTATTAATTAGCGCAGGCTCACCAGACCATGAGCGCGGACGGGACGGCGAGCGTGAAGAAGCTGAGCATATCATGGAACGCCTCCGTGGAGAACCCCGTCCACGTCTTCTTGCAAGAGCTGGACACCCTCACATACACGGCCAGTATGATGACGTAGATCCAGTAGGAGACGGCGTTGCTGAGCGCGGCGCCCTTGCTGCCCATCCCGGCGACGTAGACGAGCAGCCAGCAGACGAGGAGGTGGAACGCCGCGGCGGCGCCGGCGCCGGCCATCACCGGGAGCACGATGTTCTGCGTCTGTAGGAACCGGACGTGGCACTGCAGAAGGCCGTAGGCGAATATCATGGGGATCATCCATCGCGCGTAGGTGCCGGCCTCCATGGCGATGTCGGGGTCCTGCCCGAAGAGGAGGAGGATCTCGCGAGTGTAGAACCACACGACGGCGAGCGGGACGCTGACCAGGGTGAGGATGAGCATTGCCCGCTGCTTGTAGATGCCGAGGAGGTGGTATTGCCTGGCGCCGTATGCCTGGCCGCACAAGGTGTCCAGTGCACTTGCCATTCCAAGCTGAACGAGATACAAAATGTGAGAAGCCACTAGATGTTCCCTTTAATAAGAACACACTTTAAAATGTTTTAAAAAATAAAACAATTCCTTGAGAATGTCCACGTATGTGTTTTTTGCTTGTCTTGAAACATCTTGTGAAGAGAAAAACATAGCGTAGGTGAATAATACTAAAAAAATGTCTCGTGTAAAGTTATGTTGTGGCACCAAAAATTATCTTTTGTACATATATCGCAAAACATGTTTTTTTTCATTGAATTATATGTGCACGCATAGAATATGTAGTCATGTACATGTAACCTAAGGTTATTTTCAATATTTGTCGACAATTTAAAATGTGGTTTTCCACTATAGGAGCATTTAGTCCTATATATAAGCCAAAGTGGATTTTCGAGAAGACATAATCATCATCTCCTTGTTGAAGGCGATGTTCTTGTGTTGTTGTTCTTGCTTCAACTGGTTAGAGTGGGAACCTAGGATGAACATACTTGTCCCAGCCTTTCGAGCTTGGACCCGGTGGCTCAACTGCATACTTCCCTCATAGAGCCTTTGGTGGGAAAGAATGGCAACTTAGTTCCTTCTGATTCATATTACTTGCTATTAATATGGATGTATCTAAAACTAAAATATATCTAGATTCAACTAATATGGATCGGATGGAGTAGGTATTTTATGTTATTTTTCAAGCCATTGTTGTATTCCTCAATTACTCTTGCTTTGGGAGTTTGATGCTTTAGCCCCATATTGTCTTGAGTCGATTTAATGAGGAAAATCGTAAGGAGACAACGTTTGGACTTTAGCCCTAGGGAGCGGGCGACTTTGCAGCTGTCCGATATTTTAGCAGAGTGGTGAATGAGTGAATGACAGCTAGCATAAAAAAATATTACACGGGAGGTTTTAACCTTGTTTCTGGAAAAGAAAAAAAGCAACATCTCTAGTAGGAAGGACAAGCCCTGGTGGACACCTATCGGTGATATCAATACTGCATATACTATACCGTACGTCTTTGTGTTGAAGTGGCCTCAACTGGTCCACGTTTTGTTACCAACCGAATGAGCTTATATTGGAGATATTCACAGACTTTTGTACCCAGGCGGAAGAAAATCTTAAAGCCAAGAGATATGAAACGATGGAAAGCAACGTGCAAGGACTCTAGAGTCCATATTTTGTGTTGAAAAGTAATGTCGTCTACACGTGGATAGCCACACCGCAACATTGTCCCCTGAACGAACGAACGAGCATTGGCATATCTTATCGGCCAATGATCTGGAGATCTCTTTGAGCAAAATATCAACATGATTTTCACGGGAAGCAGAATGGAATTCATCTTCCAAGCGGCAGCCTCCTTGAGGCTTGAGCTACGTACGTAGAGCCGAGCAAGTATCTAAAACTGTGGATACGTGCGTACCAGGAGGCTGAAGCCGGTGACGCTGGCGAAGGAGCTGGCCATGGAGGCGCCGGCGAGGGCGAGCTCGCCGAGGTGGCCGACGTACATGACGGAGATCATCTGGATCAGGTTCTGCAGCAGCGCTCCGGCGATGAGCGGGCCGGCAAGCCATAGCTGCTTCTTCACCTCCTCGCGCACCGACAGGCCTCCGCCACTCCCGTCGCTGCCGCCATGGTCATCCGGTGTGTGGCTCGCGAGCAAGAGAGGTTCCTGCACGCTTTCATCCTTCGCCATGCCCAACAACTCCCCCTTCCCAGCCGCCACTCTCTCTGTCTCGCTTCACAGTAGAGGAAGGGAGGAAAAGAATTAACGATCGAGATTCTATAGGGAGAGTGTTTGTATACAACAGCATCTTCAACCGGGTGACTCCTAAATAAACGCTGGCAGGTGCGTCGGCATTCGGCAGTGCTCTGTAGCAAGCGTCGGTACCTCTATTTGAAGAAGGATGTCGGTACCTCTGTTTGAGGAAGGATTGTCCACGCTGGTATTCCTCATAAGAAAACCCTCCAGAAAATTGAACATTCAAGTTTAAACAAACTTATAATTTGCATTCAAAATTAGGTTTATTCATAAAATTTTGAATGAATTTGAATAAACTAAACTAAACCCTAGATTTACGGGCAACACCAATCCTGAAAGGGGCTAAAATTGAGGTCGCTGTTATCCGCCTCGTCGGCTACATCTTCAGCGCGGTGGTCAGCGTCCTCGTCCCAAAACGACTAGGAGAAACCGTTGTCATTGTTGTCGAGATGGATGATGGCACCGCTCTCGGTGGAAGACCACCACTTGGCGTACTCGAGGCTAACTTGCGCTAGGTGCGCTGAGTGGAGGAACGCCTTGGTCATCCCCAGTGAGTCCTCGGGGTCGTCAGGAGCCCGCAACTGCCCCTAGTACATGAGGTACTCCTACTCCCACTTCGGCAGCGCCTCTGTCTTGGCAATGCACTGGGGCAGGCTGACGCCGGAACGAGATGTGCCCCTGCGGCCAGCGTGTCGTTTCCGGTGGTCTGAAGATGATGTGGCCCAACCAACGCGAAGGCGGGACCTACTCCGGCTTGGGGTGACCATTGGCAGGGTACACGAGCATGCAAACCTCGATACGGCTGGAGGTGCGCGCTGCGAAGCCATCCATATTCTGACGTTTCTACGGCGCTCTCCTCAAGGAAGCTTGGGGTCCTTTATATAAAGGTTTTTAGGTCAGACAGAGTTCGTGGGTGAAAGAATCAAGCGAATCGAATGGTCGAGGAGGGAAAGATACTAGGTGGCGCGCGCACCCCAACTAGGCGCACCACTTGGCCTTTTTTGGCCCTCCTAGCCCTTCTCGTGAGGTCCAAGTGCTCTAGATGCTTCTCTTGAAGAAATATCGACATCCTTAGAATCCCAGCTCCGTTTGACTTTGTTTAGGTCCCTAAAAGCTAAAAATACACAAAACAGGGTTTTCCTCTGGTACATGGCTATAACCAAAATAAAGGGGATCATTGGTAAATCCCAAAAACAATATAAAAGATAGATATAACATTATATATGTTGCAAATATGTGGGAATATGTGTCAACAAACTACAAAGTTCATGCATGCATTTTACATGCATCAACATGAAATAGTGCAAAATAAGAAACCTAACTAGCGGGTTCATCCAGCCCTTGCTTTCTTCGTTGCGAAGAAAGAACAACCAATTACCCAAACTAGACAAGGGTGTTGTGCATCCTTCTTAGCTGCGATGGAAGAACATCCAGAAACCTACAGTAGTGGCTTCAACTGGTGCTCGCTATTTTCGTTGCAAAGAAAGAACGCCCTACAACCTACAGTTGGTCCTTGTTGGTGTCGGTGTCTTCACCGGAGTCGTCATCGTGGTAGTGCCTGTGACAGGATGAGTCGTTGAACACCCTGACGGTCATGTCGATGTCGCCTTCGTAGAGGTAGTGCAACAAGTATCCAACCTCTTGGTTATGGGTGCGGGCAAACATCTTGAAGCCACGGTCGAGGTACATCTTGCCTTGCTGGTCGAACAGGACGTCGATGGGACACCCGCAAAAGCCACAGTTGGCTTCCCTCAGGTTCACGCCCGCCGACACCCGACAAGCGAGAAACTCCGCAAAGTAATTCTGGAGTCTCATTCTGTCGAATGGGTCCTCGGTGATATGAATGACGAAATCGAAGTACATGTCATGCAACCGCTCCAAGTCTGCAAGGGAGGGCGAGTGCGCAAGAGAGGTGAGCGTGTAGGAGGTGCAGATCCAGCACGGTCGCCCCTACCCCTGCTCCGGCCACGGTGGCCGCGTCAGCGTCCTCAGCCCCTAGGACCTGCCATGGAGCTCGTGGGGAGAAGGTGGATGGAGAGAGGTGGGTGGCAGCGCTAGGGTTGGGGATTGGGGAGGTGACTAGGATGTGTGAGGGGGTGGATGAGCCAACGTCCCATTTTATACGCCGGTTCCATCCACGTTCGCGCGCAGTAAGGCCGACACGCATGGCTATGCCTAGGGAACCTGCATTGTTGCACTGGGCACCATTAATTTCGTGTGCAGAACGCGGAAGCGAGACCGCCCCGCCGGTACTACCGTGTAGAAGTCGAAGTGGACGAGGTTGTTGTCATGTGGACCTGAGGTAGGAAGGAGCGGTTTGCGTTCCTTTATTGACCCGCTGGAGATGTCATAAGCCGCCCTGGAAATTGACCATGCGTAGGCAATGGTGGACAGCGAGGTGCTGACAAAACCGAATGAACAAACAAACGGAAAGTCGAAATGTGTGACTCAATTATTTCAGAGTATCGCTCTTGGTGAGCAGCTACGACTGAAACTCCTCAAGATCTCACTCGCCGCCAGCTGGGACAGTATCGGACGGATCGTGACATGGCTTCAAGCATATCGCCAACACGCAGGACAGCATGTGCTATAAAATCTGCAGCAGGTGAGTGACTCGTTTGTCTCCACGGAACTGCGACTACTCCTTCGTCAGCGATGAGGCAACTCACTGACCGGTGACCGGAGTACAGCCATCGGTCGGCGGAGCGATTCTGGGCCATGTATGCTTAATCTAGGCCCACAAAGCCACTCTTCATCTAGCAATTCTTGTTTACTTTTTTTTTTAAGGGTTAACATAGCTCTTTATTCAAAGATAATATTGTTTGGAATACATAAACCGTCAGGCGGCTGTGCAAGCCAAACCTGACGTCCAACACTAAGAGAAACAGCAAAACGAGCTAGTCTATGAGCTTCAGAATTTGACAACCTATTTTCATATCTAAAGAAACTTTGTTCCAGGAGATTTGATCTTGCTTTCACCTCCTGTAAAACCATGCTATAAACTCCAGCGAAAGGTCCCTTCATAGCATTGAGAGGCCAAAGCCAGCGCCTCTCTACATGCAATGGCTTCTAATGTAGCAGGATCGCTGATTCCCTTGATCGTCAGAGTGGCGGCGCGCATGAAGACACCTGCTCCATCCCTGCAAACAACTCCCACAGCTCCACCGCAGCCATCTTTCGCCATTGCAGCATCAACATTCAGTTTAACTGTTCCTTCTCTTGGAGGCACCCATCTCGGATGTTTCGTAGCCTCCTTCACAGCCTTCCCCTTGGTAGTTCCCGCAATCGAGAGATCCCGAAGGTAATTCTCAATAAACAAGTGTGTTGATGTTGGGGGGATGACCCCCGGTATGCCAAAGGCATGCCAAACCGGATGGTCTTATCCATCAAGATACCGGTTTAATATTTATACCGGAGCTCAAAGATAAGAGTTTGGCTAAGTAAAGCTAAGCCGGTATCCCCAAGAGGGGTATACCGGGGCCGGATAGAAAAGATACCGGAGACCGGAAGGAAGAGCATGTCGGCGAGGACTGAGTCAAAGATTCTCTCCAGAGCTAGAGGACAAGGATGAGCTAAGCAAAGTGGCTTTAAACGAAGGCCTGACGATAAAGAGGAGGATGATGATCAAAGAAGCCGGAGGACGTCAGCCTCCCTGTTTAAAGAAGACCCCGGCGTCATCTATGATTAAAGTAGCTTTATAAAGTATCTTTGTAAAGTAGTTTGTCTAGTCAAAGATGCCATTAGGGGTTTCTTGCCCTGTAAGCCACCCTCTCCCCTATATAAGGAGAGGGGGGATCCTCCTTCATACGCGCGGAATACAGAGATAGGAACCTTGTAAGCTCAAACCTGTAACCTGTGGTGATCAATAGAGAAGGTGATCTGGAGAGAGTTCTTCCTTGTGCCTTTCTTCTTCAACCTCTGGCCTTGGCCAAGTTCTTGAGGAAACCATCCGGAAGTTCATCTCGTCTAATCACAACCCCACCCCCCCCGAATCCTCTAGCGTCCACTCGGCCCCAACATAAGCCATCCTATGGCATCTGTCTGTTCACCACGACGACAGTTGACAGTGGGCTTTGGAATTCTCCTTCATGGACCATCTTCCTTCGAGCATACCAGATTGCCCATAAGGTAACTGCTACCCTTGCAAAATCATCTCTCGGCAAGGACTCCATCATGGCAAAGAGCCAATTCTGTGCTGAGGGATCTTCGTTCATAGATACATGCTCCGTAATTCCCTCCTCCGCTAATGCCCAGACGCACCTCGCCACGGAGCAGCCTAGTAGGGAGTGGCGCCAAGAGTCAGCTGCGCCACATATAGAGCAGGTGCTCGTCTCCGCCATATTGCGGTGTAAGCGGACATCGCCCGTTGGCAGGGAGTGCTGAGCAAGCCGCCACAGGAAAATCCTGAGCTTTGCGGGCACCTGAACGGACCACAAGCGCTTCCAGGACTTCTGCTCGCCCGCCGTGTTTGAAACCACCGGCCGATCCTCTAGCCAATCCTCCCGCCTTTTCTTGGTCTGCACCAGGAGGCAGTAGACAGAACGAACCGATAGGAGGCCGTTCTTCTCGTAGTGCCATGCCCATGCGTCGGCCATCCTCCGAGTGCTCAGGGGAATAGCACAAATGGCCGCAACATCCATCGGGAGATAAAACTGCTGGAGCCGATCAACCCTCCAGGTGGCTGTAGTGGAATCAATGAAGTCTGCCACTGTCATCGGTGCATCCGTCCCAAGGCAGGCCACCGGTCTCATCATGAAATCACGCGGCAACCAATTCTCATTCCACGCGTTTGTATTTTCTCCCGTTCCAATTCTTTTGATGAGACCCTGTCTCATGACGTCTCGTCCCTCCACTAGAGCTCTCCAAACCTGGGAAGGAGACGACCCTAATGTTGCATCAAGGAAATCAGAACCTGGGAAATAGACCGCCTTCAAAATACGAGCACTTAAAGCCGCCGGATTTTGAAGTATGCGCCAAGCTTGGCGAGCTAGCATGGCCAAGTTAAAGAGCTCTATGTCGCGGAAACCTAGACCTCCATCATATTTAGGAGAGCACATCTTCTCCCATGAAACCCAACACGTCTTGCGTTTTCCCTCTTTCGAACCCCACCAGAAACTTCGGAGCATAGAGTTGATAGCAAGACATAAACCCCTTGGTAATCTGAAACATGACATGGAAAAAGTGGGTATAGCCTGGATCACAGACTTGATCAAGACCTCCTTCCCACCTACATCCAGCAAGATCTCTAACCAGCCCTGAATTTTCTTCCAAATCCGGTCCTTGAGATATTTAAAAGCCCCATTCTTTGATCTCCCCACGTCAGACAGCATTCCGAGATACTTCTCATTCAATGTCTCATTGGGTACGTTTAGAATATCCTTAACAGCTTGACGCCGTCCCTCTGGGCAGCCCTTGCTGAAAAAGATAGATGACTTATCCAGGTTTATGCGTTGTCCTGAAGCCTGGCAATATTTCTCCAAGATCTCATTGACTTCCACAGCACCCTTATCACTAGCTTTCACAAACAACAGGCTATCATCAGCAAAGAGGAGATGGTTCACTGCGGGAGCCGTAGGAGCCACCTGAATCCCCTTGAGGTGTGATGATTGACGACTTTGTTTTAAGAGGCCGGAGAGGCCCTCTGCTGCAAGTAAAAAGAGATAGGGTGAAATAGGATCTCCTTGACGCAGACCCCTGGAAGGATGAAACTCCTCGAGTGGTGTCCCATTAAACAGCACCGAGAACGACACCGATGATACTAGACTCATGATCAAGTCCACCCATCGACGGTGAAAACCCATCCGAAGCATAATAGCCCGTAGGTATGACCACTCCACCCGGTCATAAGCTTTCGTCATGTCGAGTTTCAACACACAATGTGGGTGTTTTTTCGCGCCGTTCCTCTTCATGAAATGGAGACACTCGTAAGCTGCAATTATATTGTCCGTAATCAAACGTCCTGGGACAAAGGCTGATTGCTCTTCCGAGATAATTTCTGGCAAGATTGCTTTAAGTCTGTTTGCTAAGACTTTTGAAGCGATCTTATAAATTACATTGCACAGACTAATTGGGCGGAACTGACCCAACTCTTCTGGTGATGCCACTTTGGGAATCAGGACTACAAAGGTCCTATTTATCCCATCAGGACTATCCTCCCCCCGCAAGATTCTGAGCACATCTCTAGTAACCTCATCGCCACATGTGGCCCAGTGCTTCTGAAAGAATTGGGCGGGGTAACCATATGGGCCTGGAGCTTTCAAAGGATACATTTGGAAAAGTGATTGCTTCACCTCTGTGTCCTCAAAGCCTGCCATCAGCTGATCATTCATAGCTTGAGTAACCGAAACAGGGACGGAATTCAGAACTTCTTCCATTCCCGCCGTACCCTCAGTAGTGTACAGATTCCTGTAAAAATTCCGAGCCATCTGACCCAGCTCATGCTGATCTTCCGTGTAAGATCCATCCGATCGTTTTAACTGCGATACTCTGTTCTTTTTCTTCCTACCATTGGCTCTCATGTGGAAAAACCTCGTGTTCTTGTCCCCCTCGGAAAGCCATTGAATCCGAGAACGTTGACGCCACATCGTCTCCTCCCTATGCTGGAGTTCCACAATCCGATCGACTATCTTGATCTCGCGATGGCTTGGACCAACTCTATCCGGAGCCGTCCGTAGCTCAGCTAGCTCAAGTTTCAGTTCTTTCAGCTCCCGACGCACGTGGCCAAAGGTGCTACGGCCCCATGCTGTGAGCGATCCGGAGAGGCTCTTCAGCTTCCTTTCAAGCTCCTGCATGCTGTTTCCCATCTCCGCATTCCACACTTGCTCAACGAGGGGAGCGAAAGTGTCATGCGATTCCCACATTGCCTCGTATCTGAAAATACGTGATGACCCACAAGTATAGGGGGTGTATCGTAGTACTTTCGATAAATAAGAGTGTCGAACCCAACGAGGAGCAGAAGGTGTTGACAAGCAGTTTCGATGAAGGATTCACTGTAAATGCTCACAGACAAGTATTCCGGGGGTTTTGATATAGCGGATAAATAAAGTACGAGTAAGTAAAATGCGAGAGAAATAATTGCAGCGAGTGGCCCAATCCTTTTTAGCACAAAGGACAAGCCGGTTTGTTTTACTTATAATGACCAAACGTTCTTGAGGACACACGGGGATTTTAGTCTAGTGCTTTCGCTTCATATAGTTGATTAATCTTCATTGTTTTGATAAGTGTTGTGGGGGTGAACCTATGCTAATGCACCGCCCTTCCTAGGACTAATACATACTTGTGATTATACCCCTTGCAAGCATCCGCAAATACAAGAAAGTAATTAAGATAAATCTAACCACAGACCTTAAACTACGAGATCCCGCTATCCCTCCCGCATCGATATACTAACGGGGTTTAGGTTGCTCGTCACTCCGGCAACCCCACAATTAGCAAACGAATACAAGATGCACTCCCCTAGGCCCATAAAGGTGAAGTATCATGTAGTCGACGTTCACATGACACCACTAGAAGAATAACACCACAACTTAAATATCAAACCATTAAATATTACTCAACATAGTTCACAACTAACATTTAGACTTCACCCATGTCCTCAAGAACTAAACGAACTACTCACGAGACATCATATGGAACATAATCAGAGGTGATATGATGATGGATAACAATCTGAACATAAACCTTGGTTCAATAGTTTCACTCAATAGCATCAATAACAAGTAGTAATCAACACCGGGAAAGTTTCCCCTATCAAACAATCAAGATTTAACCCTAGATGTTACATCGGTGACGAGATGCAGCGGTGGAGATGGCGGTGTAGATGGTGGAGATGATGATGATGATCCCAATGATGTCCAGCTCGATGACGGTGGCGATGGCGTCGATTTCCCCCTCCGTGAGGGAATTTCCCCGGCGGATTCCTGCCCGCCGGAGAGCTCTTTTCTCTCTGGTGTCTCTCCGCCCCGCAGAGGCGGCTCTGTCTATTCTCCGTAACTCCCCATTCCTTAGGTTTTCGGAACGAAGATGTACACGAAGGAGAGGAGGCCAGAGGGGGCTGTGGGCCCCCTCCCCACATGGCGGCGCGGCCAGGGCAGGGCCCGCGCCAGCCTATGAGGGGGGCCCATGGCGGCCCTCCTCGGCTCCTCCTTCTGGCTCTCTTCGTCTTCTGGAAAAATAGGATTTTTCATATAATTTCCGTCAATTGTTGATCTTCCGAAATATGGTGTCCTGACGGTCCTTTTTCCAGCAGAATCCTGACTCCGGTGAATAATTCTCCAATAATCATGAAACATGCAAAATAGGTGAAATAACATAAGTATCATCTCTAAATATGAAATATATCAATGAATAACAGCAATTTATGATGTAAAATAGTGATGCAAAATGGACGTATCAACTCCCCCCAAGCTCAGACCTCGCTTGTCCCCAAGCGAAACTGAGCTCAATAAACAAGACCACGTGTTTATGGAGTGAAGGGTCGATAAATAAAATACGGGCCAGAAGCATCATATTGATTCACACAAGATATTCTAGTAAACATCCTCCTCATATAACTCAACTTGAAATAAGTAAAGAGAAATCACAAATAGAGGTGCATAGGAAATCATAAACGGTTATGGCAAACTTTGTTCTTGGTCAGAGAACTATTAACGGACTGTACTTATCTTCTAAACAAAGCTTTCATATCAGAATTTATATGGCAGGGCTCTCATTCTTAATCATAACAATCTCCTCACAATCATTGATAACTTTCAAAGTCATATTCATTCAGATAAAATTTGTACTAAACAAGAAAGCATAAAAGACACGATTAACTAAAGGGATTTCTATTTTCGTGCCCTCGGCTCCTTAGTTGTACTCAGTTTTCCCCAGATCCTTAGTTTTTCCTCAGTTTTCCCCAACCCCTTGTCTATAACCCGCAGAAAAAGCTCGGACGGAAGGAATCCCGTTTAGTTGACGTTGGTTGGTGCTGGCAAGTGGGGCCGCTGTTGGTGCCCCGCAGTGGACACGTCTCCACTTATCCAGATCATCGTGGGACCCACAACTTGTCCACGTTAGCATGCCGGACCCACAGCTTACCGAGGTGACCGTTGCAAAATGGGAGCCCGAGCTAGCCCCGCGCCCGTGCCCGTGCCATTGCTTCCCCTTTCTTTCTCCGCGCCCCATTGTTCTTCTTCTCCGCCAGCGGCAGCCCTTCTCCGGCACGCGGGTGATGTCTAGTTTCTCTTCGACCTCCCGTTCTTCATGGCCGCAGTATGGACCCGTGCCTTTGACAAGATGCCCCGACCGCCCACGCCGAGAGCCTGCGAAGCGGTCGATCCAGCAAGACGGACGAGAACGGCAACCGTGGACGTGAGTTCGTTGCATGCGAGAGCTTGCCATATAGAGAGGGGATAAGGTTAGATCTCGCTCCAATTTCTCTCGTTTTCTCTCGATTTTCTTGTTATTCCCTCGAATTTGGGATTTAGGGTTCACGTTTTTGTTTTCGGATCTTGAAGAAATGCGGGCATTTCGAGTGGATCGATGTGTACGTTCGGAGGCTTCGGTTGCGGGAATCAATTGGCGCTATTGGGGGCGCAATTTGGGAGGGGGCACTTGCTGTAGAGAATGCGGCGGAGAGAGGAGCCGTTCCGATTAGGGACCTTCCGATTATGCCTAATGCTCCCAATGCGGAACTCGGTGGAAGTGAAGGGAGAAGCGAAGAAAATGAACAAGCCAGTTAAGGAAGCTGATCGAGTTGAAGAAGCAAGCTAATCTGATGGCTGGTTGTTTTTTTCGTTGTATAATTACGATCGGATTCTTATCATTGCTCACCAGGCGCTAGAAGTTGTTACAAGGGATACCTTGTTACAAATCCATTATTCGGTTACATGTACTTGTAGTTGTTTTCAAAGTTAGTGTGTGCATTCACCGAAATTACCAACTATATTCCCTAAAAAAAAGGAAAGCTAAAGATAGTTGATAATTGTTAGAGGGGTGACAAATAATGCAATCACCGAAATCCGCAAATATGTATGCCTCATGTTTATACCAAAATTATACCACTTTTAGGCCTTTCCAAAATACCAATACCATATCCCAAACTATATTCCCTAAAAGAAAAGGAAAGCTAAAGATAGTTGATAATTGTTAGAGGGGTGACAAATAATGCAATCACCGAAGTCCGAAAATATGTATGCCTCATGTTTATACCAAAATTATACCACTTTTAGGCCTTTCCAAAATACCAATACCATATCCCAAACTATATTCCCTAAAAGAAAAGGACAGCTAAAGATAGTTGATAATTGTTAGAGGGGTGACAAATAATGCAATCGCCGAAATTTGCAAAAATGTATGCCTCATGTTTATAACAAAATTATACCACTTTTAGGCCGTTTCAAAATACCAATACTATATCCCAAACTATATTCCCTAAAAGAAAAGGACAGCTCAAGATAGTTGATAATTGTTAGAGGGGTGACAAATAATGCAATCCCCGAAATCCGCAAATATGTATGCCTCATGTTTATACCAAAATTATACCACTTTTAGGCCTTTCCAAAATACCAATACCATATCCCAAACTATATTCCCTAAAAGAAGGACAGCTAAAGATAGTTGATAATTGTTAGAGGGGTGACAAATAATGCAATCGCCGAAATCCGCAAAAATGTATGCCTCATGTTTATAACAAAACTATACCACTTTTAGGCCGTTTCAAAATACCAATACTATATCCCAAACTATATTCCCTAAAAGAAAAGGACAGCTCAAGATAGTTGATAATTGTTAGAGGCCTGACAAATAATGCAATCACCGAAATCCGCAAATATGTCTGCCTCATGTTTATACCAATACTATATCCCAAACTATATTAAGTGGCAAACTCGTTATTGGATTCTCCACCGACAGAGAGAGAGAGAGAGATGGGTGTCCACGAAGAGAGAGAGAGAGAGAGAGAGAGAGAGAGAGAGAGGTTGCCACGAAGAGACAGATAGGGGTATACTGCCCGTTAGATCAGTGGATCAACGGTTCGTGGAGTCGATCCGTGTGACAACGGCTCAACCAATCAGGATAAGTTTGGGCTTCTCAGGGCATTTGTGACAGTACTTGAGGGCAAAACCGAGTAGTACTAAGAATCCAAGGGCACATAAATAGTAAATAGACTAAGGGATTCAAACAAAAGAATTACAAAATGAAAAATGTGTGTTTTGTACAATATAATTCATATTGGGCTACATCAAATTATTTGCAGTTCAAATATACATGAGTGTGACAATTATGGCATCATTTAGACAAACTATGTTTTGGGAAAGATGTTTTGCAAAGGGGTTTGGGTGGAAAACCATGCATCTTCATAGCTACACTAGTGATTCTGAGAAGTGACAATTTGTGGTAAAACTTGATTTATATATGTTTGTTAAGGTTTTCTAGGTGGCAGGTTGCGTAGGAAGACTCCATGAGTAGTTGCCACTATGTTTTTATTTTTTTTGGATTTTTTTGCGCATGAAATGACTCAATTAGCTATGTCAATCTCATTTGTTGACTCTCGTTGACCAGCTACTTGAGGGTAAAACCGAGTATATTGCACTTGCCGGTCTAAGTCCTCGAGGGGAAAACCGAGTACGAGATAAAATTTCGTATAAGGCCCGAGGTTATAACCGAGTACACCAAACCTCCCGGGGTTAGACTCGTGTAGCGGTGCACGCTGCAGCCGTGCATAGCGGACGCGTGTTGCGGTACACGCCACCTTCTTCTTTATAGAGCCCCTCTTTCTCTCCCTCGACGCACGTTCTCACGCGGCTCACTGCAACCGCCTCTCTGTCCCATCATCTTCTCCACAACCGAAGAAAAACCCCGAAGAAAACCGTCGGCGATGGAGAAGAATGAGATGCCCATTGTCGGCACATCAGCCGCCGCCCCCGTCCGGGCCCCCGTCACTCGCTTCCAACGTAGCAGCCGGCGCATCGGCCGCCGCCCCGTCCGGGCCCCCGTCGCTGCTTCCAACGTAGCAGCCGGCGCATCGGCCGCCGCCCCGTCCGAGCCCCCTGTCGGCTGCTTCCAACATAGCAGCCGGCGCATCGGCCGCCGCCCCGTCCGGGCCCCCGTAGCTGCTTCCAACGTAGCAGCCGGCGCATCGGCCGCCGCCACCGTCCGATCCCCGTCGATTGGGACCCGTACGAACCGAGTGCGGTACGACGCGCCGGAGAACCCCTACGACACCACCATCGTCGACAACGAGCCGGAGGTAACCCTTTGTTCCCTTGTTCTTATCTCATTTCAATCATTTTGTGTTAGATCTAGCGTTATTACGCTTCGTACGTTCCTAGTTCAATCCTTTTGTGTTAGATCTTGCGTTATTACGGTTCGTCCGTTCCTAGTTCAATCCTTTTTGTTAGATCTTGCGTTATTACTTGTTCGTCTGTTCCTAGTTCAATCCTTTTGTGTTAGATCTTGCGTTATTACTGTTCGTCTGTTCCTAGTTCGATCCTTTTGTGTTAGATCTTGCGTTATTAGTGTTTGTGATTTGCTTTTGTTTAAGATTTGTGCCGATGATGATGAATATTTGGGCATAAATTGATTCAGGGTTTGGTCGATAAACAATTGGTATGTACAAATTTGTTGTGCATGATCTTTGGTTTATCGACTCAAATCCTGGATATAAGTGTGTCCAATGTAACCGAGGCTACCTCTTTTTTTCGAGCCCATATTATCATGCATGATTTTTTGTTCACTCTCTGTTCCATCATCGTTGCAATTGACTCCGTGTTTTTTGCACGATCTTTGGTGCTACGTGACAGGTGCGGAGCAGCGACGTCGGCGACGACGACGAGTCCTTCCACACCAAGACTCGTCACGTCCTCGGGAGGCTGCGATCCGGCCATTACGATGGCCCCTTTGCTCGAGGCATTTACAAGTGCCCCTTCGCAACAGGAAGCTCCGCGCCACCGACTTCAACTCCCTGGTGAACCATGCTGAATCCATTGGCAGATGTGGCGCTAGAGTTGGAAGGACCGTGAACGTGCATGCGTACATGGCCAAACACAAAGCACTTGGGATTCACATGCGCAACCTCCAAGCGAGTCACACGCGCTACCTGGAGGCGTTGAACGTGCCTACTGCACTCTCTGTATGTGACTGCTCTATCTGTAGAGCAGCTTAATTTCATGTAAAATGTAGCTTATGTTGGATCTATCGGTACTACTTTTGGATCTGTCCCGAATATATCTATGCTATGTTGGTTGCTCGTATGCAGCTTATCCTATATTTTCTCTCCGGATTTGTGCCCTAGATTTCCTACCCGATTGGGTAAAAACGAAGGCATAAAGAAATGAATGGCGTTAAAAAACGAAGGAGAAGCTGCTCTAGATTTGCTACCAATTTGGGTTATCAAATATGAATGAGATCGAGCGATAGAGAGAAAAAAGGTACATTGAAAACTGCTAATCCGGGCGAAAGAGACGAAACCACTCGTGCCCCCGTCCCGGACCCACACGGCTCCACACGCTACGGCCCCACACGCTACGACCACACAAACACGGCCTCGTCCTGTCCCACGCGGTCCCTTCCTACCAGCCCCACACGACGCGGTCCCACACGACGCGACCCCACAAACGACACGACCCCACTCGTCAGCACGAAACGGTCAACTTAACGGATTCCTTCCGTCCGAGCTCCTTCTGCGGTTCAGACAAGGGCTTGGGGAAAACTGAGGAAAAACTAAGGAGCTGGGGAAAACTGAGTACAACTAAGGACCCGAGGGCACGAAAATAGAAATCCCTTAACTAAATCATAGCATAAATGGTTGGATCACAACAACTCAATTGCTTGCTTAAGATAGAGGGAAATAGGTTTACTGACTCAACATAAAAGTAAAAGATAGGCCCTTCGCAGAGGGAAGCAGGGATTAAATCATGTGCTAGAGCTTTTCAAGTTTTGAAATCATATAAAGAGCATAAAAGTAAGATTTTGAGCGGTGTTTGTTGTTGTCAACGAATGGTAGTGGGCACTCTAACCCCCTTGCCAAACAGACCTTCCAAGAGCGGCTCCCATGAAGGACGTCATCTCTACCAGCAAGGTAGATCATCCTCCTTCTCTTTTGTTTACACATGTATTTTAGTTTTATTATGGATGACACTCCCCCCAACCTTTGCTTACACAAGCCATGGCTAACCGAATCCTCGGGTGCCTTCCAACATTTCTCATACCATGGAGGAGTGTCTATTGCAAAATTAAGTTGCTTACTGATAAATCAGGGCAAAACATGTGAAGAGAATTATTAATGAAAGTTATTAATTGGGGTTGGGAACCCCGTTGCCAGCTCTTATTGCAAAATTATTGGATAAGCGGATGTGCCACTAGTCCATTGGTGAAAGTCCGCCCAACAAGATTGAAAGATAAGACACCACATACTTCCTCATGAGCTATAAAACATTGACACAAATAAGGAGTAATATAGTTTGAATTATTTAAAGGTAGCACATGAAGTATTTACTTGGAGTGGCGCAAAATACCACATAGTAGGTAGTTATGGTGGACACAAATGGCATGGATTTGGTCTAAGATTATGGATGTATGAGAAGCATTCCCTCTCAATACAGGTCTTTGGCTAGCAAGGTTGGGTAGCAAGCATAAAGGTTGAGGGAAACAAACAAATATACATGTGATAGAAACAATCATGCATCTTTCTCATAAGCACAAGAAATTTTAACTTCAGAATACTAAACTCATTAGCAGAAAGATAATAAAGCAATATATCTACATATATTTCCCTTTCTATTTAAACATCAAAGTATTGTTGCTACTGACCAATGCTAAGTTTGCCAAACCCAAATAGATTTATTTGATGCTCCCAAAGTGATATTAATACTAATGTCAAGAGTGATCATATAATAGAAATTGCAAACTAAAATAAGGTGTGCAAAAAGTAAATGATAAGACTTCTCATTAATATTCCATAACGATAACTCACACCAACGGATACATAGATAACCAATTAAGAGAGAGATACTTCCACACTGCAAACTATTCTATATGATAACTTCCCTACTCATGATATGACACTACTTGATAGTAAAAGATAAAGATAGTGATGATGTGATACCGCGGCACTCCCCCAAGCTTGGAACAAACCAAGGGGATGCCAATACCGATGATGAATTACTCCTTCGGTGGTGATGGCCCGTTCCCACGCTTCTTAAAGATCTCCTTCAGCTTCAGCTTCTCAGTTTGGCAGTTATGTACCAAAACTCGAAGAGGTTCGTTGTTATCCAAATGTGGCTGTGGCGGCCTTGTGATGGGAATCGAGTAATATTCCAGCATTCTGCGAAGTCGCTTGTTATCCTCCTGAAGTATCTCCACGTCCCTTCTTAGAGCATGGTATTGATCACAAAACTCATCGGTAACCCGTATTGCTTCCTCCACACAAGGGAAAGAGTTGAGGCTAAGAGCAGGCGGAAGAAGTCCCTGCAAGTTATGAGAAAAATAACGTCCAGTGTTAACCGATCCCACCAAGATTGGCTTACTCTCCACAGCTTCCCGCTCTCTTTTTGCTGATGCCATCTTCTTCACTTCCTTATTAACACCTTCATCCATCTCTTCCTCCCAATGCCCCTTGTCTTTGTTGTTGGAGACCATGGTGCTTCTAGATCAAAAACAGATCCTGGCAGAAAACAGCTCGAAACAAAACACGACGAGAAAACGGTATACGGACCTCTGGGGATCCGGGGGATTATATAGCAAATATTTTTACGACAAAAGGAAGGTTCCAGGTCGAAAACGAGTGGAAATGGGACGCCGAGGGGCTGTCACCATAGGGCGGCGCGACCAGGGTGGGGCCCGCGCCTGCCTATGGGGGCACGCCCTCGTGCGTCGCCTCCACTCCGTTTCGATCTCGTAATTTTTCATATTTTCCATAAACATCAGAAATATTGTTCGGAAAGTTAAACGCGGACTTTTTATTACTAAAACTGTTACCTATTCAAAGTCGAACTCTGCAGAACTGTCAATTTGGTCTTTGATGAAAGCTTCCGGAGTCATCACTTGAATAACATCAATATCTTCATTATAAGAATCTCCAGAAATATAATGCTTGAGTCTTTGTCCATTCACTACTTGTGTGGCATTACCTTGCAGAGAACTAATTTTAATTGCCCCTGAACGATATACCTACTCAATGACATATGGTCCTTCCCATTTTGAGAGTAATTTCCCTATTAAAATTCTGAGACGAGACCGATACAATAGGACTTTATCTCCAACGTTAAATTCTCTTTTAATAATTCTTCTATCATGCCACTTCTTAACTTTCTCCTTAAAAAGTTTAGCATTTTCATAAGCTTCACTTCTCCATTCATCTAAAGAACTCAATTGTAGCAACCTCTTCTTACCAGCAAGTTTTAAATCTTTATTAAGTTCTCTCACAGCCCAATAAGCTTTGTGCTCTAGTTCTAAAGGTAAGTGACAAGCTTTTCCATAAACCATTTTATAAGGAGACATTCCCATAGGGTTTTTATAAGCAGTTCTATAAGCCCACAATGCTTCCTTTAACTTACTAGCCCAATTCTTTCTAGATTTATTAACAGTATTTCCCAAAATAGATTTAATTTCTCTATTCGATAATTCTACTTGCCCACTAGTTTGAGGATGATAATCTGAAGCAATTCTATTAATACCATATTTGGCAAGAGTTTTTCTAAAACCACCATGAATAAAGTGAGAACCTCCATCAGTCATAATATATCTAGGTACTCCGAATCTAGGAAATATAACATCTAAAAGCATTTTTAAAGAGGTTTCACCATCAACACTTTTTGTAGGTATGGCTTCTACCCATTTAGTAACATAATCAACAGCGACAAGTATATGAGTGTTACCTTCTGAAGAAGGGAAAGGGCCCATGAAGTCAAATCCCCAACAATCAAATGGTTCAATAACAAGAGTATAATTCATAGGTATTTCATTGCGTCTAGAGATATTACCAACTCTTTGACATTCATCACAAGATAAGATAAACTTCCTAGCATCTTTGAAAAGTGTTGGCCAATAAAAACCTGATTGTAGAACCTTTTGTGCGGTTCTATCTCCGGCGTGATGTCCTCCATAAACACTACCATGACATTTACTCAATATCTCTTGTTGTTCATATTCTGGGACACATCTTCGCATAATACCATCCACTCCTTCTTTATATAAGTGTGGGTCATCCCAAAAATAATGCCTCAAATCACAAAAGAATTTCCTCCTTTGCTGAGCTAAAAAGGTTGGAGGCAAGTACTTTGAAACAATAAAGTTAGCATAATCAGCATACCAAGGACTATCACCCGATCTCACCTTTATTACAGCCAATTGTTCATTTGGAAAACTATCATTAACAGGAACAGGATCATAAGCAATATTTTCCAATCTAGACAAATTATCAGCAACAGGATTATCAGCACCTTTCCTATCTACAATATGTAAATCAAATTCTTGCAAAAGAAGCACCCATCTAATAAGCCTTGGCTTAGCATCTTTCTTTTCCATAAGGTACCTAATCGCGAGCATGATCAGTATGAACTGTAACTTTTGAATCAACAATATAGGATCTAAACTTGTCACATGCAAAAACTACGGCTAATAACTCTTTCTCAGTTGTAGCATAATTTCTTTGAGCAGCGTCTAGAGTTTTACTAGCATAATGAATAACATTTAATTTTTTATCTACTTGTTGTCCAAGGACAGCACCTACAGCAAAATCACTAGCATGACACATAATTTCAAAAGGTAGATTCCAATCAGGAGGTTCAACTACAGGAGCAGTTGTTAAGGCTTTCTTTAGAGTTTCAAAGGCTTCCTTACAATCATCATCAAAAACGAAAGGTACATCTTTTTGAAGAAGATTAGTAAGAGGCTTTGAAATTTTAGAGAAATCTTTAATAAAGATCTTATAAAAACCAGCATGACCAAGAATACTACGAATACCTTTAACATCCCTAGGATAGGGCATCTTCTCAATTGCTTCAACTTTAGCTCTATCAACTTCAATACCTCTCTCAGAAATTTTATGTCCCAATACAATTCCTTCATTAACCATAAAGTGGCATTTCTCCCAATTAAGAACAAGGTTAGTTTCTTCACATCTCTACAAAACTTTATCAAGGTTTCGCAAGCAATTATCAAAAGAATTCTCATAGACAGAAAAATCATCCATGAATACCTCAACAATCTTTTCACAAAAGCCATGAAAAATAGCAGACATGCATCTTTGGAAAGTAGCAGGAGCATTACATAAACCAAAAGGCATACGCCTATAAGCATAAGTTCCATAGGGACAAGTGAAAGTGGTTTTCTCTTGATCTTTAGCTCTAACAACAATATGTGAAAACCCAGAATATCCATCAAGAAAGCAGAAATGAGTATTTTTAGACAACCTTTCTAACATTTGATCAATAAAAGGTAAAGGGTAATGATCTTTCTTAGTAACTTTATTAACTTTTCGAAAATCAATGCACATTCTATACCCTACAACTACTCTTTAAGGAATAAGCTCATCATTATCATTAGGCACAACAGTTATCCCTCCCTTCTTAGGAACACAATGCACAGGACTAACCCATCTACTATCAGCAATAGGATATATAATACCTGCTTCAAGAAGTTTTAATACCTCATTTCTTACCACATCCTTCATCTTGGGAATTAGACGACGCTGATGTTCAACAACAGGTTTTCCACCATCTTCTATATTGATTGCATGTTGGCAAATAGCGGGAGAAATCCCCTTCAAGTCATCAAGAGTGTAGCCAATAGCTCCTCGGTGTTTCTTCAATATTTCCAATAACCCTTCTTCCTCAATATCTGAAAGCTTAGCACTAATAATAACAGGATATGTTTTCTTATCATCAATATAAGCATACTTAAGATTATCAGGTAATGGTTTCAAATCGAATACAGGATCTTCCTTTGGTGGTGGTGTTACACCTAGATCTTCAACAGGTAAGTCATGTTTAAGAATAGGATGTCGAAGGAAAATTTCATCAAGCTCATCCCTTTCTTCCCTAAAAACTTCACTCTCACTATTCTCCAAATGTTGATGCAAAGGATTATTAGGAGAAAGAGCAATAGATGCACACTGTTCTACTCTAAAATCATCATTAGGCAAATCAGCTTTATAAGGAGTTTTGGCAAATTTAGAGAAGTTAAACTCATAAGATTCACCAGCAAATTTAGTAACAATTTTCTCTTTCTTGCAATCTATAATAGCTCCACAAGTATTCGAGAAAAGGTCTACCAAAAATAATAGGACAAGACTTACTAGCAACGAGAACCAAGTACCAAAAAGTCAGCGAGGATATTTAATCTTACCACATAGAACTTCCACATCTCAAACAATACCAATGGGAGAGATAGTTTCTCTATTAGCTAGCCGAATAACCACATCAATATCTTCAAGTTCACAAGAACCAATTTCATGCATGATTTCCATGTAGAGCTCATAAGGAATGGCACTAATACTTGCACCAATATCGCATAAACCATAATAGCAATGATCACCAATTCGAACAGAGAGCACAGGAACACTGGCTTTCCTATACTTATTAGGATGCGAAACAATATTAGAAGCATCTTCACAAAAAATAATATGACCATCTTCCACATTTTCAGTCACAAGATCTTTAACTATTGCAACAGCAGGTTCAACCTTTATTTGTTCTTCAGGTTCTATAGGTTTCTTTGCACTTTTATTAACTACACTAGTTATAACAGAATACTCCTTCATTTTAGCGAGGAAAAGGAGTTTTTTCAATATAAGCTTCGGGAAGAACATGATCAACAGTTTTAATTTCAATACATTTACCTTTAGGTGAATCAGTTTTATCTTTATAAGGTTCATGATACTTATCAAAATTCTTCCTAGGCAATTCAAAATGAGAGGCAAAGGCTTTATAAATATTTGCAGCAACTTGAGAGTCAAGACCATATGTAGCACTTATATTACGATATTCATCAGTATCCATAAAAGTTTTAATGCATTCATAATCATAATTTATACCTGACACTCTACCTTTTTCATTCTCCCATCCTTCAGTATTTTCTTGGATTCGATCAAGAAGGTCCCATTTAAATTCTTCTTTATTGCGTGTGAATGATCCGAGAACAAGCGATATCCGGCAAGGTCTTATCTTGAAAAGAAAGTCTTGCATAGAAATTATCAATGATAATATTACCAGGAAGCTCATGAATGGGGCACTTGAGCATTAAAGACTTCAATCTCCCCACGCTTGGGCAATACTCTCTCCATCATGAGGCCAGAAATTATATATACGGTTGCGGTCTTTGTGAATTTCACTTGGAGGATAGAATTTAGAATAAAATAGAGGCACAATATCCTTCCAATCAAGAGAACGCCCATCCTTCAGCAGTTTATACCAATGTGCCGCTTTACCAGATAGCGACATAACAAATAATTTCTTCCTAACTTCATCCATTGAAATACCTGCACACCCGAATAACCCGCATAATTCATGTAAAAACAGTAAATGATCTCCAGGATGAACAGTTCCATCCCCTTCATAGCGGTTATCCACAACACGTTCAATTATTTTCATAGGTATTTTATATGGTATTACTTCCTCACCTGGCGATTCATCCACTACCGTTGCAGTAGTAGTATATTTCCCAAATAGAAATTCAAGGGAGGATCTCTCCATAATGACTTATTACTTTCGATAAATAAGAGTGTCGAACCCAACGAGGAGCAGAAGGTGTTGACAAGCAGTTTCGATGAAGGATTCACTGTAAATGCTCACAGACAAGTATTCAGGGGGTTTTGATATAGCAGATAAATAAAGTATGAGTAAGTAAAATGCGAGAGAAATAATTGCAGCGAGTGGCCCAATCCTTTTTAGCACAAAGGACAAGCCGGTTTGTTTTACTTATGATGACCAAACGTTCTTGAGGACACACGGGGATTTTAGTCTAGTGCTTTCCCTTCATATAGTTGATTAATCTTCATTGTTTTGATAAGTGTTGTGTGGGTGTGTTATCACCAGATTTTAGCCAAATTAGAAGATGGGCCGTGATTGAGATGGGCTTGGAGGATATGCACATAAAGTGTTTCTCAATCGGCCTCGTGCGAGAATTTGGGCTAGATTGCCCGTATATTTGTACATTATGGTAGATCGCATTTTAGTTTAGAATTAAGAGATAGAGTTTGGTTCGTACATAGTTAGGTTTATTCCAAAGATAGAAAGTCCACGGACTATAAATATGTACATAGGGTTATTGAGAAAGGAGGACGATCACGTTCACAACAAACACAATCTAGGCGCATCTCCACCCCTTGTTGAGGGTTTCTTCCGGGTAAGCGTCATGCTGCCTAGATCGCATCTTGCGATCTAGGCAGTATCAGTTTATTCGTTGTTTTGTGTTGCTCGTATTGAAGCCTTGTTGATGGCGAGTAACACTGTTATCATAGATGTTTTGGGGCTTGCATCGATATTTTTCTGATATGTTTGCTTAGTTATGCTGCCCCTAAATATCTAGCTGCCTTTGCACATATCTTAGGTGTAAGGACAGCATCTTGCTTCGTCTTTATTTAGTAGATCTGATCTGTTACGGTTGTTCCTTGTTCTTGAAGGATTAGTTTGATATCCGCATGGTTAGGCCTTGCAAACGGGTTGAATGATCCAGTAGTGCGTAAGGTATGGTTTGCCGATCCCAGAGGGGATGTTCCGGGAATCGACTCTGTGTTGGTTTTTAGGCCCCTTCTAGGATTAGTTTTATGTTATCTTTCGTATCTGCCAGGCTCAACTACGTGTAGGATGTTCCGGTTATGCGGTGAAAGCCCTAAACTGTCGTAGATCGATTTAACTTGGTGTTGATAAAGCAGGATCCCCATGTTATCGTATGTCCAATATGAACCATGGGTTAATCGGCTCTTTGAGCCGATTCACGAGGTAACACGAGAGCCGATCGAGGCTCATTTAATGTTTACGTGTCTGCCATGCAGGAAACTAACTGAAGCAATCCAACACCTTCCTGACCAGGTATAGGTCAGGTGGCACGCCCTCGCAATAGCCAGGACGTGTGCCGGAGCTTTGCAGGCCGTCGCCCGAGGGACTAGGGCCCACCAGCAGTCCTGGGAGCCTCCCGGCTCTTCGTGTTGCTCGTCGCTGCTCGCCGGTGGGTTTTGGCAGGCAACACATTCTGGCACGCCCGGTGGGATATTCTACAACAGCTGCGTCAACATCTGCAGCTGAGATGGCGGACGCACCAGTCACGTACGAGGAGCTGCCTGAGGATCACAAGAAGAAATATGATGAGATTAAGGCTCTCTTCGAAGCCGATCTCATCGGCTCTTTCGAGAGGACCCATACACATGGCATTAGATGGCAAGGATTCTCACCTGAAGGCGTTCTCGATGAAGTAGACCTGCCTCTCCCTTCAGAGGAACGCACCAGAGCTCTGCGCTAGGAAGTTAATTACATGGTGGCTCATTCTCTACACCGTCATTCTGAGAGCCTGGTGAACGCTTTCGAGCGCATTGCGGTTCGCATGGTTCAGGAAATCATGAAGCATCAGTACTCTCCGTCGGGACCTACCCTAGGGACTCACCAGGGAGAAATACCGTTCCAGACCAGACCGCAGCTGCCATTCATGCTTGCCGCTCCAGAGCCACAGGCTTCACCGGCATACGTCGTCTACAAGGTTGGGGGCGATCCTGGCGATTGCCAATTCCTGTATGAGCCGCCTAAAGATATCCCACATGGATACGTGTGCACATACGTGCCGGACTGCAATAACTTGGTGCGCACGAACCAGATTGCAGCAGGAGGGATCTCTGGAGCAGACGCCGATAAACAGGCGTGGCTAGCTAAATACGCCACCGGAACGAGTCATGAAAGCTCAGCCCCTGCAGCTCATACCGTGGAACAAATCAGCACAATCTTGGGAGACCAGTTCGGCATCCTGCCAAAGAGGAGAACAATCGGTTATTCCAAGCCGTACCCCAACGAATATGATTTGATTCCGCTGCCACCCAAGTATCGGCTCCCTGAGTTCTCAAAGTTCAATGGATCAGAAGGGTCCAGCTCAATTGAGCATGTGAGCCGATATTTGGCACAGTTGGACATGATTTCAGCATCAGACCCGTTACGTGTAAGGTTTTTTGCGCAATCTCTCACAGGAGCAGCTTTTGGGTGGTACACCTCGTTGCCACCAGATTCAGTACGGACGTGGAAGCAACTGGAAGAGCAGTTTCATATTCAATATCACTCAGAAACTACCGAGGCTGGCATTGCCGAGCTGGCGCAGGTACGGCAGAAGCGGGGAGAAACGGTGTCGGAATACATTCAACGTTTCAGGACTGTCAAGAACCGATGTTATTCGGCTCGTTTAACTGAGAAAGAAGCAGTCGAGCTGGCAGTGTTGGGCCTCGCAGGGCCGATCAAGGATCTGGCTTTCCAAGTGGAATACAATTCACTGGCGCACATGGTCCAGAAATTAACATTGTATGAGCAGCGCCACCCAGAATTGTACCAAGATAAGTTCAAACGCCCGATTGGCCGGTCGAGACAGAAGAAGTTGAGGGTTCTGCAGAAGACCAGGAAGTAGCCGTGGCTGAATGGACTCGGGGGGCAGTTCCCGTGTCCTGCAAATGGGTGAAACAACAAGGGCCGGCAAAAGGGTTTGATTTCTATATAAGCAAAGATGAGCAGATAATCGATTTATTGCTTAAGGAAAAACAGCTGAAGTTACCCGAAGGCCATAAAATCCCTACGGCGCAAGAAATGAACGGGAGACCGTACTACAAGCTAGTGGCATCACTCGTTCACCCATATCACCAATGACTGCAAAGAGTTGCGTCGGCAGATCCAGACGGCGATAGAACAAGGCCGTTTGATCCTTGGTCAGTTTGCCATGAAAGTGGACACGCAACCATTTCCTGGCGTCAACATGGTGGAACTCGATCACTCCATGAAGCGTCAGCTAGATTTCTCATTCGGTGTTAACATGGCAGGGCCTGTATACCACCATGGCAAGGATAAAAAAGAAATCGGTCACTCCCGTGGCAAGGAAAAGGAGGAGGCTGGCCCACGCGACTGGCCCCGATATGATGACAGGCGGTACATCACCGTGGAACAAGTGAGGAACGTGCGGTATCAACGACCACTCTCCGCGCACCTCCTTAACAAATATGAGCATCAGTACGACCGACGTCGGCGGTACGATATAGATGACGAAAGATATCGTCGGTCTGATGCAGACAACAGAAAATATCGTCGGTATGATAGAGACGACGAAGGTTACGAGCGCCGTGCTAAGGGGAAGTCAAGAGAGCAGGAAGACATGGACCGACACTGGGATTGTCCTTTCTTCAAGCATTGCTGGGATTCAGGAATGAGCCGATTGCCTACAGTCCACAACTGCCCGGAGTGTAGACAGCAGAAGAAGGGAACAAGTGAGGTTTCAGTGTTCAAGCGTCTAGGGCCTCTCCCATCCCAGAACAGACGAGCTGAGTCATCTCGAGGGGAAGATTTCGAGGAATCAGAAGATGAAGAAGAAGATAGATACCACCAGCCAAGGTGGTGCCCTGATGGACTCAGTCACTCCCAAAAGCGTAGGTTCAGCGGCTACGTAGCTTGGAGGAAGCCGAGGCGCAGTACCTGTACACGTTGAGGAAAGCTCGGCCCGATCTGGCCGTGAAAATTCAGCAAACTTTGGAGACGGGGATGCGTCCACAGAAGAAAGAATGGCGCCCCAAACAAACAAAAGCCGATGCGAAGGCGTCGGCTGGCACAAACATGGTGTTCAAACTTCCGTCGGAGTTTTGTGCTCCAAGAACCGAAGAAGTGCTAGTAGCACAGTTTGACTGCGGCCCGCGGCCAGTTATCTTTGAAAAGCCACGAGAGAGGAGCTACAAGAATTTGAAGGCCCTGTACCTAAAAGGTTATATCAACGGGCAGCCTGTCAGCAAGATGTTGGTTGACACGGGAGCGGCACTCAATATAATGCCATACTCCATGCTACGGCGTTTGGGACGCTCCAACGCAGATCTGATCAAAACTAACGTCACACTAAGCGACTTCAACGGCCAAGCATCAGGAGCGCAAGGCGTTCTGAACGTAGACCTAACTGTGGGCCGAAAAACCATCCCTACGTCATTCTTCATCGTCGACAGCAAAAGCACATATGCTGTCCTTCTAGGGAGGGATTGGATTCACGCCAACTGTTGCATTCCATCCACAATGCAGCAATGCCTGATTCAGTGGGATGGAGATGAAGTGGAGGTCGTTCATGCAGATGACTCGATTGAGATCTCAATAGCTGGCATGAATATTTGGGACGCAGATGATCAAGAGCCGATCTCTGGAGTCAGTTTGGATGGCTGTGAGCGCATCGAAGCTACAAAAAACGGGGTGAGGCTGGTCTTATCCACCGGCCTGACAGAGTAGCAAGACCAAAGTCAATGGACGGACGTGGCAAGGCCGATCCCTGCGATCGGCCCCAAAAAATAAAAAGCAATGATCTCACCTCAAGCATGTCACGTAGTCGTAGTAGGGAGACCACCTCCCGTAGTAGAGCACAAATAAGGTGTAAACCTTCATTGAGCAATGCAACCGAAAAGGAGGCCGATTCCAGCAATCGGCCCAAATTATCCTCACCATATGTTTTGCATGTGTTTAGCATCGATCTAGCGGGCGACGGAAAGCTAGGATATGGGTTTACATCGGCTGATGAGCTAGAAGAGATTGACATTGGTCCTGGGGATAAGCCACGACCAACATTTATCAGCAAAAAGTTAGATCCGCATCTGAGGGGCCCGATGATAGCTTTGTTGAAGGAATACCCAGATTGTTTTGCACGGGATTACACGGAGATGCCCGGGTTAGACGGGAGCATCATTGAGCATCGGCTCCCTGCGAAGAAAGGATTTCGGCCGTTCCAGCGAGAGAGCATGACGGATGAAGGCCGAAATTTTAGAAGAAGTCAAGAAAGAGATCGAGAAAATGTTGAACGCTGGGTTCATCGAGGCCATGCGGGTATGCTTGAGTGGATTTATAGTATCGTACCTGTGGAGAAAAAGGATGGCCGATGGCGCGTCGCCATAGATTTTCGGGATCTCAATAGAGCCACTCCAAAGGATGAGTATCCAATGCCGGTAGCGAGAGACATTGATCAATGCAGTTGTTGGTCATAAGGTTTTAAGTTTCATGGATGGCAATGCCGATTACAACCAAATTTTCATGGCTCCGGAAGATATACACAAGAGCGCATTCGAGTACCAGGATCGGTGGGCTTGTTTGAATATGTAGTCATGACATTTGGACTGAAAAATGCCGGCGCAACATACCAAAGAGCCATGAATTACATCTTTCATGATCTGATCGGCAAGTTGGTGGAGATTTATATTGATGACGTGGTAGTCAAGTCGGTTTCAGTGGAAGGACACTTGGAGGATTTGCGACACGTCCTGGACCGAACTAGAAAATTCGGGCTACGAATGAATCCAAAGAAGTGTGCTTTTGGTGTAACGGCCGGTCAATTCTTGGGTTTCTTGGTTCATGAACGCGGAATTGAGATCGGCCCGAAAAGTCGGGAGGCGGTGCGAACAATGAAGCCACCTACCACGAAGAAGGAACTCCGGTGTCTCATCGGCAAAATCAACTTCGTCAGAAGGTTCATCTCCAACCTGTCAGGACGAATTGAGCCGTTCATGGGATTGGTAAAAATTAAATCTGATGAGGAGTTTCGCTGGGGGGCAGAGCAACAGCGAGCGTTTGACGAGATTAAAGAGTATCTAACGAAGCCACCGGTGTTGGTGCCGCCCTAGCAACATGCCATTCTATATTTACTTGTCAGTAGCTAACACTTCCATCGCCTCAGTGGTGGTGCAAGTTTATGATGGTCTGGAGAGAGTCGTTTTCTACCTCAGCAGAAGGATGTTGGATGCAGAAACTAGGTACCCTGAGATCGAGAAGTTGTGCCTCTGCCTATTTTTTACCTGCACCAAGCTTCATCACATCTTGCTGTCAGTAGAGATTGTTGTCATATGCAAATCAGATGTCATCAAACATATGATGTCGGCTCCTGTGTTGAAAGGCCGACTCGGTAAATGGATGTTTGCATTATCGGAATTTGATATCCGGTATCAGCTGCGAAAGCGATCAAGGGACAGGCGTTGGCCGATCTTATTGCTGAACGAATCAACACTGATATAGCAGCACTGTCTGTGCGTGCATGGACCATGTTTTTCGATGGATCGGTTTGTGATGATGGTTGCGGCATCGACATTCTACTCGTGTCGCCCCGGGGGGCAACATATTCCTTCTCCATCAGGCTACCTACCCCTTGCACCAACAATGTCGCTGAGTATGAAGCAATATGCAAGGGGATGGAGTTGCTATTGGAAGCCGGGGCAGAGGCAGTGGAACTTTTTGGAGACTCCAAATTGGTGATTTCCCAACTCACGGAGGAATACAAATGTGAGAGCGAGTCGTTCTTCCCATTATAGATGCAATGCCGTGAGCTGATGGCACAATTTAAGTACATAAACTTCAATTGGATCCCAAGGTCGCAAAATACCGAGGCAAACGATCTCACACAGATGGCGTCAGGCTACA
The DNA here is from genome assembly GCF_022539505.1 of Lolium rigidum. Taxonomy (NCBI): domain Eukaryota; kingdom Viridiplantae; phylum Streptophyta; class Magnoliopsida; order Poales; family Poaceae; genus Lolium; species Lolium rigidum. The sequence continues at coordinate 82,535,257 of NC_061508.1, forward strand.
AGGACGTAGCAGATGGAGCCGATGTTCAGGTTCAGTTCCTGGAGCCGGATGACTGGAGAGCCGATATCTTCAATTACTTGAAAGATTTGGCTCGGGGGGCACCTAAACGGATAAGATACAAGGCCATGAAGTATGTCCTTATTGGGGATGACATGTTCTACAGGACTTTGGAAGGGTTACTTCTCAGATGTTTGGGACCAGCCGAGTCAAATCGGCTCTTACACGAGGTACACGAAGGTGCCTGTGGAACTCACCAATCGGCTCATAAGATGAAATGGTTGATCAGGCGATCGGGGTTTTATTGGCCCAACATGCTTGAGGATTGTTTTAAGTACTATAAAGGCTGTCAAGCATGTCAGAAGTTTGGGAGCATTCAGACGGTACCCGCATCAGCAATGAACCCCATCATCAAGCCTTGGCCATTTCGAGGTTGGGGCATGGATATGATCGGCAAAATCAATCCGCCATCAAGTAGAGGCCATATGTGGGTTCTGGCCATCACAGATTATTTCACTAAATGGGTGGAGGCCGTCCCTATGAAGTCAGTGGCATCGAAAGATGTTATCAATTTCGTGAAAGAACATGTCATTCATAGATTCGGGATTCCCCAGACTATCACGACCGATGGAGGTTCGGTCTTCGTTTCTCACGAATTCAGAAAGTTCTGCGAGGACATGGGAATTAAGTTGATCCGATCGTCTCCATACTATGCTCAAGCAAATGGGCAAGCTGAAGCATCAAACAAGAGCCTTATCAAGCTGATTAAGAGGAAAATCGACGAGCACCCTAGACGTTGGCACGAGGTATTGTCAGAGGCTTTGTGGGCTTATCGCATGTCATGTCATGGAGCGATAAAAACCTCGCCATACCATCTGGTCTATGGACAAGAAGCCGTATTGCCCTGGGAAATCACGGATGGGTCGAGACGTGTTACGTTTCAGAATGATTTAACAACTGAAGAATATGCAGCCCTGATGAGTGATGGCATTGAGGATGTAACGGAACTTAGACTGTGGTCGCTTGAGAAGATTAAATAGAACAAAGCCAATGCAGCTCGTGCATATAATAAGAAGGTGAGACCAAAGGAGTTCCACGTTGGTGATCTGGTATGGGAAGTTGTATTGCCATTGGGGACTAAGGATGCAACGTATGGTAAATGGTCTCCAAATTGGCACGGGCCGTACAGGGTCGACCAAGTTTTAAAGGGTAATTCATACATGCTTGAGGAGCTGAACGGCGTGAAGTTCCCAGTGGCTGTCAATGGCCAGCATCTCAAGAAATATTTCCCAAGTATGTGGGATGATGGACAGTGAAATATGGGGGCCGATGCATGAAATCGGCTAGTAAAAAAAAATTTCTTCCCAAGTATGTGGGATGATGGACAGTGAAATATGGGGGCCGATGCATGAAATCGGCCAGTAAGTAAAAAAATAATACAAAGCGACAGGACGCAAAGCACAGCCGATGCACAGACATCGCCTTTAGACTAAAAAGCCGATGCGCAGCCATCGACTCTAGAGGTACAGATTGTTACAAGGGTCACAGATTACCGTTTGAATTCGGGGAACTGAATCTGGCCTTGCTAGCGTTTTATGGTAAAAGACCGATGCGTTGCCATCGGTTCTTTGCGCGTTGACCTACTTTGACAATCGGAAAAAATCAAATTGGACAATCGGAAAAATCAAATTGGGGAAGCATTCTTCATTGATAAGAGGGTTTTTTACAAGTAAGAGTCGATTGCTCTCAAAAGGATGATGTACTACCTAAATTGCTACTACTAGCCCTATACTAGCAGTCCCTAATCTAGGGTCCGGCGCTGCCCTCGCCGTCGCTGCCCTCGTCGTCGCCGTCGTAGCTGCCGTCGGTGCTGCTGCCGGCGACGTCTTCGTCGCTGCTGAAGCCGCCGGCAGGGGCTTCGTCTTCTTCGTCGTCATCGTCTTCCTCCGACCCGGCGCGGAAGCGCTTCACCGGCGGGTACTCGTCGGAGGAGGTGTCCTCCTCCACTTCCTCCTCCTCCTCGTCGGAGGAGATGTCCTCGCCCCAGAGAGCGTCGCCGTCGCTCTCTTCCTCCAAATCCCCGTCGATGAGGAAATGGAGGTTGTCCTCCCCGTCGGTCAAGGACTCCTCATCCTCCGACCCGACGGAGAAGTCCCACTCCCTCTCGTCCCACCACAGTGGGGCGCGGGCCTCGTACGCCGCTATCGGGTCGTACTCCGGCGCCGGCTCGCTGGAGGAGGAAGATAGGGAGGAGAGTCCCGAGGAGTAGGAGGAGGAGGAGGAGTCCATGGCAGAGGAGGAGAGTGTCGATTGCTAATGCAGAGCAAGGGGATGAGGAGGTGAATTGCTCGGATGAGGTTAAATAAAGGGGAGATACTAGAAGATGATTCAATGCTGTGGCAGTTTTCGAGGATGCGGTGAAAAAAAACCGTCGAATCGTGCAGTACGGAGAAGTTGAGAAGGCAAGGCATCATGATGAAAGGGCACTGTAGCGGTTCGGCTCTGCAACCCGGTTCTGCCCTGCTATGTCAAATCACGATGAGGAAAAACAGAGTGGTTTTGGAATTACTATTGCCAAAACCAGGGGGCATGTGTTATCACCAGATTTTAGCCAAATCAGAAGATGGGCCGTGATTGAGATGGGCTTGGAGGATATGTTACATAAAGTGTTTCTGAATCGGCTTCGTGCGAGAATTTGGGCTAGATTGCCGGTATATTTGTACATTATGGTAGATCGCATTTTAGTTTAGAATTAAGAGATAGAGTTTGGTTCGTACACAGTTAGGTTTATTCCAAAGATAGAAAGTCCACGGACTATAAATATGTACCTAGGGTTATTGAGAAAGGAGGACGATCACGTTCACAACAAACACAATCTAGGCGCATCGCCACCCCTTGTTTCGAGAGTTTCTTCCGGGTAAGCGTCATGCTGCCTAGATCGCATCTTGCGATCTAGGCAGTATCGGCTTATTCGTTGTTTTGTGTTGCTCGTACTGAAGCCTTGTTGATGGCGAGTAACACTGTTATCATAGATGTTTTGGGGCTTGCATCGATATTTTTCTGATATGTTTGCTTAGTTATGCTGCCCCTAAATATCTAGCTGCCTTTGCACCTATCTTAGGTGTAAGGGCAGCATCTTGCTTCGTCTTTATTTAGTAGATCTGATCTGTTACGGTTGTTCCTTGTTCTTGAAGGATTAGTTTGATATCCGCATGGTTAGGCCTTGCAAACGGGTTGAATGATCCAGTAGTGCGTAAGGTATGGTTTGCCGATCCCAGAGGGGATGTTCCGAGAATCGACTCTGTGTTGGTTTTTAGGCCCCTTCTAGGATTAGTTTTCTGCTATCTTTCGTATCTGCCAGGCTCAACTACGTGTAGGATGTTCCGGTTATGCGGTGAAAGCCCTAAACTGTCGTAGATCGATTTAACTTGGTGTTGATAAAGCAGGATCCCCATGTTATCGTAGGTCCAATATGAACCATGGGTTAATCGGCTCTTTGAGCCGATTCACAGGGTAACCTGAGAGCCGATCGAGGCTCATTTAATGTTTACGTGTCTGTCATGCAGGAAACTAATTGAAGCAATCCAACACCTTCCTGACCAGGTATAGGTCAGGTGGCACGCCCTCGCAATAGCCAAGATGTGTGCCGGAGCTTTGCGGGCCGTCGCCCGAGGGACCAGGGCCCACCAGCAGTCCTGGGAGCCTCCCGGCTCTTCGTTTTGCTCGTCGCTGCTCGCCGGTGGGTTTTGGCAGGCAACAGGGTGAACCCATGCTAATGCACCGCCCTTCCTAGGACTAATACATACTTGTGATTATACCCCTTGCAAGCATCCGCAAATACAAGAAAGTAATTAAGATAAATCTAACCACAGCCTTAAACTCTGAGATCCTGTTATCCCTCCTGCATCGATATACTAACGGGGGTTTAGGTTGCTGTCACTCCGGCAACCCCACAATTAGCAAACAAATACAAGATGCACTCCCCTAGGCCCATAAAGGTGAAGTATCATGTAGTCGACGTTCACATGACACCACTAGAAGAATAACACCACAACTTAAATATCAAACCATTAAATATTACTCAACATAGTTCACTACTAACATTTAGACTTCACTCATGTCCTCAAGAACTAAACGAACTACTCACGAGACATCATATGGAACATAATCAGAGGTGATATGATGATGGATAACAATCTGAACATAAACCTTGGTTCACTGGTTTCACTCAATAGCATCAATAACAAGTAGTAATCAACACCGGGAAAGTTTCCCCTATCAAACAATCAAGATTTAACCCTAGATGTTACAGCGGTGACGAGATGCAGCGGTGGAGATGGCGGTGTAGATGGTGGAGATGATGATGATGATGATCCCAATGATGTCCAGCTCGATGACGGTGGCGATGGCGTCGATTTCCCCCTCCGGGAGGAAATTTCCCCGACGGATTCCTGCCCGCCGGAGAGCTATTTTCTCTCTGGTGTCTCTCCGCCCCGCAGAGGCGGCTCTGTCTATTCTCCGTAACTCCCTGTGCCTTAGGTTTTCGGGACGAAGATGTACGCGAAGGAGAGGAGGCCAGAGGGGGTTGTGGGCCCCCTCCCCACATGGCGGCGCGGCCAGGGCAGGGCCCGCGCCGGCCTATGAGGGGGGCCCATGGCGGCCCTCCTCGGCTCCTCCTTCTGGCTCTCTTCGTCTTCTGGAAAAATAGGATTTTTCATATAATTTCCGTCAATTGTTGATCTTCCGAAATATGGTGTCCTGACGGTGCTTTTTCGAGCAGAATCCTGACTCCGGTGAATAATTCTCCAATAATCATGAAACATGCAAAATAGGTGAAATAACATAAGTATCATCTCTAAATATGAAATATATCAATGAATAACAACAATTTATGATATAAAATAGTGATGCAAAATGGACGTATCAATACGCGCACGAATTGACTGCTCCTCTTCAGGTTCGAAATGGAGACAGATCGCCGAGTGATCCGACGCTGCTGCTGTGAGGTGCCGCAGCTCCGCCATTGGAAAACGCTCACTCCACGTCGGCGTTGCCAGAGCATGGTCCAGCCCGACCCGACAGAAAGAGCCCCTAGCAACCTTCTTTTCAAACGTCCATGCGGTGCCCACATAGCCAAGGTCCATCAGCCCACAAACATCCACTATTTCTCTGAATGCCCGGATCTGAGAACTACTCCGCTCGTTGACACCCACATGTTCCTCCGATAGGAGTACTTCATTAAAATCCCCAATGCACAGCCAAGGGAGAGGTGAGGAGGCCTTAATAAATTTCAGCATATCCCACGTCTTGTGGCGTTCACTGGTTCTAGCCTCTCCATAAACACACGTCAGTCGCCATGGTTCCTCATTTGGGGAAAACACAACACCGTCAATGTGATATTGAGAGTAAGGTAAAAGTTCTATCTTTATTGCATCTTTCCAGAAAATCTCCAGGCCGCCACTACGTCCTGTACAACTAACAGCAAAAACATTGTCATAGCCCAAAGTTCTTGCTAGACATTCCACTCTAGATTTATGAATTTGTGTCTCCACAACACACAAAATAGTGGGGGCAAAATCCTTCACGAAACCGCGAAGCTCATGAACCGTCGCGTCGTTGCCCAGGCCACGACAGTTACATAAGAAAGTACTCATTGCTCCCGGCGGCGCTCCTCAGAGCCCGCCGATCCTGTATCCTCCACACCTTTCTTCTTTGACCCTCCCTTCTTAGGACGTTTAGTTTCCCTTGCTGACGGCGGCGGTGGAGGGACACCATCCGGGACAGTCAAAGGGGCTTTCCCAGCTTGTTCACCAAGCAATTCTTGTTTACTGCTTTGCCTCCTTTCCTCGACCGCGCAAACGGGCCTAGCCTATTTCTCCCCACTCTGCTCTTTCACGTGCGAAAAACGTGCGTTTGGGCCGGTTTTATTTTACGGTCTGGTTTTATTTTTTTGCTCCCCGAATGGTTTTCCTCTTCTTTGGATTTTCGTTTCTGTTTTTCAGATTTCACTTTTCTTACTACTATTTGTCCCTTGCCTTTTTATATTTTTTACAAATGCATGCATATTTTTGAAATATAAAGAATGTTTTTATCTGTACTTTTTTTAAGCTTCTATATTTTCTCATGGTCCTTTCATCTTAATATTTTAATAGGTAAACTTTATTTAAGAGACATTAATTTTGACATGTATGAACTTTTTTCATAACAATGAACATTTTAAAAATTTAAGAACAATTCTTATCACATATAGGAAACACCATTAACATACGGACATTTTTAGGTATGTACGAACATGTGAAAATTTATCTCCTACAACATATTCAATTTTTGTGTTTATTAAGAAAGATTATTTTAAAATAGAAATAGTTTCACGTTGTTTAGAAAACATATTCATTAATGGGCCGTGGAATGCGGCCCATTCAAGAAACATTCACGTGGGAGGGGTTGGAGTTGCCTCCTAATACGTCAAAGAGGGCCTCTGAAAACCTAACTCTGAAGTGCCCAACATACTGTTGCAAAACCATATAAACCATTTAAGCAACAATGCCACGAGCCAACCATCTATGTCTACCTACCTCTCTTTGTCTATCTATATGAGCTTGAGTTTCTTTTTCTATGTCTTGCTGTCGTCCAACTGAAGAGACTTTTTTTTTGTATTGAGATGTTGAGAAGGAGGGGAGAAGATGAAGAGATATGTGGTTCTAGATGAGGGGGGAGGGGCTGATTCTCGCCAAAGACATGTCAGCAAGTAGGGGTGTCGTGGGGAGCAACACCATGTTGGGAGGTTGAGGCTTCCTGAAGTGGATTGCCTGAAATTTGATGATGTGGACTTCGTGTCCAATACTCCTAGTAGGGTTCCAAAGTGGGGCGAGTGTCGGACATAGTATTGGGTTATCCAGACTTATTTTGTGTACCACTGGTGCAATTTTTTCATTTAGACTCTGAATAGACATATTGGGAGGCCTATTGGGAGTGTATGTGGAGAAATTATTACTTAGAACCCATGTGGGGATGTTGTGGGGAGGAGCGCCATGTTGGAGGGGTTGAGCCGCTGAGGCCTCCTGAAGTTTGGTGATGTGGAGTTCATGTCCAGCGCTCCCAATAGGGTCCCAAAGTGTTGGTGGGGTGGCAGTCCCGGACACAGTATTGGGTTGTTCCGACATATTTTGCATGTTGTGGGCGCCACTGGGGGAGGCTTTTTGGTTCGGACTCTCAATAGACATATTGTGAGGCCTATTGGGAGTATCGTTGGAGAAAACTTAGAAGGGGAGTATACGATGACCCACTTGGGTGGAGAGTATGTTTTGGAGATGAGCAAACCCAAAATTAACAAGCCATGTGATGTACTTCATATTTCAACCATTTTTGAAGGTGTTTGAGTGACTTCAAATCTAACCATTATTAGTTCAAATATAGTTTATGTAGAAAATAATATATGGATTGATTAGTATATATTGGATAGAACCACCACTTCTTATATTTACTAATTGGAGGCACCGTAAAAGCTTCCACGTTAATCCACATCATCATAATAATTAAGACAGTTAGATCTAAAATTAAAGGTTAAGATTAGCCGAGAAGTTATGATTTATAGTGTACCATATTTTGTAACGTAGACACGTTAAGTTTTTTCTCACAAAAGGTTCGTCCAGATTTATCCAAAGTCCCGTAGGCCTACGATATGTATATGCAGTGTTCGTGGAGATACATATGGGTGTCCTGGTCCAATACGCCATCTTCATTAAAAATAATACAATCAATATCCAACTGATGCCATATTTGTTGGGGGCCGCTAGGAATCGGATGCTGATATTTTGCTTCCGATCGGACCTGTGCTTGGCCGTAGGATTGGAAGCAGCTCGGTCGTACGATTTTTAACCGGCCCCGCTTTGCTCTTTCCAGGATTCCTTGCCGACCGTGATTCAAGGAAACAGGAAACAACTTGCATGCTTTCCGTTTAAATTGCCACCGTGATGCACGTCCGGTTTATCCAAAACAATAGCTTATTTTCAGCGGATCGATTTGGGAAATTATGAGATGTAACCAATTACGACTTTTTCCAGTGACAACAACATAGTTTTGTACCTGGGAAGCATTTGTATTCAGCACTGGAAGCCCCCTTTTGTTGGGAAAAAAATCCTTGTTTTTTTTTGAATAAGCATGGCATATCCAACTCTTATTTCTGAGCGTTGAAAATTTATTTTCAACAACTTAATATAGCTTCCTAGGAAGAATGTTTTGCTTCTCTTGGCCAACTTGATTGCTTCCAAGACAATTGGAGGTTGTTACTTCTTAGTATTTCATTTCCGCCATTTAGAAAAGATGCAACAAATATTCATTTATATTAACATTGCTTCCAGCCAATAACATAATTTTCTTACAAAGGACATAGTGTTTGCTTACAATGTGACAACATTTGTTTCTATCAACATTGGTTTCAAGAGAACATATAATTGCTTCCAGAAGAAGTAGTATAAGCTTCAATGAAACAAATGTGTGCTTCCATCATCATTGCTTCCTATGGGCACAATTGCTTCCAAAAGGAGGACATATTTTCTTGCAACTAAAATAACTTTTGCTTCAAGTAATATTAAAATTTGCTTCTATACATAATACGAATCAGTCAGAGGGTTTATATCATCCGACACAATGCCCGCCGTCCACCTCTCATAGCGATGGAACATGCGCATCCACGAGAACATAAGAGGCTCGTTGATGACATGTAACAACAACATTAGTATGCTTCCAATAGCGTGAAGAAGTCGCTCGCCCCACTGGTGGTGCATCACAAAAGAAACGTTGACCAACGCAATCTCGTGCTCAAGTTGTAGCCGGAGCATTCAGAAAGAAAGGTAATCTGAAATGTGTTCACTTCAACCATGAGCAACATATATGATAAAAAAAAGTAGGAAGCGTGGGGCAATGTTTAAAATACAATGTTATTGACAATTTCAAAACAAATTAAAAAGGTAGAAGCATGGTACTATTTATGTAAACTTTCAGGAAGAAACACATAAATGGTTTGGAAGCATCAATGTTGTAACTAGTATCATGAGGATAATATTTAAATTACAATGGTAACGAAGATGACATACCAATAATCAACAAGCCTGAAGCATGGTTATATGAAGCAAACTATCCAGACTAAAGAAAGAAACATAATGTACATATGAAGCATGGTTATTTGAAGCATGATATTAGTGCCATCCCATCCCAAATCATACGTATTGGAAGAACAGAAATTTCATATACCCTTTCACATGCAGCACATAGCAAGAGATTAGTGCCATCTAAACATAATCTCAACATAAATATCTAAATCGGAAGCACAAGAATTCAATATACACTATCCCAATAGTATAAATTTCATATTAGCACTATCTCAACAGACTGGTCTTGTGGATACGTAATTATATGATAATTACCAGTGTAACTTCAGAAAGATCTAAGCCCCCAAGATTGGGACATAGGTCAGTTGCAAATACCTACATTAGTTGTTCAAGGAAGTAGCCTCCCAGTCCAGCCTGCTCCGTACGGTCTACATACGGTCATCCCTCCGGCCTGCAGCTTCGTGCGGTGTGTAGCCTCTAGACCTCCTGCCGGCCGCGGCCAGGGACGCCTCGACGACGACTACCCGCGACGGAGCGGCGCCGACGCAGGGCTTGAACCAGGTGAACGCGCAGGTCACCACATAGATGGGGGATGGTTGCGCCGTTGGGAGAGGAGTGGCGGCGCGATGAGGTGGGGGGCGGAGCTGGGGCACAGTGGGAGAGCAGAGGCGGCGGCATCAGATCGATTTTGGGAGGAGCTTACCGATGGAGAATTTTGGGAAGGTGCCAATTGCCGGAAATTTCGAGCGTGACGGTGGTCAACATGCGAGATTAATGGTCTCGATTTTTTTTTTCTTTGAGAAGGCTTGATGTATGCAGGCCGTGCGATGAAATTAGATTGGGTGGCACCGGATCGGTCCGACGTTTTCCTTTGCATCGGACTAAGATAGATAGTGTTTACCATATTTGTTGGGATGCATGGAACGTTAATGCATGATGTATGTCATAACTAATACAGCATGGCATGTTGCCGGCGGCGTCCATACTGAGGGCAATGCATCTGGCCGCGCCATGGGCTGCGACTAAATTTTGAGTTGGGAAATCCATCTCCTGCTTGGGCGCATGGACAATACATCAGACGTAGATACTGGGAAAACAAATTCTACGCATAACGGCCGGTCATGCGTGTACAGTGCCATAGAGTTCCATAGCATCAAGGGGATATCAATCCAATATTTCTACTCCATATGCTCAGTCCATGACCTAATCACTGATGGCATCGCAGCATCAGCGGTATGCATGTGACAATGGAGGGCCGAGCGGGGCTTTTTCATATCGATCGTCAGGTATCTCATCTTCCATGGTTCCTTATTTGAAGAACGTTGCTGTTTCCGTCATTCTTAATAAATATTCAAATTTGCTTACATATCATTGGAAATAATCCAATTGCTACTACATAGGCCGATTCTTTTTAGAAAAGCTAAACAGACAGGTCAATTCGCTCCACGTAGTTACATTCATCTGACATGTCAGTTCGCTAACCGGACTGGTCAGATCGTATGAATAGCATACTCAAAATGGTATTATGGGACATGAATTATATTTTGGTGCATACGATCCTATTCCTAATTAACAGTCTGCCACCAGGATCAAATAAATTACAAAAGTAGAAGCTATAGAATATGACGAAAACAAAAAGATATGCCTAGAATTGTCTAATAGAAAGATATTAAACACCTACGATCATCTGATTCTATTTTGTATTTCTTAGAAAAAACACACTACTTAATTTTAATAACAATACATTACAAAACATTCTCTATATTCTAAAAATATTAAAGGAAGTAATAAGATATATATTATTAATATAGTATTTTGAAAAATGGCTAGCCCGTGCAGGGCACGGATGTATGACTAGTTTTATATAAGTTTGCTTGCCCATTTGGCCTAGTTACAAAACAAAATCGATGACGAAAAGGATAGTAAGTTGACCAACTTACAATTGCACCTCCCCTCTCGAACAGGTAACTGCTCGTCTAGTGATTGATGTTTTTATGTTTGAAAGTAAAGGAGAAGGTTCCAACATCCATGTCATTGACTCTAGCAAGCTGTGTTTCTGCTTTTCAGAGCTGCCGCGCAGCAGCGGCCACTACTATCAATCGCAACAGTTTACTCGACAAGGTCGCAAGTTGCACAACAGAGTGTTTGACACATAATTGCTCACATCTGAATCTTTCTTTGATCACTAACGGTAGTGAAGTATAATACGGCGGCCAAATGGCAAAATATAAACTACCATCTCCTTTAGAAAAATATACCACACTTTCAGATGTGCCTGTGCCTAACCAAAGAAAGAGATCACAACTTCACAAGCTACGTCCTAATTAATTATACTTTGGAAGAGGGGTCAACAATCTAGGACAGGTGCATCGATCAACTTTCTTGTAGGGGCAATTAACAATGTTTTTGATTAGTTCGTGGGTTGGTGGCTTAATTAGTCTCCTGCCCAATGACCTCATCGGGTCATGGAAGAAAATAGGACCGATGTTACTTTGGAACCTCATTGGGATCGCTAGGCACAAATTTCACATCAGCAAAAACACTTTCCGTGTATTGAACTCTTTGAAATAGGCTTTGGACCCACTATTAATATAACAACTAAACAATACAACAAGCATGATGGGCTGCAACATAACCAAATACAAAAGAAACTACAGAGAAATGAAAGAGAAAACGAATGTCGACACCGGTAGATGGGCAAGAATGACGACAACCCGCAACCGCTGCCCTCCGGAGAAGTCTCACCATACTCCTAGCACACCGAATCATGCCAAACATCACCTTCCACAAGGAGAGTGACGACAATGTCGTTGCTGCCTGGAATAATTCTAGGGTTTCCCCCAGTACACGAAAAGGATTGGGGAGGGGGTACACGTGACACCCTTCAGAAAGGCAGGGTGGCATCCGTAGGCGTCACCGCGTCGGTGTCGGACGAGCCGATATGGGTTTCTCATGCCACCACGGTCTTGAAGCCATCCTCGTCGTCTCCTTGTGGTCACCGACATAAGTCCTAGATGAGGAAAATGGAGGCAGTAGGGTCGGGGATAGCAGCACCGCAGCCGCACGGGAGGGACCTACTTCTACCGCCCTCGCGGTAGCCGACCGGGCATGGCCGCTAGGACAAACCAGGTCCATACTAGCCTGGCCGGGCACACACTGGCGCGCGAAGTCCCCGTCGCCACGCTGCAGCGGGCCGGTCATAGTGCCCCCTCCACCCTGCCACCGCCGATGCACCTTCTCCGTCTCCAGGGATCACCATCGTCGAACGACGGGGCCCAAATGGCCCAGATTTAGGCCGAGCGGGCACCGCCATCACCCCACCCGACCGCGCTGTTGCACCTCCTCCCACCCGGTGCACGGGTTTCACGCCACCATGTCGAACCGCCGCCGGCCGAAGAGCACTGTCGCCATCACGAGGCCCCACGCCCCCATCCCCGCAGCCACCGGCACCGCGCGGGTAATGCCCGGCGGACCACACAGACGGCAGCTGCAACGGAGAGCGGGCGAGGGAGGCTGGAGAAGGGGCGGCGGGTTAGAGTGAGCCCGGGTGCGCGAGCGAAGAGAGCGTTTTTCGTATGGAACCACACCGTTGCACATGTGATATGTCGGAGTTTATGTATACACGTTGGTGTATAGTTTTTTCTTGGAGTTGTTTGTTCACGGGTTGGAGTAAAATGAAATTTATCTTCCGTTTAACCTAACCATGCGACAAGTAGAGGTTGTGTGATTGAAGTGGTGTGGATACCCTTTCTATGACTGTCATACAGTACTTGATGAACTTTCGCTGGCCATTTATGGTGGCAGTGCAATCCAGAAAAGGGACTTAAGGTTCAGATCAGATGCAACACGACTGCCAGACCCAGCGACGCCACCAACTAATCACCAGAAGACGAAATGAAATCAATCGCAGATCAATTGGTGGTTCCCAGTGGGGCCGGATCGGATTCACCTGAAGATGCGCCCCCTGTACGACATGAGCTGCTTAGGGCATCTCCAACCAGGCTACCCAAACGGACAAACGGACATCAGATTGGTCTGTTTGGGTAAAATCTGCTCCCAACGGGCCGACCCAAATTAAAAACGGACAACTGTGGTGTCCGGCACGACCCAAAGCCGGATCAAATTTGAGAGTAATTTGGGGCGAGCCGGACGCGTGCAGACGTCCGTGGTCATCCGCCCGTGCCTCCCAAACCCCACATGGCAGCCAGATTAGTCAATCCACCCAGACCCCACAGCCTTCTCTCTCCTCTGTCCTTCTCTTTTCTTTTTCTGCCATGGATGTTGGCTTCGCTCCTCGCCGGAATAGGGCTCGCCGGCTAACCGCCACCGTCGAGCTCGCGTGGAGGCTCTCCGCTAAACACGACCCCTTTTTTTTCGTCCATGCCGGAGGTCGCCGCGGCCGAAACGGAGCATGGGCGCGGGAACGGACGCCGGCCGCTTGCCATGCCGTCGTGGGCAGAGCTCGCCGCGACGGAGTGCGGGCACGGCCCCCGACCGCGCGAGCCACACCGAGCCTCGCCCAGCCCCGTGCCTCGCTGCGCCCGCACCCCTCGCGCCGCCCCGTGCTACGCCACGCTGCGCGGGCGCCGGCCGCGTCGCTCCTCCACGCCACACGCGCGCTACAGCTCCGCCCGCGCTGTAGCCCCGCGCTCGCCACGCCGCCCCACGCCGTTGGAGCCGGCCGCCCCGCGCAGCAGCTCCACCCACGCCGCGCCCTGGCCGCTGCGCTCGCCACGCCGCCCCACGCCGTTGGAGCCGGCCGCCCCGCGCTGCAGCTCCGCCCGCGCAGCAGCTCCACCCACGCCGCGCCCTCGCCATGACGCCGACCACCGGCCGCCTCCCGCGAGCACGTCCGCTGCGAGCTCGCGCCTCGCCTCGACGCCGCCCCGTGCGGCGCCACCACTCGCCACGACGCCGCGCGCTCCAACCGCTCCCGCCGCATCGCGCGCGCACGCCTGCAGGGCTAGGACGGGGCCATGAGGAGGAAGCCGCGAACGACCTGCAAGGAAGCGGCCGGCGATGGGTGTGCGGTGCACGAGCGCCGCAGGAGGTGCTGCTTGGTGTGGTCGACGCGGACCGGGCGCAGCGCGACAGCAACCCAAGGAGGGCTTGGCGGAGATGCAGCCGGTGGCAGTGCTTGGGCACAGGTTGGCGCGGACGCGCGAGGTGCTGATCTAGCTGTTGTTGGCCGCGAACGCGCGCACCACAGCAGCCAAAAGCAGGTTGCTTCTGATTTGCGAACGCGAGCATGCACTTGGCCGCTAGCCTCCTTGCAGGCGGAGGAGGGCGAGCTCACGGTGGAGTTACTGCTTTTGGCCATGCCCTGCTGCGGGTGCTCGCCCGGAGACGGGGCAGAGCGCGGCGGAGACGGGGCAGAGCGCGGCGGAGACGGGGCAGAGCGCGGCGACGGGGCTGCGCCCGCGACGATGGGCCCGCGGCGGCGAACGGGGCTGCGCCCGCAGCGACCGGCCGCCCCGCGCCTCGCCTCCTCTGAGCCAACGCCGAGCTGCTTCCAATTTGGGTCGTGGGTGCGTTGGGGAGTAAAAGTCGAGCAGGACGTCTGCGAGCGTCCGCGCGACATCCGCATGTCCGGTGGACGACCCAAACGGATAAAATACACCATCTGTTTGGGTCGTAGCGTTGGAGATGCCCTTAATTTCCTGTCATCAGTGACTAGGACAGTGCCACGCATAGTTTTCACCAACAAATTGATTCACGTTACGTATGACATCTGCGTGCGATCACGCAAACTGCAAAACCCCGTCATCAACAGTGCAACTACGGAAAGCTTTTGGGTTTTTTTTTTTGCGGAAATTCCGCGAACCTACTAATAATCATCAATAGCAGTACAAGCAGATCTAAAAGTAATAAAAATTACAAATAGATCTGTGTACTACATAGCAATGAACGCAAACACTGACGCAAGCCAAAGAGGTTAAAGCACCATTATGTCAGATGTTGGTGGACAACCATTCTGGTAGACTATTTGTGAAAGGCCATCGCCTTCATGGTCATGCTTGTTTCGTGAGAAACTCGGAGGGGACACAACATTAAGGTTCTCCCGGCCATGTCGATGGTGATTTTTCAAAAAACATAAAAAATAGATGTGACTAGGTAGCCGACGGCCGTGCTAAACACATTGGATATGTTTTTCTAAGGAAGAAAGTCCACTTTTGGTCCTTAAATTCTACTAAAAGTTTATTTTTGGTCCTAAAACTTCCATTTTGTTCAAAATAAATCTTGAACTCTCAAAATCATTTACTTTTGGTCGTTATCTCGGTTCATCCAGGCAAACATCTGCCACGGGTGGACAAAATCTCAAGGCAATGTTGCAAGGGCAGAAAGGCAGGACAATGTTGATAAGTAAAGCAAGCGGGTCTTCGTGGCACAACGCTTTCAGTGAAATGGTATAGAAAGAAATAGAGCGAGGGACTCGTTGAGGGATACAAGGGTTTTAGTCTTGAATTAAGAGGTTAGATTCAACATCTCAGCTAGCTTGGGTTTGGTTTGGTCAAAACCAATTTGTTGGTCGATTATTTCTTCATTCCACGTCAACGATTTTCTCAACACATGCGAAAAAAGATGAAAAGTGAACTATTTCCAGAGTTCAAGGTTTATTCTAAACTAAAAATAGTTTTCAGAACAAAAAAATGAACTTTCCTAAAAATTCAAGGACTAGAAGACTAGAAGTGGACTTTCTTCTTTCCCTTCTAAAACTCCTTAATTTGTAGACTGAGGTAAAGATTTTGCTTCTCTTACAAGAGACAAAAAAAAAGGGGGATGCCGCCGAGGCTATGTTTGCCTTCACATAAGAAAAACTTATATATATCTAAAAGAAATGTAAAACCATGTGTACTATGTCCTACTCTATATACCCTTGGAGTGAAGAAAGGGAATTCCGTCCGTGTGTCCACACTGTACGTGAGATCGCCATCGGTACGCAGACACACGACAGCGGTGTAGAAGGAGGAGGACCGTGGAAAGGTTGGCAGACTTTTTCGTGCGCGCGCTTGGTCCGAAAAGGTTACAACAACATGGCCGCCATCGGCTTCGTCGTCACATGAGGTCTATGTCAACCAGCATGTAGACCGTCCCAAACAACCAGAAGAAAAACTGCGACCGCACACAGCGACGCCAACGCAGCTGTGGCCGACCTGTTTATCCACTTGCGCGCTCCCGCCCATCACATCATCATCAGCTAACGGAGAGTGCTTGACCAACAGTCACCTGTTACGATCTAAGCACATGGCGGCTATTGACGTCTGACCTCGTGGCTCTCGCTCCCGAGACATATGTAGAAATCAACCAAGGGCTTGATTTGGCACTACCGTGCCGGCCCCGGCATGCAGGGGTCCGATGGCGGCGCTCGCAAGGTTCGCCATGTTGGATATCTCCACGACTCTTTTTTGACACCCATTAGCCATCCCCTCACTTTTTCTTCCCCCGAGCACGCCCACCCACTCACTGACCTACCCGCGCCGCTGTCCGCCCACGATTCGACGCGCCAGAAGCTCGGCGGCGTGTAAATAGCAATAGGCCAAATTCGCCTGCCGCCGCCCATCGCCTTGCCAATGTTTGAAGACGCAACAATCCTCAGTCATCGGACTTCTGCCATCGACATCGTCCGACGTGATGGAGAGACCTCCAATGAGTCTTGGCTCAGCGATGTGAGTTCTCCTCCCCCCGATTTCACCGACAATGTAAAGATTGAGGGTTTAGAGCTTCATTTTAAGATATATTTAGTATTTCTTCTTAGCATAGAATTTTCGCCAATATGTCCCAGGTGGACTATGCGCCGGAGGCGACTATCGATCTAGCATGGACCGTTGTTGCTGATCCTGAATCGGCCCCACGTTGCCGCATGCATGGTTGTACGGCGGAGAACACCATTGCTTTCAAATGGACGATCACGGGCCGGCGGTTCTATGTGTGTTCACAACATAATGTAAGGTGTGTGCTATATTGTTTAGATTTACTCAAGTTTGCTCATAATTTATATTTGTAGGATGACATCAAATGTGGCTTTGTGGGTTGGGCCGATCCCGAGTGGCCTATGCCATGCCAGAGTGCTCTAGCTACGTTGTGGGGGCATGTAGGAGAATAGCAACAGTTGTCGAATTCAGGAAAAATTCAAAATATTGACTTGGTTAAGAATTTGTTTGAAGAGAAGAATAATGTGAACAAGAAGTACACAAGCTTATTGGGGATGTGAATAACTGGAAGGATACAATTGAGAGTCGTGTGTTGGAGCTATACATGGCAAAATTGAAGGAGAAATGTGAGGAGCAAACTTGATTGAGTTGGGCAATATGGTGAAGAAGGGGAACTTGCTGCTAGAGGAGAAAAAAAAATGGAGTGGTGAAATGAAAGAACTAAAGGAGGAGAAAGGGAGGTTGAAAGACATGTTTCTTGATCTTCTGGAAGCTGGTGATGCAAACAACGACAATATGAAGAGGATTTGGCAAATTTGTGATGAGCGAAATGTTTACTTTGGATCTTATTGAGCATGTGTGCTAAAAAAACTAAGTAGTACTTATAATATTGTTTAAATTATTGACAGTACATGGTATCAAACCTTCTAGATCAAAAATATGACCATGTTTTAAAAAATGAAAATGAAAACATATTGGGGGCAGGAGGGGGGGTGCAATTTGGGGGTCGCAGGTGTGGACACCCGACCTCAAACCTGCGGTAGTTCTTGTCGGCGCACCCAAAGTTCTTGTTCAGCGCTGATGTTGGACAGTATATGGGGGATGCCTGTGAAAATGTCCTAATTACTGTTAGACTAGCTTTCCAACATGACCAATGTAAGATTTGGGTGTGTTGTTAGTGCTGATGTGGTTTGCTAACCCAACAATGATGGTAACAGGGGATTACTAAATGTGACATGTGTCAGCTAATGGATGCGTGCTCACGTATACACCCGGTCATCAGGCTTCTTTTGACCAATGTAATTAGTAGAAAAAGAGTTCTCTTATGTCCTTGGAGTTATTTGAAACATCTATATCGAACTTGGTCCCATATTTGGCAAAGTTTTATGGCACCCTAAGTGTAGGATAGATGAAACAGTCTATGGAGAGGGGGAATCTGACACAAGTATTATACTACCCCTTGCTTTCAGATATAAGTGTATTTGTAAGTTACTTTTTTAAAAGTTTAACCTACTTTGTAGTAAAATGTAGAAATATTTTTTAACAAATGACCGGTTTCAAAAACAGTTGCTACAAAGGATCAAGGGCAAGCGACCAGCTTAGATCTTTAACCGCAACTAACCAATCTTCTACCAATGTAAATCAAGATAGATATGGATCTAGAACATAGTCAAAGACTAAGCTACCAAAACTGGTTACGGTCACCCATTAGAAGAGGCGGAGGATGCATAGGACATCTTGGGGAAGAGGAAGTAGTTTCGTTCCCGCCAATGTAGATCGAAGAAGAGCGCGCCGCTTGCCGTCTCGACGTCTAGAGAAGAGAGTTTGAAACCGCTTGAAGGTGGTGTAGGGTTTGAGCAGTAACAGCGGCAGGTGTAAACAAAAGGGGGGCATTTTTGCGGGAGGTAAGCAAATTCCTCCTTGTAAATAGCCGATTCAGTCACGACATAGCGGGTCCCGGAAAACAACCGCAGACTGCTAGGGATCCAGATTTTACATCTCCATTGCGTGATTAGATCAAAATTTCAACCCCACCAAAATTTATATGCAAATGTTTTGAATCAAATCTGGGATGCCTTTATAGTTTGTAGCCTTCATTTGACTATTAAAAATGTTGCTGGTTGGCCGCAACTGCGGAAGAGCGGTTATGCACGTGCATGGCCGCAGCCGTGCGATCTCCGAGATCTACAAAATTAAATGCACTAGCAAATCACCAGCATTTTATAATCCGCCAAACAATTTGTATAAATTTCCCATGGACGTGAGCGGGCGTCGCCGAGATCCATCTGTTGCTCGGAGCGTCGCCGTACGCGCTAAACAAATACTAGCACTAAGCTAGCGAAATAAACAACGAGAGGAAGAAGAAGAAGAGGGAGAAGATTAGTGATTAGAATAGGAAGAAGCAGTACCATCCCGCTTCCACTTGCAACATCAATCCATCTACCCCCACCCCACATCCCATCCCATGTCATCCACCGCCCGCCTGCCTCCGCCGTAGTTATTCGTCCTGCTGCCTGCTACAACCTCCCAACCACCCTCCCACGACCACCACCGCCGCCCCAATCCTACTCGAGTCTCCTCCCGAGTCTCTCGCCAGTTTCACCAAATCTTTTCCGAGGTCCTCGCATCCTCCGGCCTCTTCTTTCAGGTGAGGCGCCCGCTTCTTTCTCATCTTGCCCTGTCCGGGTCCTGGGTTCTTGCTGGGTTTCCCCTGCCCATGATGGATCTCTCTTGGTGGTTTACCGTTGCGTCGCGGTCTGTTTCCTCGCTTTTGCAGATTTCTGTGTCCGTGTGGTTCTTGGAGCCAGGTGAATTTCGCCTTTTGCTCCTGCTCCGGCCGGTTTGCTGGTTTCTTGTTCCATGTAAATTTGGCGTCTGACCGTGCTCTCTTGTCGAATGGTTTGTGAAATTAGGATCGAATTTAGCAAGAAACGGACGAGGTTTAAGTTAGTTATAGTTTGTTAGATGTTCAGATTGGAACGGTTTGGCTGGGTACAACTCTTGCTGCAACGGAAATGTAAATGGCCGTGTCACCAAGCTCTCTTCTTTCTTTACTTGGAGAGTCTTGCTACTGCGTGCCTCGGTACCGGGTTATTGTTGTTTATGGAATCAATTTGACCCTTTTGCGTTTTTAATTCAGGAGCCCTTTCTCTAACTTCATCGTGCTTTCACGTTACTAATTGTTCCTCGTATGCTTTGAACGCAGGATCCTGCCTTTGGACGGTTCAACTGTCTGAAACACTGTCAAATGTTTGTGGAAGGATTTGGGGGAGCTTGAGCAGGGATCATTCCCACCTCAGGTACTGCAATCAGCAGCTCTTTTCCAACGATTCCTCTTTGTATCAGTACCCGATATCTTCCTCTGCTCCCTTGATACATCTATTTCAGAGTTCCTAATTCTGAATTCCGGGAGCGTCTTTGTTCACCTCTTTTTGTGTGCGTGTGTGTAAAAGGGTATGGTGCTAAAACTAAAATGATTGGCCAATTCACATTACAAGTCTTGAAAACGATGTAGATTGGTTCCCTTTCCGTGAACAAAAGGGAGGGGCCTGTCATGCTTTACACTTTGCGAAGAAAGCTACTACTTGGTAACACAGCTTCAAGCATCAAGATGGAATAATAGCCGCATTACTTTGCACTCACAAATACGGATTCTCCAAAAAAGAAAAGGGGGGAAACTCGTAATTGTCATAAATCCCATATTTATTGTTGCAAGAGGTTTTGTCATCTATACTAGAACAGACGTTAGTCGATTGTTCCACCTACATCTGTTATAACATGGATTGGTGACTGCCCCACCGCCAACTCAATATCTATTGTTACTATCTGGCATAAGAAACCAGCTAGCTAGCAGTGCATTATTGAAGATCATATATTTGCAATATTAAAATAACCTGCTTCGGTGCTTTAGATCCCTTATGGCTTATGGTCATATTATTTTGTATGCTTGCAAGTGCATGTGCATGCAAATTATCGACAAAACCTGTCAGAAATGCTGCAAGCACAACTATATTCAGTCTATAGACTCCAATATTTCCTCTACCAAATAAGTTTCTAATTATCTTTGTTTTTTCAAAACATATCTAATAGTTTTCCTTGTGAACGTTTCAGGCGACGTTAATGACTGGATGGTTTCTGAAGATTGGCAACCAGAAGGGCTCATCTTTCACACGCATGAAAGCATGCAGCAAACGTTGCAGCTCTTCGTTATGCTTCATTCTGTTGTGGATGCTTGTGCTACCCAATCTCTGGATAACATGCAGCGGAAGTATTCAGAAAAATGTTCTCCTACCAGGGTTCAGTGCCTCGGAAATGGGTTACATTGATAACAATGGAATTTTTCTGCTCTCGAACGGCTCAGTGTTTGGCTTTGGTTTTGTCACCAGCAGTGTGTCAGAGAGCACATCCTACCTTCTTGCGGTGGTGCACCTGGGTAGCACTACTGTCGTCTGGACTGCCAACGCTAACTCTCCGGTTTCTCATTCAGATAGCTTTGAGTTCGACAAGGATGGCAATGCCTACCTGCAGTCTGCAGGCTCCACTGTCTGGACTGCCAATGTCTCTGGCAAAGGCGCCTCTATGCAGCTATTGGACTCTGGCAATCTTGTTGTGCTCGGCAATGATAACTCTTCTCCTCTGTGGCAGAGTTTCAACTATCCAACAAACACACTTCTGTCTGGCCAGAGCTTCACTGAAGGGATGACCCTTGTCAGTCAGTCCACCAGACAGAACATGTCATATACACTTCAAATCAAATCCGGGGACATGATGCTGTACGCAGGCTTCCAGAACCCCCAACAGTACTGGTCTGCGTGGCAGGATAGTCAGTTGATTGTTAACAAGAATGGCGACATCTACTCCGCAAGCCTCAATTCAACTTCTTGGCACTTCTATGATCAGTCAGGGTCTCTTCTATCACAGCTCCTCATGCCACAGCAGGGTGTCGCCAACACCACGTTTGCTGCTGTCCTCGGTGGTGATGGATCGATTGCCTTCTATATGCTGCAGAGTGGGAGTGGCAAGACTACTCTTCCAAAAGCAATCCCGCAGGACTCATGTGACATGCCAACCCAGTGCAAACCGTACTCCATTTGCAATAGTGGGACAGGATGTCAGTGCCCTTCAGCTCTTGGCTCCTTTTCAAATTGCGACCCAGGTCTCATATCACCATGTAAGTCAAAAGAGATATTTCAGCTAGCTCAACTGGACAGCGGGGTTGGGTATGTCGGTACTAGCTTCACCTCACCTGTGGCTAAGACGAATATCACAGGTTGCAAGAATAGTTGCATGGGCAATTGTTCATGCATTGCAATGTTCTTTGACCAGAAATCAGGCAATTGCTTCCTTTTTAGCCAGATTGGTAGCTTGCAGCAGAGTGGAAATGAAACTGATTTTGCATCTTTCATCAAGGTTTCTAGCAGTGGCTCAGGGCGAAGTGGGGATGGCAGTGGAATACACACTGTCATTATTGTTGTCATTATAGTTGGAACTTTGGCTGTCATAGGGGTCCTTGTTTATGCTGGTTTCTTCATTTATAGGAGGAGGAGGTATCCTTCATTTGCACAAGATGAGGCTGGTTCATCGGAAGACGATGGATATCTGCAGACGATATCTGGAGCACCAGTGCGGTTCACTTACAGGGAACTCCAAGATGCAACAAACAACTTCTCTAACAAGCTTGGCCAGGGAGGATTTGGATCTGTATATCTCGGAACACTCCCAGATGGCAGTCGCATTGCTGTCAAGAAACTGGAGAGCATAGGCCAGGGGAAGAAAGAATTCCGCTCTGAGGTGACGATAATTGGCAGCATCCACCACATCCATCTAGTTAAACTCCGAGGCTTCTGTGCTGAGGGGTCATACAGGCTTCTTGCGTATGAGTACATGGCGAAGGGGTCGCTGGAAAGGTGGATTTTCCGTACTAAAGAGGCCGACCCTCTTTTGGACTGGGATACAAGGTTTAACATTGCACTTGGAGCAGCAAAGGGATTGGCGTACCTCCATCAGGACTGTGAGTCGAAGATCATTCATTGCGATATCAAGCCTGAGAACTTTCTTCTTGATGACAACTTCCTTGTGAAGGTCTCTGACTTTGGCCTTGCCAAGTTGATGAGTAGGGAGCAGAGCCTTGTTTTCACAACGATGAGAGGCACGCGGGGCTATCTTGCGCCCGAGTGGATCACCAACTACGCCATATCAGAGAAGAGTGACGTGTACAGCTATGGGATGGTTCTGCTGGAGATAATTAGTGGGAGGAAAAACTTTGATCCTGTGGAAGGCTCAGAGAAAGCTCATTTCCCGTCCTTCGCTTTCAAGAAACTTGAGGAAGGTGATCTAAGTGAGATCTTCGATGCGAAGCTAAAGTACAGTGACAAGGATGAGCGATTGGAGATCGCGATCAAGGTTGCTCTGTGGTGTATCCAGGAGGATTTCTACCAGAGACCTTCCATGTCAAAGGTTGTCCAGATGCTTGAATGCGTCTGCGACGTGCCCCAGCCACCGGTCTCCTCACAAATTGGATATCGGCTCTATGCGAACGCGTTCAAATCGAGCAGCGAGGAGGGCATGTCGTCAGGGATGTCAGACTACAATAGTGAGGCTTTACTTTCAGCTGTGCGCCTCTCTGGTCCTAGATGATGGTGTGGATGTTGTGTATATCAGTGTTTGTAGCTAGGATGATGGTCTTCAGTTTTGGGGTAGAGCCTGTTGATTTTGTGATCATTTGTTCACGGTTAGTGTACATATGTTTATCATTATTATGTCAGGTGGTAACTTTTATAATAGCTTTTCTAGCTGAGGTTCCTTATCGAAATTAGTATTTTTTTCTTTCAAATCTAGTTCTCTATAAGCTATAATTAATATCTCCAACTTTGACAGTACATATTATAATCTTCTACGTGTTTGTTCTCTATATCGAAAGTTCAAATATGAGTGGACGTTTGGACCTTGGGGTCTCATGAGCCTTTAGTTTTCAACAACAAAAAATTCGGAAGTCACATGTAAATGAAAATGTTTAAAAATTTACACACATATATGTAGATGTTTTCTCTATCTAGTTTAATGGGTTGTGGGGGGGGGGGGGGGGGGTCTACGTAAGCACAGCCCAATAACAACTATTTGAACTCTAGATTTAGTGGTGCGACTTGGCGCACGATCCAGTGAAATTCACACTAATTTACGATCCAATAAAAATTACGTGGGAAAATTATAATATACTGGCTCCCTACAGGGAGTAGTACGACCCTGCCTTTCGCACCACTATAACGCTATGTTAAGCTTTGATATAAATTGATGATAATTAAGCAGTTAAAGAATGTAGGGTGACATACTACACAGAGTAGTAGCAAGATAAGTTTGAAGAAAAGAAAAACATTGCTTTTCAATACACAGGGTCGGCCTGCTGGTATGGCATGTTATTCATTGCAGTACCGTTTCTGAATCATACATTGAAATTTCAAGTGCTACCCCATTTAATGAATTCCAAGACAATGAATGCATGGCAGAACAGATCATTTATACAAATATAGGCCTGTGCGTGCCAAAGTAATGCATATACGATGAATGAACCCTTACTGACTCAACATATTCTATTTAACTAACTTTTTGCAATGAAAGTAAACCCCTCTCCATTTGATGTAAGAAACAATTTGCTACCTTCCCGATCGTTTTCATCATTGGTCCTTTCTCTGTTGTTCTGAAATTCTTCCTTTTCTTTAGTTTTGGTTCACACAATCCATGAGAATGGCCGATGAGACTAAGAATTTCTACAGCTGCATAAATGAAGATAAATGGATGTAGTAGGTGGTGAGCTGCATAAGTCAAAGGAAATGGTTAGATTGTTTTGAGCTTTGTACTTCTCACATGGGGTGCTATCAACTTCCAAGTATCATGATTTTTAAAAGTAGGCTGGAATGCTGAAATAGGCATTTTGACCAAAATAAGCAAGTCTTTATCATCTATCAAAAACACTGCAAATGACTAATGTGGTAAAGAGATGTGCTGCAGATGCTACTTCTTCATGGCACGTGTTCATGAAAAAAAAAGCAGTACAGAAAAGCATCAGTGTGACATAGACTATATACACAGAAGAACAATGTTTTTTAGAGATCAATAGGGATGCATAGAATAATTGGTTTCACAAATTATTGCAAATGCTTTTTTGAGAGAGAAATTATTTCCAGTGTCAATATATATGGTGTGATCTTAATTAGGACTAGGAGGCATTGGCGCGGCGACACGCCGCGCCTGTGGCCTAACATCCGAGCGGCAATGGTAGTGTTGTATGTAGACTGTTCTATGCTTGAAGCTTGAAGGTAGTTGTTTCTAAAATCTTTGTCAAAATTTATATTATTTTACTTTAAAAATATGTATGGCTTATATTATGGCAGGAAGTAGGTAACAACGATGTAGTTCTAATTCTAGTAGTAGCATACGTACGTACAACGCATTACATGGTGGATGCCATACGTTTAGTTCCTAAGTAAAGGTTGAGATAGGCGCTGTATTTGCTACTGTACTAAACTATTTTTTAGGACACCGAATTATACTACACTGATCTAAGTGAGACGGTGTCTCTGCATGTTCTAGCAAAACTACACAGCAGATGTGGGTACTCTGAGGACTGGGCTGACTGGGGTCTAAAGATTTGAGTGGCTCCCTTGATGGTTCTCAAAATCAGCTTCGTGTTGTTACATTGGTCGATCTGGAACTCGTTAGTATGCCCCACGTCATCCTTATTGTCGGATAATAGGATAATGAGTGTCTCCCTTCTTGGTTTTGGAGCGGCCAGGTGCGCTGTCTGTGTCGCATCGCATGGAAGCCAACGAAGCCAGCCGTGGGCAGCGGCGGGCTCACGTCGCAAAGGCAGACATAGCGAATGTAGGCCCCGTTGTATGATTTTAGAGAATTTTACTGGGCTAGCTATAGGTGAACTGTTTCAACAATAGTTTACCCGGGTAAGAATAGGAGAGGGTTGTTATAAATGGGTCGAGGCTGCGAACACGGCCACATGTAAGCGGGTCAGTCTGATGATACTCTCTGTACATGACACGGAGATGGGGACAGAAACAGGAAAAAAAAAGAGCTACTGGGAAACTAAAATGGTGGGGAGGTGTAGAAGGGGGACGGAGATGGCCGTCGTGAGAGTGGCCGGCCACCAGCTTCCTGGGCAGCATGCCCTTTGCTCGTTTCTTCTTCAATGTCGCCGTTGCTGATGGTAGTACGGCAGATCCAGACTCCGGGCAGCTGCTGCACGGTCCAGCGTGGGGGTGCCGAGGCCGACAGCATGGGCTCCTTGTCGAGTTGGGGCGATGGGCATTGCTGGAGCAGCTGTGCGCGCTCTTGTCCGCTGCAGAGCGGCCAGCGAGCTAGCAGGACCATGAGACAGCGCTGATTCAGGCATCATGCGGATTCAGGCACCAGTGGTAGGTTTGTTATCTTTTCTCCTAGTGCCTTAACAATACTGCTTATTTTTGCTCTAGCTACTCGATAGGATCGAATGAAAGTTACTGTTTCAAAGAATTTGAAGTGGAATGGGTAGATGGAGAGAGTAGCTTCAATTCCTTGAATCATGCCATTAGTTTGTTCAATTTGGTGAATTAATTCGCTAGTACCATGGCTGGCAATTACGAACTGAAGCAGAAATCGTCAGCTTCCTGACTTCTATGATTTTAGTGACATCAGCCCAATTGGCAACTAAAAGTGAAGGAAAAAAAAAACGTAGATGTAGTAGCTTTAAACTCCGATTATTTACTGAAATACATGAGTATTCTGCTTTATATGTGTTGTACTCATCACAATCTTCCTACTCACAATCGGTAAATAAGATTGCTTAAGCGGTTTTAGGTCCTGTAGATGGCTGAAACCTGAGTATGGATCTAAAAAAACGTTGTTCACTGAATGTGCCCACTGATCCATATACACCCAACTGATCCATACTCACCGTGAGTATACTCAGGTGTCCATACTCACAATCTTCCTACACACCCAACTGATCCATACTCAGGTGTCCACTGAATGAGCTCAAGCTCTCCACCGTGAATCCATTCTTCAAAAGAAACAGACATTTCATATACGAACATGCAGGGGTTATCTTAATCAAAATAGAGTAAAACTGCTACATTATTTAGCCACTTCACCTTTAGAAATCCACATACATATTGTAGATCTGCAAAGTTGGTATCTAGCCTAGGATGCAGAACTACCGCGGAAGAATATTTTTGGATAGCCTCCACATCAAACATTCGTGGTGAAATGAAACACTCCACGGGACGGGAGACACCACATGACTTGCCGATATGCTGCTAACTGTACTCTTATATCTGTACCTTCTTGTGACCCCATGGAGGTACTGGATTTTTTGCAACATAACCGTGTACCTATTAACAAATAAACATAGGTGTGTTCTGGAGGGTGGCACCCTCTGCTGAACTATTCTCTGGAACCTTAGTGGCACTCTGATCTGCTATTGTCATGATTTTGTGGCAAAAGCTGATAGATCATCCATCGCCCTTGTCTCACGAACAATATACTCCAATTGATAGTATGGAGACAACACCTGATCCACTATATTACTTGGCGATATTTGCAGAGGCAATTTTCATAGAGTGAAATGTACCTGCTGACAAACAAATATGCTTCTTAGGTGAACCAATTTATCTTCCATGGTTCTAGCAACAAAGAAAAGAAAAGGAAAAGTAAGATAGAGAAACAGTAAGGGTGAGCAGGCAATGTAAAAAGCTGAAAGACCACAAAAGTTTGGCTGCACCTATGCAAATAACAAAGAAGCAAATAAAACTAAATCCTAAATGTGCCATTGAAAAGTGGGTGAACTGCAAGAATTAGATAATAAAAATGTAATAGCACATCAAATTTCTATCTATTTTACTGAGAGAAAAACATGATATAGGGAAGAATGCAACCTGCATAGACTTTTGTCTGCATAAACCTAGCTGGAGAAACTAAAACAGATAAGAAAGTGTGAAGTATACATCTGAGTACATATGGTAGAAGAAGAATGCGATTGCATACAAAATTTCTAGCATGAGAACTCATGGAAGAAACAAACGTATAAAATGTACTTACTCACAAAGACGTGAGGAGTAAATATAGTTGAGCGTCAAGACTGGATCCCAAAAGCTCGAGGAGGTCGATCCGAGAAGCAAAACGGAAGATGAGCTCGAGACAGGAAAATTAGCTGTAGAAGAGACATCAGGTCGAAAGAGTGATTTAGAAGATGGGCAATAGATAAATAGAAAGAGTGAAACGGATAGGTAAGAGTAGCACTCATATGAACAATTTGCAATAGCAATGAAATTCCCCAAATCTAAGAGTCACAACAAAAATGAACCAACAGCATCTGATATGTAAAGCACAGTGAATATATATATATATATATATATATCAGAAAACCTCATAGTTGTGTAGTGTCAATTGAAGAAAGATCAAACCTGTAAATTAAACTGCAGATTGGTATGTCACTGCATAGTTTATCCCTCTGCATATCTGTAGCAACGCCTACAAAAGTAGAGAAAAAAAATACAAACTCAATCCAAATTATTCACAAGTAGAATCTATATGACTTTCAACCGAGATTTAACAAAAAAATATACGTCAACGGTCAATAGTAGCGAGCAGAAACTATATGCCTTCAACCAAGAATTAACAATTTGGATTCTCACAGAAACACCTCCATAGAAAAATTCTGACAGTACTATGTCTAAAAAAATTCATATCAGGAGCTCTCATGTAGTGTTGAAGACATGTGAATCATTAAGTGTATGCAAGAATGCAAACTGGTACAGAATAAAAAGCCATTACTGAAATCATCAGCATGTACTTCAGATAGGATTAACAGTGACACATAGTTTGAATCTGAAAAACCACAGTTACTATTCATGTTTGCACGTCCACCCTTTGCGAAATAAAGTTGGAGCAACCATGGATATTTCTATTTGTATCTTCAGCCACTGTTTGGTCAGATTACTGCAATAAGGGCATAGTTGCTCTTCCATGTACAAAAAAGAAGAAGAAAATGTACACTATTTTATATTTTGGGAAGAAACAAAGAGTATTCTTACCATCTTCTGTAGATGCAAAATTCCCTAGAAGTCGCGGCGTCATAGAGAGATAGAGAGAGTCATGACACGGATGGCGATGCAATGCATCCGAAAGGGAGCACCGACTGTGCCGGATCCTCCCATAGTCGTGCTGACTCAGGAGGGAGAGGAGGGTGCCGATGTCCTCCGCCTTGCTCCTCCCATGGCCCCGCTGCCTCCAGAGGTAGAGGAGGCCAGGAGGGCGCCCATGCCCTCCTCCTCGTTGTTAGCCGCCCTGGGAAGGAGATGGGGGCGTCGAACTCCCCCGTGTCGCCCGCAGACTTGGGAGGGGGAGAAAGCCGGCTGATGGCTGCCTTGGTAGGGGAGAGAAGGGAAGCCTGGGCTGCCTCTGCGTGCACCTCATGGCTAGGGGGTCGGAGGTAGAGGAGAACGGCCTCCTCCACACGGGAGGATATGGGATGCAGCGATTTTTTTTTGAGAAGTTGCCACGTTTCTATTCATATTACATCAGATTACAAACGCGGAAACA
Organism: Lolium rigidum; assembly: GCF_022539505.1. NCBI lineage: Eukaryota > Viridiplantae > Streptophyta > Magnoliopsida > Poales > Poaceae > Lolium > Lolium rigidum. The sequence continues at coordinate 82,564,601 of NC_061508.1, forward strand.
GTATGAAACCTCCAGAACAACAGCTGTTCCGACACTTTGCAAAAAAGACCTCGCGAAAATGGAAAAATACAAGGAAGCCCTGAAGATTGATGACCCACAAGTATAGGGGGTGTATCGTAGTATCTTCGATAAGTAAGAATGTCGATCCCAACGAGGAGCAGAAGGTGTTGACAAGTAGTTTCGATGAAGGATTCACTGTAAATGCTCACAAACAAGTATTCAAGGAGTTTTGATGTAACAGATGAATAAAGTACAAGTAAGTAAAAGAGAAATAATTGCAGAGAGTGGCCCAATCCCTTTTAGCACAAAGGACAAGCCGGTTTGTTTACTTATAATGACCAAACGTTCTTGAGGACACACGGGGATTTTAGTCTAGTGCTTTCGCTTCATGTAGCTAAATAATCTTCATTGTTTTGATAAGTGTTGTGTGGGTGAACCTATGCTAATGCACCGCCCTTCCTAGGACTAATACATACTTGTGATTATACCCCTTGCAAGCATCCGCAACTACAAGAAAGTAATTAAGATAAATCTAACCACAGCCTTAAACTCTGAGATCCTGCGATCCCTCTTGCATCGATATACTAACGGGGGCTTAGGTTTCTGTCACTCCGACAACCCCGCAATTAGCAACCGAATACAAGATGCACTCCCCTAGGCCCATAAATGGTGAAGTATCGTGTAGTCGACGTTCACACGACACCACTAGAAGAATGACACCACAACTTAAATATCATAACATTGAATATTACTCAACCATAGTTCACTACTAACATTTAGACTTCACCCATGTCCTCAAGAACTAAACGAACTACTCACGAGACATCATATGGAATACAATCAGAGGTGATATGATGATGAATAACAATCTGAACATAAACCTTGGTTCAACGGTTTCACTCAATAGCATCAATAACAAGTAGAAATTAACACGGGAGAGTTTCCCCTATCAAACAATCAAGATCCAACCCAAATCGTTACAGCGGTGACGAGGTGCAGCGGTGGTGATGGCGGTGTAGATGGCGGAGGTGGCGATGATGATGATGGAGATGATGTCCAGCTCGATGACGATGGCGATGGCGTCGATTTCCCCCTCCGGGAGGGAATTTCCCCGGCGGATTCCTGCCCGCCGGAGAGCTCTTTTCTCTCTGGTGTTCTCCGCCCCGCAGAGGCGGCTGTAACTCTTCGTGAGGTACCCTCTGTGGCTTAGGTTTTCGGGACGAAGGAGTACGCGAAGAAAAGGAGGCGAGAGGGGCTGTGGGGCCCCCACACAACATGGTGGCGCGGCCAGGCCATGGGCCGCGCCGCCCGTTGTCTAGGCCCACCTTGGGTCCAGCTGGCTCCCCCTTCCGGCTTCCTTCGTCATCCGGAAAAATAGGAATTTACGTGTAATTTCCTTCCACGGTTGATCTTCCGAAATATTGCGTTCTGACGGTGCTTTTTCCAGCAGAATCCTGGCTCCGGTGCTTGATCCTCCAATAATGATGAAACATGCAAAATAGATGAAATAACATAAGTATTGCGTCCCAATATGATACAAAATAGTGATGCAAATTGGACGTATCAACTCCCCCCAAGCTTAGACCTCGCTTGTCCCCAAGCGAAACTGAGCTCGATAAACAAGACCACATGTTTATGGAGTGAAGAGTCGATAAATAAAATACGGACAAGAAGCATCATATTCATTCACACAAGACATTCTAGTAAACAACGTCCTCATATAACTCAACTTGAAATAAGTAAAGAGAAATCACAAGTAAAGGTGCATAGGAAATCATAAATGGTTATGGCAAACTTTGTTCTTGGTCAGAGAACTACTAATGGATTGTACTTCTAAGCAAAGCTTTCATATTAGAATTTATATAGCTGGGCTTTCATTCTCAATCATAACAATCTCCTCATAATCATTGATAACTTCAAAGTCATATTCATTCAGATAAAATTTGTACTAAACAAGAAAGTATAAAAGACATGATTAACTGAATCATAGCATAAATGGTTGGTTCACAACAACTCAATTGCTTGCTTGAGATAGAGGGAAATAGGTTTATCGACTCAACATAAAAGTAAAAGATAGGCCCTTCGCGAGAGGAAGCAGGGATTAAATCATGTGCTAGAGCTTTTCAAGTTTTGAAATCATATAAAGAGCATAAAAGTAAGATTTTGAGCGGTGTTTGTTGTTGTCAACGAATGGTAGCGGGCACTCTAACCCCCTTGCCAAACGAACCTTCCAAGAGCGGCTCCCATGAGGGACGGCATCTCTACCAAGCAAGGTAGATCATCCCCCTTCTCTTTTGTTTACACATGTATTTTAGTTTTATTAAGGATGACACTCCCCCAACCTTGGCTTTCTCAATCCATGGCTAACCGAATCCTCGGGTGCCTTCCAACATTCACATACCATGGAGGAGTGTCTATTGCAAAATTAAGTTGCTTACCGATAAATCGGGGCAAAACATGTGAAGAGAATTATTAATGAAAGTTATTAATTGGGGCTGGGAACCCCGTTGCCGGCTCTTATTGCAAAATTATTGGATAAGCGGATGTGCCACTAGTCCATTGGTGAAAGTCCGCCCAACAAGATTGAAAGATAAAACACCACATACTTCCTCATGAGCTATAAAACATTGACACAAATAAGGAGTAGTATAGTTTGAATTATTTAAAGGTAGCACATGAAGTATTTACTTGGAATGGCAGAAAATACCATGTAGTAGGTAGGTATGGTGGACACAAATGGCATAGGTTTGGTCTAAGGTTATGGATGTATGAGAAGCATTCCCTCTCAATACAGGTCTTTGGCTAGCAAGGTTTGATAGCAAGCATAGAGGTTGAGGGAAACAAACAAATATACATATGATAGAAACAATCATGCATCTTTCTCATAAGCACAAGCAATTTTAACTTCAGAATACTAAACTCATTAGCATAGAGATAATAGAGTAATATATCTAAGTGTATTTCTCTCTTCTATTTAAACATCAAGATGTTGTTGCTATTGACCAATGCTAAGTTTGCCAAAACCAAATAGATTTACTTGATGCTCCCAAAGTGATATCAATACTAATGTCAAGAGTAATCATATAATAGAGATTGCAAACTAAAATAAGGTGTGCAAAAAGTAAATGATAAGACTTCTCATTAATATTCCATAACGATAACTCACACCAACGGATACATAGATAACCAACTAAGAGAGATACTTCCATATTGCATACTATTCCATATGATAACTTCCCTACTCATGATATGACACTACTTGATAGTAAAAGATAAAGGTAGTGATGATGTGATACCGCGGCACTCCCCCAAGCTTGGAACAAACCAAGGGGATGCCAATACCGATGATGAATTACTCCTTCGGTGATGATGGCGAATCCTTGCCATCATCAGACTTCCATGGAAGAGGCTCTCCATCAACAAAAGACATCTTGGTCTCCGGAAACCTGAAACTAGCAGCATGACTTATGCGCTTAAACCTGTTTTCATACTCACAGTTTTGATTATGAACATCATAGAGTTGAGCTTGGAGTTTGTTGGTGGTGTCGTGAAGTGAGAAGATATCGTCCCACAACTTTGCAGTCTCCTTCTTGTGTCCATCAATGAGTTCAGACACAATCTTGTGAAAGATGTCCACTTCACGCTCAGCCATCTTCTTGTAGTTGAAGACCTCTTGTTCCAGTTTCTCCATCCTGTCTTCCAAACTCCCTTCTCCCTTAGGACCCTGGACATCTTTGATCTGCAACTCTCCATCTACGAGCAGCAATTCTTTGGGGTGCATCTTCAGCTCGTTCATGTACGGGTTGACGACGTCCTCAAAGAAGCTGTCCTTCTGAGTTCCCGACGAAGACATGGTGGATCTAGATCCGAAGCAGATCCTGGCAGAAAACAGCTCGAAACAAAACACGATGAGAAAGCGATATACGGACCTCCAGGGGTCCGGGGGATTATATAGCAAATATTTTTACAACAAAAGGAAGGTTCCAGGTCGAACAAGAGTCGGAGGGGGACAACGAGGCGGTGTCCTCATAGGGCGGCGCGGCTAGGGTGGGGCCCGCGCCGGCCTATGGGGGCACGCCCTCGTGCGTCTCCTCCACTCCGTTTCGATCCCGTAATTTTTCATATTTTCCAAAAACAGCAGAAATATTGTTCGGAAAGCTAAACGCGGACTTTTATTACCTGTACTGTTACCTATTCAAAGTCGAGTTCTGGCGGACTGTCAATTTGTCCTTTGATGAAAGCCTCCGGTGTTTCCACTTGAATAATATCAACATCAACATTATAAGAATCACCCGAGATATAATGCTTGAGTCTTTGTCCATTCACCACTTGCGTAGCATTGCCTTGGAGAGAGCTAATTTTAATTGCTCCTGAACGATACACCTCCTCAACAACATATGGTCCTTCCCATTTCGAGAGTAATTTCCCTGCAAAGAATCTGAGACGAGACCGATACAATAGGACTTTATCCCCAATATTAAACTCTCTTTTAATAATTCTTCTATCATGCCACTTCTTAACTTTTTCTTTAAAGAGTTTAGCATTTTCATAAGCTTCACTTCTCCATTCATCTAGAGAACTTAATTGCGAGCAACCTCTTATTACCGGCTAGTTTCGGATCTTTATTTAGTTCTCTAACAGCCCAATAAGCTTTGTGCTCTAGTTCTAAAGGTAAATGACAAGCTTTTCCATAAACCATTTTATAAGGTGACATTCCCATAGGATTTTTATAAGCAGTTCTATAAGCCCATAGTGCTTCCTTCAATTTGCTAGCCCAATTCTTTCTAGATTTATTAACGGTCTTTCCCAAAATAGATTTAATCTCTCTATTTGATAATTCTACTTGACCACTAGTTTGAGGGTGATAAGCGGAAGCAATTCTATGATTAATACCATACTTAGCAAGAGTTTTTCTAAAACCTCCATGAATAAAATGAGAACCTCCATCAGTCATAATATATCTAGGTACTCCAAATCTAGGAAAAATAATATCTAAAAGCATTTTTAAAGAGGTCTCACCATCAGCACTTTTTGTGGGTATAGCTTCTACCCATTTAGTAACATAATCAACAGCGACAAGTATATGAGTGTTACCTTCTGAAGAAGGGAAAGGACCCATGAAGTCGAATCCCCAACAATCGAATGGTTCAATAACAAGAGTATAATTCATAGGCATTTCATTGCGTCTAGAGATATTACCAACTCTTTGACATTCATCACAAGATAAGATAAACTTCCTTGCATCTTTGAAAAGTGTTGGCCAATAAAAACCTGATTGTAGAACCTTTTGTGCGGTTCTATCTCCAGCGTGATGTCCTCCATAAACACTACCATGACATTTACTCAATATCTCCTGTTGTTCATATTCGGGAACACATCTTCGCATAATACCATCTACTCCTTCTTTATATAAGTGTGGGTCATCCCAAAAATAATGCCTCAAGTCATAAAAGAATTTCCTCCTTTGCTGAGCTGAAAAGGTTGGAGGCAAATACTTCGAAACAATAAAGTTAGCATAATCAGCATACCAAGGGCTCTCTCGCGAGCTCACCTTTATTACAGCCAATTGTTCATTTGGAAAACTATCATTAACAGGAACAGGATCATAAGCAATATTTTCCAATCTAGACAAATTATCGAGCAACAGGATTATCAAGCACCTTTCCTATCTATAATATGTAAATCAAATTCTTGCAAAAGAAGTACCCATCTAATAAGCCTTGGCTTAGCATCTTTCTTTGTCATAAGGTATCTAATTGCAGCATGATCAGTATGAATCGTGACTTTTGAATCAACAATATAGGGTCTAAACTTGTCACAAGCAAAGACTACAGCTAACAATTCCTTTTCAGTTGTAGCATAATTTCTTTGAGCAAGCATCAAGAGTCTTACTAGCATAATGAATAACATTTAATTTTTTATCTACTCGCTGTCCAAGAACAGCGCCTACAACAAAATCACTAGCATCACACATAATTTCAAAAGGTAAATTCCAATCAGGAGGTTCAACTACGGGAGCAGTTGTTAAGGCTTTCTTTAGAGTTTCAAAAGCTTCCTTACAATCATCATCAAAAACAAAAGGTACATCTTTTTGAAGAAGATTAGTAAGAGGCTTTGAAATCTTGGAGAAATCTTTAATAAATCTCCTATAAAACCCAAGCATGACCAAGAACACTACGAATACCTTTAACATCCCTCGGATAGGGCATCTTCTCAATTGCTTCAACTTTAGCTCTATCAACTTCAATACCTCTCTCGGAAATTTTATGTCCCAATACAATTCCTTCATTAACCATAAAGTGGCATTTCTCCCAATTAAGAACAAGGTTAGTTTCTTCACATCTCTGCAAAACTTTATCGAGGTTTCGCAAGCAATTATCAAAAGAATTCCCATAGACGAGAAAAATCATCCATGAACACCTCTACAATACTCTCGCAAAAGCCATGAAAAATAGCAGACATGCATCTTTGAAAAGTAGCAGGAGCATTACATAAACCAAAAGGCATACGCCTATAAGCATAAGTTCCATAAGGACAAGTGAACGTGGTTTTCTCTTGATCTTTAGCTTTAACAACAATTTGTGAAAACCCAGAATAACCATCAAGAAAACAAAAATGAGTATTTTTAGACAACCTTTCTAGCATTTGATCAATAAATGGTAAAGGGTAATGATCTTTCTTAGTAACTTTATTAACTTTTCGAAAATCAATGCACATTCTATACCCTACAACTACTCTTTGAGGGATGAGCTCATCATTATCATTAGGCACAACAGTCATTCCTCCTTTCTTAGGAACACAATGCACAGGACTAACCCATCTACTATCAGCAATAGGATATATAATACCAGCTTCAAGAAGTTTTAATACCTCATTCCTTACCACCTCCTTCATCTTCGGAATTAGACGACGCTGATGTTCAACAACGAGCTTTGCATCATCTTCCATATTAATAGCATGTTGGCAAATAGAAGGAGAAATCCCTTTCAAATCATCAAGAGTGTAGCCAATAGCTCCTCGGTGTTTCTTCAATATTTCCAATAACCTTTCTTCCTCAATCTCCGAAAGCTTAGAACTAATAATAACAGGATATATTTTCTTATCATCAATATGAGCATATTTAAGATTATCGGGTAAAGGCTTTAAATCAAAAACAGGATCTTCCTTTGGTGGCGGTGTTGTACCCAAATCTTCCACTCGGTAAATCATGCTTGAGAATAGGTTGGCGAAGAAAAATTTCCTCAAGCTCATCTCTTTCTTTCCTAAAAACTTCACTCTCGCTATTCTCCAAATGTTGCTGCAAAGGATTATTAGGAACAAGAACAATAGATGCACACTTGCTCCATTTTAAAATCATCACTAGGCAAATCAGCTTTATAAGGAGTTTTGGTAAATTTAGAGAAGTTAAACTCATAAGATTCACCAGCAAATTTAGTCAAAATTTTCTCTTTCTTGCAATCTATAATAGCTCCACAAGTATTTAGAAAAGGTCTACCAAAAATGATAGGACAATAATCACTAGCGACGAGAACCAAGTACCAAAAAGTCAGCAGGATATTTAATCTTACCACATAGAACTTCCACATCTCGAACAATACCAATTGGAGAAATAGTTTCTCTATTAGCCAGCTGAATAACCACATCAATATCTTCAAGTTCACAAGAATCAATTTCGTGCATAATCTCCGTGTAAAGCTCATAAGGGATAGCACTAACACTTGCACCAATATCACATAAACCATAATAGCAATGATCGCCAATTCTAACAGATAGCATAGATACACTAACTTGTTTGGGTTTATTAGGATGCGAAACAATATTAGAAGCATCTTCACAGAAAATAATATGACCATCCTCCACATTTTCAGTCACAAGATCTTTAACTATTGCAACAGCAGGTTCAACCTTAATTTGTTCTTCAGGTTCTATAGGTTTATTTTCACTTTTATTAACCACACTAGATATAACAGAATACTCTTTCATTTTAGCAGGGAAAGGAGTTTTTTCAATATAAGCTTCAGGAATAACATGATCAACAGTTTCAATCACTACACATTTATTAATAGATGAATCAATTTTATCTTTATACGGTTCATGATACTTGTCAAAATTCTTCTTAGGCAATTCATAATGAGAGGCAAAAGCTTTGTAAAGATTTGCAACAACTTGGGAATCAAGACCATATGTAGCACTCATATTACGAAATTTATCAGTATCCATAAAAGCTTCAATGCATTTATAATCATAAATTATACCCGATTCTCTATCTTTGTCGTTCTCCCATCCTTCGAGTATTCTCCTGGATCCGATCAAGAAGGTCCCTTTTAAACTCTTCTTTGTTGCGTGTAAATGATCCGGAACAAGAAGTATCCGAGCAAGGTCTTGTCTTGAAAAGAAAGTCTTGCATAGAAATTATCAATAATAACATTACCGGGAAGCTCATGAATGGGGCATTTGAGCATTAAAGACTTCAATCTCCCCCAAGCTTGGGCAATACTCTCTCCATCATGAGGCCAGAAATTATATATGCGGTTCCGATCCTTGTGAATTTCACTTGGAGGATAGAATTTAGAATAGAATAAAGGCACAATGTCCTCCCAATCAAGAGAATCACCATTCTTCAGACAATTTATACCAGTGCGCCGCTTTACCAGACAGCGATATAGTGAATAGTTTCTTTCTAACTTCATTCATAGCAATACCTGCACATTTGAATAACCCGCATAATTCATGCAAAAACAGTAAATGATCACCAGGATGAACAGTTCCATCCCCTTCATAGCGGTTATCCATAACACGTTCAATAATTTTCATAGGTATTTTATATGGTATCACTTCCTCACCTGGCGCTTCATCCACTACCATTGCAGTAGTAGTAGATTTCCCAAATAGAAATTGAAGAGAAGATCTCTCCATAATGACTTATAGGAGGCAGAAATAAAATCAGCACAAACAGTAAAGGTTTTCCTTACCAATTCCACTTACCAATAGCGCTTCACTCCCCGGCAACGGCGCCAGAAAATAGTCTTGATGACCCAAAAGTATAGGGGGTGTATCGTAGTATCTTCGATAAGTAAGAATGTCGATCCCAACGAGGAGCAGAAGGTGTTGACAAGCAGTTTCGATGAAGGATTCATCGTAAATGCTCACAAACAAGTATTCAAGGAGTTTTGATGTAACAGATGAATAAAGTACAAGTAAGTAAAATGCGAGAGAAATAATTGCAGCGAGTGGCCCAATCCCTTTTAGCACAAAGGACAAGCCGGTTTGTTTACTTATAATGACCAAACGTTCTTGAGGACACACGGGGTTTTTAGTCTAGTGCTTTCGCTTCATGTAGCTAAATAATCTTCATTGTTTTGATAAGTGTTGTGTGGGTGAACCTATGCTAATGCACCGCCCTTCCTAGGACTAATACATACTTGTGATTATACCCCTTGCAAGCATCCGCAACTACAAGAAAGTAATTAAGATAAATCTAACCACAGCCTTAAACTCGAGATCCTGCGATCCCTCTTGCATCGATATATGATGTCTACGGGTGCTTCTATTCTTGTAGACAGTGTTGGGCCTCCAAGAGCAGAGGTTTGTAGAACAGCAGCAAGTTTCCCTTAAGTGGATCACCCAAGGTTTATCGAACTCAGGAAGGAAGAGGTCAAAGATATCCCTCTCATGCAACCCTGCAACCACAAAGCAAGAAGTCTCTTGTGTCCCCAACACACCTAATAGGTGCATTAGTTCGGCGAAGAGATAGTGAAATACAGGTGGTATGAATAAGTATGAGCAGTAGTACGGTGCCGTAGAAAATAGCTTGTCGGCGTGCAGATTGATGGTAGTAATATTGTAGGAAGTAAACAAGCGGTTGTAACGCAGCGAGTAGTAACGCAGTAGAAACAAGTAAACAAGCAGCGATAGCAATATTTAGGAACAAGGCCTAGGGATTAGACTTTCACTAGTGGACGCTCTCAACTTTGATCACATAACAGAATAGATAAATGCATACTCTACACTCTCTTGTTGGGTGATGAACACATTGCGTAGGGTTACACGAACCCTCAATGCCGGAGTTAACAAGCTCCACAATTAAATGTTCATATTTAAATAACCTTAGAGTGCAAGAAAGATCGAAACGACTAAACCAAGTACTAACATAGCATGCACACTTGTCACCTTCATGCTTATGTAGGAGGAATAATACACATCAATACTATCATAGCAATAGTTAACTTTGCAATCTACAAGAGATCATGATCATAGCATAAACCAAGTACTAACACGAGTGCACACACTGTCACCATTACACCATGTAGGAGGAATAAAACTACTTTAATAACATTGCTAGAGTAGCACATAGATAAATTGTGATACAAAACACATTGCAATCATAAAGAGATATAAATAAGCACTTCACTATGCCATTCATAACGAGTGAATAAGTATTCTGTGAAATATAGCCTAAGAGACTCACACGGTGCACACACCGTCACCTTTACACACGTGGGACAAGGAGTCTCCGGAGATCACATAAGTAAAACTCACTTGACTAGCATAATGACATCTAGATTACAAGCATCATCATATGAATCTCAATCATGTAAGGCAGCTCATGAGATTATTGTATTGAAGTACATAGGAGAGAGATGAACCACATAGCTACCGGTACAGCCCCGAGCCTCGATGGAGAACTACTCCCTCCTCATGGGAGCAGCAGCGTTGATGAAGATGGCGGTGGAGATGGCAGCGGTGTCGATGGAGAAGCCTTCCGGGGCACTTCCCCGTCCGGCAGGTGCCGGAACGAGACTCTCGTCCCCCGGATCTTGGCTTCGCGATGGCGGCGGCTCCGGAAGGTTTCGCGTACCGTGGCTTCCTCTCGTAAGGGTTTTCGATGCGGGGGCTTTATATAGGCGAAAGGGCAGCCTCGGAAGGTCGAAGGGGCGACGACACCATAGGCCGGCGCGGCCGGGGCCCGTGCCGCGCCACCCTATCATCCGGGGCCCACGGGGCCCCCTCCGGCGGCTCTCGGGTGTTTTGGATGCTTCCGGGCAAAATAGGAACCCGGGCGTTGATTTCGTCCAATTCCGAGAATATTTCGTTACTAGGATTTCTGAAACCAAAAACAGCAGAAAACGAGAACCGGCACTTCGGCATCTTGTTAATAGGTTAGTTCCGAGAAAATGCGTAAATACGACATATAACGTGCATAAAACATGTAGGTATCATCAATAAAGTAGCATGGAACATAAGAAATTATCGATACGTCGGAGACGTATCAGCATCCCCAAGCTTAGTTCTGCTCGTCCCGAGCAGGTAAAACGATAACAAAGATAATTTCTTAAGTGACATGCCATCATAAACTTGATCATACTATTGTAAGCATATGTAATGAATGCAGCGATCAAAACAATGGTAATGACATGAGTAAACAACTGAATCATAAAGCAAAGACTTTTCATGAATAGCACTTTCAAGACAGGCATCAATAAGTCTTGCATAAGAGTTAACTCATAAAGCAATAATTCAAAGTAGAGGCATTGAAACAACACAATGGAAGATTAAGTTTCAGCGGTTGCTTTCAACTTGTAACATGTATATCTCATGGATAATTGTCAACATAAAGTAATATAACAAGTGCAATATGCAAGTATGTAGGAATCAATGCATAGTTCACACAAGTGTTTGCTTCTTAAGGTGGAGGGAGATAGGTAAACTGACTCAACAATAAAAGTAAAAGAAAGGTCCTTCAAAGAGGAAAGCATCGATTGCTGTATTTGTGCTAGAGCTTTTATTTTGAAAACATGAAGCAATTTTGTCAACGGTAGTAATAAAGCATATGAGTTATGTAAATTATATCTTACAAGTTGCATGTCTCATGCATAGATTACCAATAGTGCCCGCACCTTGTCCTACTATCTCGGAAAACACGGATTCTCATCGCATAACATAAGTTTCAACCAAGTGTCACAAAGGGGTACCTCCATGCCGCCTGTACAAAGGTCTAAGGAGAAAGCTCGCATTTTGGATTTCTCGCTTTTGATTATTCTCAACTTAGACATCCATACCGGGACAACATGGACAACAGATAATGGACTCCTCTTTTATGCATAAGCATGTAACAACAATTTTTATTCTCATATGAGATTGAGGATATATGTCCAAACTGAAACTTCCACCATGATTCATGGCTTTAGTTAGCGGCCCAATGTTCTTCTCTAACATATGCATACTCAAACCATTTGATCATGAAATCCACTACTTCAGACAAGACGAACATGCATAGCATCTCACATGATATTCAACAAAGATAAAGTTGATGGCGTCCCCAGAAGCATGGTTATCGCACAACAAGCAACTTAATAAGAGATAAAGTGCATAAGTACATATTCAATACTAGGATAGATTTTAAGGCTATTTTGTCCCATGAGCTATATATTGCAAAGGTGAATGATGGAATTTTAAAGGTAGCACTCAAGCAATTTACTTTGGAATGGCGGAGAAATACCATGTAGTAGGTAGGTATGGTGGACACAAATGGCATAATAGTTGGCTCAAGGATTTTGGATGCATGAGAAGTATTCCCTCTCGATACAAGGCTTAGGCTAGCAAGGTTATTTGAAACAAACACAAGGATGAACCGGTGCAGCAAAACTCACATAAAAGACATATTGTAAACATTATAAGACTTTACACCGTCTTCCTTGTTGTTCAAAACTCAATACTAGAAATTATCTAGACCTTAGAGAGACCAATTATGCAAACCAAATTTTAGCAAGCTCTATGTATTTCTTCATTAATGGGTGCAAAGTATATGATGCAAGAGCTTAAACATGAGCACAACAATTGACAAGTATCACATTATCCAAGACATTATAGCAATTACTACATGTAGCATTTTCCAATTCCAACCATATAACAATTTAACGAAGAGGAAACTTCGCCATGAATATTATGAGCTAAGAACACATGTGTTCATACGAACCAGCGGAGCGTGTCTATCTCCCACACAAGGATGAACTTATTCAGAGAACGAAGATAACAAAACAAAAATAAAAGCACACACAGACGCTCCAAGTAAAGTACATAAGATGTGACCGAATAAAAATATAGTTTCAAGAGAAGGAACCTGATACTTTGTCGATGAAGAAGGGGATGCCTTGGGCATCCCCAAGCTTAGATGCTTGAGTCTTCTTGAAATATGCAGGGATGAACCACGGGGCATCCCCAAGCTTAGAGCTTTCACTCCTCTTGATCATAGTATATCATACTCCTCTCTTGACCCTTGAAAACTTCCTTCACGCCAAACTTCAAGCAAACTCATTAGAGGGTTAGTGCATAATCAAAAATTCACATGTTCAGAGGTGACACAATCATTCTTAACACTCCTGACATTGCACATAACTTCTGAAAGTTAATGGAACAAAGAAACTCATTCAACTTAACAAAAGCGGCAATGCGAAATAAAAGGCAGAATCTGTCAAAAACGTAACGGTCCGTAAAGACGAATTTTAAAATGGCACCAGACTTGCTCAAACGGAAAAACTCAAAACTAATGAAAGTTGCGTACATATCTGAGGATCACGCTCGTAAATTGGCAGATTTTTTCTAATTTTCTACAGAGACTTGTGCCCAGATTCGTGACAGACAACAATGCTGTTTCTGCGCAGTTTTAATGATGCACTTGCAAGAAATAGAAGTTGAAGCAAAAGAGAGCATCAAGAGGCAAATTCAAAACACGTTTAAGTCTAACATGCTTCCTATGCATAGGAATCTTGTAAATAAACAAGTTCATGAAGAGCAAAGTAACAAGCATAGAAAGATAAAACAAGTGTAGCTTCAAAAATTTCAGCACATAGAGAGGCATTTTAGTAACATGAAAATTTCTACAACCATATTTTCCTCTCTCATAATAACTTTCAGTAGCATCATGAGCAAACTCAACAATATAACTATCACATAAAGCATTCTTATCATGAGTCTCATGCATAAAATAATTACTACTCCCAACATAAGCATAGTCATTCTTATTAATTGTAGTGGGAGCAAATTCAACAAAGTAGCTATCAAATATAGGAGGTATATTGTAATCATAATCAAATTTATCCTCCATAACAGGTGGTAACAAAAGACTACTATCATTATAATCATCATAAATAGGAGGCAAAGTATCATCAAAGTAAATTTTCTCCTCAATGCTTGGGGGACTAAAAATATCATGCTCATCAAAGCCAGCCTTCCCCAAGCTTAGAATTTTCCATAGCATTAGCAACAATAGTGTTCAAAGCATTCATATTAATATGTTCCATGGGTTTTTTAATTTTCGCATCAAACCATCCATGTCTTAAATCAGGAAATAGAATAAGAAGGTCATTGTTGTCCATTATGCCTAACTAGTGTAAACAAGAAACCAAATGTCGCAATTGCAGAGTCTAAAGGAAATAGCTTCGAGCACACACACAATGGCGCCGTAAAAGTACCGTTACTCGGAACCGGAGTATGAGTGCCTTTTACCTTTCCTCCCCGACAACGGCGCCGTAAAAGTGCTTGATGTCTACGGGTGCTTCTATTCTTGTAGACAGTGTTGGGCCTCCAAGAGCGAGAGGTTTGTAGAACAGCTAGCAAGTTTCCCTTAAGTGGATCACCCAAGGTTTATCGAACTCAGGGAGGAAGAGGTCAAAGATATCCCTCTCATGCAACCCTGCAACCACAAAGCAAGAAGTCTCTTGTGTCCCCAACACACCTAATAGGTGCACTAGTTCGGCCAAGAGATAGTGAAATACAGGTGGTATGAATAAGTATGAGCAGTAGTACGGTGCCGTAAAATAGCTTGCCGGCGTGCGATTGATGGTAGTAATATTGTAGGAAGTAAACAAGCAGTAGTAACGCAGCAGTAGTAACGCAAGAAAACAAGTAAACAAGCAGCGATAGCGTATTTAGGAACAAGGCCTAGGGATTAGACTTTCACTAGTGGACACTCTCAACTTTGATCACATAACGGAATAGATAAATGCATACTCTACACTCTCTTGTTGGATGATGAACACATTGCGTAGGGTTACACGAACCCTCAATGCCGGAGTTAACAAGCTCCACAATTAAATGTTCATATTTAAATAACCTTAGAGTGCAAGAAAGATCGAAACGACTAAACCAAGTACTAACATAGCATGCACACTCGTCACCTTCATGCTTATGTAGGAGGAATAATACACATCAATACTATCATAGCAATAGTTAACTTCGCAATCTACAAGAGATCATGATCATAGCATAAACCAAGTACTAACACGAGTGCACACACTCGTCACCATTACACCGTGTAGGAGGAATAAAACTACTTTAATAACATTGCTAGAGTAGCACATAGATAAATTGTGATACAAAACACATTGCAATCATAAAGAGATATAAATAAGCACTTCACTATGCCATTCATAACGGTGAATAAGTATTCTATGAAATATAGCCTAAGAGACCCACACGGTGCACACACTCGTCACCTTTACACACGTGGGACAAGGAGTCTCCGGAGATCACATAAGTAAAACTCACTTGACTAGCATAATGACATCTAGATTACAAGCATCATCATATGAATCTCAATCATGTAAGGCAGCTCATGAGATTATTGTATTGAAGTACATAGGAGAGAGATGAACCACATAGCTACCGGTACAGCCCCGAGCCTCGATGGAGAACTACTCCCTCCTCATGGGAGCCAGCAGCGTTGATGAAGATGGCGGTGGAGATGGCAGCGGTGTCGATGGAGAAGCCTTCCGGGGCACTTCCCCGTCCGGCAGGGTGCCGGAACGGAGACTCCTGTCCCCCGGATCTTGGCTTCGCGATGGCGGCGGCTCCGGAAGGTTTCGCGTACCGTGGCTTCCTCTCGTAAGGGTTTTCGATGCGGGGGCTTTATATAGGCGAAAGGGCAGCCTCGGAGGGTCGAAGGGGCGACGACACCATAGGCCGGCGTGGCCGGGGCCCAGGCCGCGCCACCCTATCATCCGGGGCCCACGGGGCCCCCTCCGGCGGCTCTCGGGTGTTCCGGATGCTTCCGGGCAAAATAGGAACCTGGGCGTTGATTTCGTCCAATTCCGAGAATATTTCGTTACTAGGATTTCTGAAACCAAAAACAGCAGAAAACAGGAACTGGCACTTCGGCATCTTGTTAATAGGTTAGTTCCAGAAAATGCGTAAATACGACATATAACGTGCATAAAACATGTAGGTATCATCAATAAAGTAGCATGGAACATAAGAAATTATCGATACGTCGGAGACGTATCAATATACTGACGGGGGCTTAGGTTTCTGTCACTCCGGCAACCCCACAATTAGCAACCGAATACAAGATGCACTCCCCTAGGCCCATAAATGGTGAAGTATCGTGTAGTCGACGTTCACACGACACCACTAGAAGAATGACACCACAACTTAAATATCATAACATTGAATATTACTCAACCATAGTTCACTACTAACATTTAGACTTCACCCATGTCCTCAAGAACTAAACGAACTACTCACGAGACATCATATGGAATACAATCAGAGGTGATATGGTGATGAATAACAATCTGAACATAAACCTTGGTTCAACGGTTTCACTCAATAACATCTATAACAAGTAGAAATTAACACCGGGAGAGTTTCCCCTATCAAACAATCAAGATCCAACCCAAATCGTTACAACGCTGACGAGGTGCAGCGGTGGTGATGGCGGTGTAGATGATGGAGATGGCGATGATGATGATGGAGATGATGTCCAGCTCGATGATGATGGCGATGGCGTCGATTTCCCCCTCCGGGAGGGAATTTTCCCGGCGGATTCCTGCCCGCCGGAGAGCTCTTTTCTCTCTGGTGTTCTCCGCCCCGCGAGGCGGGCTGTAACTCTTCGTGAGGTACCCTCCGTGGCTTAGGTTTTCGGGACGAAGGAGTACGCGAAGAAAAGGAGGCGAGAGGGGCTGTGGGGCCCGCACACAACATGGTGGCGCGGCCAGGCCATGGGCCGCGCCGCCCTGTTGTCTAGGCCCACCTTGGGTCCAGCTGGCTCCCCCTTCTGGCTTCCTTCGTCATCTAGAAAAATAGGAATTTACGTGTAATTTCCTTCCACAGTTGATCTTCCGAAATATTGCGTTCTGACGGTGCTTTTTCCAGCAGAATCCTGGCTCCAGTGCTTGATCCTCCAATAATGATGAAACATGCAAAATAGATGAAATAACATAAGTATTGTGTCCCAATATGAAATATATCAATGAATAACAGCAAATTATGATACAAAATAGTGATGCAAATTGGACGTATCAAAGATCTTTTTTGTAAGCAAACCAACTAGCACCTCCTGCGGCCGCCGCCGTCGAAGACGCCGGAGGGAGAGAAGATGAAGCCGACACACCAAGACTCGGAGAAGCACCCTCGCAGTCGCCGCTGCTTGTGGACCTCTATCCGCACCCGCCGAAGACGACGGAGTTGCTTGCTTTGGGGATCGTCGGCCGGGGAAATCCCCGAGCTTGTCCGAGTCGCCACGCCGCCGATGCCAGTCGAAAGAGTCGACGGAAAACAGCGACATCGCCCCTCCACTTCCACCATGCCCCGGTCTGAGAAGCCAGCTCCTGGAGTGGGCCTGCGAAAGGTCAACCCTGCTCCTGTACAAATCCTCAAAAGCTCCGTGGCGACGATGGAGCCGTCGCAGCCACGACGGCGGAGCCCGAGGACAAAATCCTCGAAGGAGTTGGCACCGCCGCCACACCAACCCCCCAGGAACCCTAGACCCATGGATCCGCCAGATCCATGGGGACACACGGTCTCCAGCTCCCCGACAACGCCCTGGTGAGCGCCACCGCGGTGGGGAAAGAGCGGAGACAACTTTATTCCTCCCGACGGCGCCTCCACCACCACAACGCCGCCGGCAGACAACCTAGCCCTACTATCTACACGCCAGGCACACAGATCCGCGGTTCCCCCGCTCTCCCGCCACCGAAGCAGCAGGCGGAGAGGGAGGGAACCGGCGGTCCGGCCGGGGAAGGACGAGGGAGACTTGGCTCTTCCTTTTCGCCTCTCAGTTGTACTGTAGCAGGGAGAGGGGAAGAGGGTGCGGGATGCAGCGATTGGGACAAAAGAGAAACCGTGTGTTCTTTTGGCATCGTTAATCTTGGAGTTTCTAGGTTGTTCTAGGGTGGGGCCGCACCGCTTTGACTGCTGATTGCCGAAAAGAAAATGAAGGACTCGCTCAGCCGGTTGCCGGTCACCAATCGTTCTAGAAAAAAAATCGAAGGAAACTAACAATTAAATGTGGAGGTAAATATGGGGGCACGTGTCATTTAATGGATGAAGGTAAGAGACCAGAAATTGTACATCTACAGTGGCCAAATTAATACGTAAGCGCAAATCTGTTCACCTTTTATATAGTGTATAATTTCCGGGGGCCGACACTGCTGCATCCCTCTACAGACGTGCAGCTAGCTGTTGCAATTTGTAATGTACTGTGAATATAAGTGGTTTTCAGAAGCACCCCGTTCTCTCATACCACTACCCAAATAGAGTGAATCTTTCCCAGATTTCTTACATGCATGTACTTGAATTAAAATTTCCAATTTTTCCTAGAAACTTTAAATTTTTAGTCAAAATTTGGAAGTGAACATTCAAATCAAGCATTCTCTCAAACCACTCACCCAAATAGAGTGAAACTTCCCAAAAATTCTTACCTGTATGTAGTTGGATTGCAAGGATTTTTTTCAATTTTTTTGTGAAATCTTTAAATTTTCGGTTAAAATTTGAAAGTGAACACTCAAATCAAGCATCTCTTAAACTAGTCACCGAAATGGAATAAAACTTTACCATATCAGTCATAAGGATATGTTCAATTTTATGTATTTTTTATAAAATATTATGGGCAAGTCGATTTGAGTATATGTTGGAAAAAAGGAGCATTTGGAGTCCAATGGATAATCTGCACATTATATCAATCACTAAAAACAGATTCTGGAATAAATAATCAGAGCCCAGAGTTGGTTACAACAGCTACGTTCGCATTCGCATGGTACAACACAAAAGACTGAGATTGAGCCGAAGGTCTAGCATAATACAACACAAGAGCATGTGGAAACATGACTAATATATTTTCTCTCTTTGGGGTCAAGCTTTCTAGCTTTCTGACTAAGAAAATAAAACTTATGCAAATAAATGGTTCTGTAAAGAAAATACAACATTAAAACTTGATGTGCAATCTAACATAAAACATGGATAAATCTAACACAATTAAAGTCTCTACTCTTGAAAGAAAATAATAACGCAACTGAATACCTCTCAATCGCTTGCTGGGTGGATTTATCTTGAAAGGGAGACCTTATGGCACCTACAAATTGAAAAGGGATAAACAGCCTGCGCATAGGTCCTCGCATTGAAGGGAATATAAACTGGTGATAGACACAAAAATTGGATAGCCTACACGTAAATACAGTTGTTCCTTTATCATATCTATAATTGTTCATAATATGTTTTATGTCATGCTATAACTGTATTAAGCATAAAGATTAATGCACATGAGGTATGTTAACAAATCCCGTCCCTATTATCCATTGGTTAATAAGATGATCAAAGATTTCCTGATCATGTGACATGTAGTCATTAACAATGGAGTCATGTTGGTGAACATGATGGACTCACACCCATAAGGTATTGCAATGTAATCAAGTCACAAAGTTCAACACTGTGATACCGTCATGATATGTTGTAACCTAATCTTTAGACCGTGAGATCATATTTAATCACCATCTATGCAGCTGCTTTGATATCATCAACCGCTACACCGTGATAGGGTAGTCATAAAGGTGTGTTCAGGTATGCCAATGGGATGAGTTGAGACGTATGCGTCAAGAGCGGAATTTGTACAATCCTAAAGGATAGATACGGCAAGGGCCCACTTGGTGAAAGTATAGAGATGGTAAACCTAGAGGGGGGGTGAATAGGTTTCTACAGATTTTAATTCTTTCTTTGCAATATTAGGCTTTGCGGAATATAAAGGTGAGCCTAATGCAAACTAGGTGAAGCAACCTATATGAGGATACAACTAACTCGAGCACGAAGGCTCTCACAGCGAGCTAAATCCCAAGTAAGGAGTTCGGTTAGAGATAACCGATAGCACGCGGAGACGAGGATGTATTCCCGTGTTCCCTTGCTTTGCAACAAGGTACGTCACGCTTGGAGGGGTGGAGGTCCCACGAAGGATTCCCCGCGCCACGAAGGCTCACCCTATTCTCCGGAGCCTATCCCACGAAGGAATAGCTCTCTCACTTGTGGTAGACTTTGAGGTAGCCTCCAAACCTTCACAATCTTGCCCGGAGCAGATCCACGGCCCGGATGCTTCCGACTCCTCTTGCCCACCTAGGGTTTCCAAGGAACCCTAGGAAGCAAGCTTCTTGATGAATACAAGGGGAATAAGATTTGGCTTGGTAGAACGGTAGATCGGGTCCTCCTCTATCGTTTCCGTGAGGGATTTGAGTTTGGGTGGAGGAGGAGGGAGATCTGAGGCTTTTGGTGTTTCTAACAATGGAGCATGGAAGAAGGAGCTCAAGAACAGACTTGTAGTGTAGTGCCTAACTGCTCGGAGGTAGAAGAAGGCCTATTTATAGTGTACTTGAAATATGGCCGTTGTTCACTTGCCACATCGACAGATTCCTCGAGGAGCCCGGTCGACCGGATCCAGCGCCGGACAAGCCGGTCCACGGCCCGGTCCGACCGGACCATCGACCGGACTGCCGGTTTCCAACCGGAGCCGGGACCGGGTCTTGACCGGGCAGGCGCCATTCTTTACTGGATAGTGCCCGGATGGCACAGGCGCAAAGGCCGGTTGCCGACCGGGACGCCCGGTCTGGAGCCCGGTCCGACCGGGCCAGGAACCGGAGCAGCCGGATCCAACCGGGCTGGTGACCGGACACTGACCGGGCCAATCTTCATCCTTTACTGGATCTCGTCCGGATGGCACCGGTCCTGGGTCCGGTTGGTGACCGGTCGTCCGGCGCCGTGGCCGGTCCGACCGGATTCGGGACCGGCCGGACTCGTGACCTTGCTGATTCTTCATCGAATTGGGGGGTCTCCCGTTGCCTTCTTGTTCTATCGATACACCATTATACCTCTTTGGCTAATACCTGTGAATTATCTTGTAGACATGTATTAGTCCAAATACTCTAGCACGGTGTCATAGTTACCAAAATAATGGATAAGGGTAAAATACCCTTACAATCTCCCCCTTTTTGGTATACGATGACAAACCGAGCTAGAGTCACATATAGATATTATGATAAGCTCTAAACCTTGATTCCATATAAGATATTACGACAGCTCCCCCATAATGTGTGCACTTGGAGAATTTGCGTTTGAATGCAAAGTGCACCATTTGTGGAATATGAGAAGCTCCCCCAATATCTTTAGGAAACAAGCATGGTATGGACAAGTATATCAAGATATATAAGCATAAAGCATGATTATCCTAACATAGAGTAGCACACATAATAGTCGTCCATACATATCCATACATGAATTATTCGAAGTAGCAAATGGTTCTTGAGAAATCAAAGCAAATACGCACAAGCCATATAAAATCCAAATAAAGCAACTCCCATGGCTTGTGACAATCAAAGAACCCCGTGATTCTAGACTCTACTCTCTTCTCCCCTTTGGCATCGAACACCAAAAAGGCGAAGAAAAGAGGAGAGATGCTAGCGTCCCATCAATAGAACTCGTGCCCCGCGGATGGAGAGCTGCCATCACCATCCTCATCGTCGGCTTCTTCATCATCATCCTCACCATTGTCATCCTCATCATCTTCATCCTCTTCATCATCAGCATCAGCAGTAGGTGCACGGGCAGGTCTAGGAGGGGGAGCACCAAAGTACAAGGAGGGATCAAAGTTCTGGAACATCTCATCAGAGAGGAGAGGCATCTCCCGGCTTTGGTGCATGGACAGGCTCCAACTCGGCGCCGTGAGGAGGAACAGGTGCATTCCTAGAAGCCATGAACTCATTTTGGCGCCGCCTTGTCTCTTGGTTCAAAGAAAGACTTTGATGTGCAACATCATTGGTGTTCTTGCACATCTGCCATAGGCTAGAGAAGAACCGTGAGACACCATGCTCGTGGGCGCCTAGAGTGGCCGGAGCTAGCATGGTCATGGCGTTCCTTGGACCGGCGCTCGAAGGCCTCATGGCAGCGACTTCCGGTCTATCACCTTGGGCGGGTACCCGAAGGCTGCCATCCCGACCCGTTCACCTTGCGTATTAAGAGGTGCCGGCACAACCCCGTGATGAGCAGCTGAACATACTGGGCAAGATTAGGAGTCAATCGTTCACGAACACAGCGCCGTAGCTCACAGTAGATGAGATCACAGCCGTCAATAAGTTGCTGATGCTCAGGATGGCAATAGTACATCAAGTTCAGATGGTATGCACGAACTTCACTTGTGTCGCCAATCTTGCTAATGAGACTCTCTCGGAATAGCTTGGCAATGATAAGGTATGAGTAGTACATGCCAGAGATGGTGGGAGGTCCAGATGTGGGATCCGGAGGATAGCAAAAGGCAATGTCCCCTCTGGTGAATGTCTGCTGAGAATAGATCTTGAAACCACGAGCACGGCCTCCACCAAACCCCAAGGCTTCACAGAGATCAAGATAGTTGCAAGTGTATTTCTGTTTGCTGACCATCCAAGTCATAGTCCTAGCCTGCATCATCATGGAAGAAGACTGTGCAATGAAACTGTCTCACCAAGATTGGACAGTAGCATCCATCAGAAGGTGTCAAACACATGAGGTCATACAACCCCATCCGCCTCAAGGTCTCAACCACAAAGCGAAACTTGGTGGTTTCATACATTCCAATGACATCCTTGATGGCCTTGGGCATAACAATGGTGCCAGACTTCATATGCTCTTGGGAGTTATAGTAGTCGTTCCACATGACTTCCTGTGTCTTGGTCCAGAAAAACTTATCTCCCCCTTGGTAGGTAGGTGCCTCATACTGATAGGGGTTGGACTCTCTGAGTCTTCTCCATGCCCCAACTTGCACATCACCAACATGGTACTCTGGCAATACCTCATCACCGTCTTGTGCTACATGTTTATCTTTCCTTTTATTTCCAGGTTTCTTGCTACGGCCCCTAGCTGAGCTGCCACCAGTGGTCGGAGCTGCACGGCCACTTGCAAGCCTTCCTCTCTTGGCGGTAGTGCCACGGTCCTCACCGCTCCAACTGTCTGTGAATCAGCAAAATAGAGCGAGAATAGCAAAGAGGTAAGTGTACATGTCATCAATGAGGGAGAAACCAGAAGGCATAGCATATATCCAAGTGGATTGATGAGATTGTGCGAAAAACTGGGCAGGCCGGCGCACAGGCCGGTCCGACCGGACTTCGGACCGGCGAGCCGGTCGAAAATCCGACGACCGGGCCGCACGCCGGACCGGCCGGTTGAATGGCCGGTTGACCGGGCTATGAACCGGGTGGTGATGATTTGTGATGTTTGCCCAGATTTTCTACCACAAATTCATGCAAAAACTCGAAATACTTGAGTACATGCTATAACAATAGAGTGGAGTATGTGCTTAGTGTTGAGAGACACTCTAAAGGCATGAGGACTTGCAAACCCTAACCCTAACCCTAAGATTTCCTCAAATTTTGGCAAGAACTTGCAATGTGTGAGGAGGACTAGAGGTTAGGGAGAAAAGGAGAGTACATTACCTGAAGACATTGTTCTCCTTGATCAAGGGAGCAAGAAGAACACAAGGTAGGGCTTGAGAACCAAGAACTCCAAAAATTCCCAAACTAGGTGGAGAGGGACCAAATCCTTCGGTGGAGATGTGCCAAGGGCCCCGATCTATGGTGTGGTGGAGTTTGGGGAAGTTCTTGTGGTGGGAAGTGCCTAGATCTTGGTGGGGGTGCTGAGGGCGCCGGCCATGGTGGTGTGGGAGTTGGGGAAGAATGAGGAAGATGACCCCAAAGGGTAACCCCCTCAAACACATATCAGGCTGCGCGGCCGGTTGGGCGCCCGGTCGACCGGGCCTGGAGCCGGCTGGCCCGGCGCAAAGGCCGGTCCAACCGGGCCAGAGACCGGCCGGGGCATTTTTGCCCGGCTTTGTCTAGTTTTGCCTCTTTTTGCCCCTATTCTTTGTGTAACTGTGTATGAATGCTCAGATGATGACATGTACATATAGATAGATAGAGGATGATAAGATGAGCATAGACATGGGGTTGGAAACACAAAATTCTCTAGGCATACCCATTGGAGTGAAAGTCCAAACAAGATGTAAATAGCAACAATGGGCATGATTCGAAGTATAAATCAAGAGTCATAAGTCATTTTTGAAGTGATTTTTGCAATAAGATCATTTAGCCTTGTATAGTCAAAAACAAGTTGCAATTTGAGACTAAATGAGGGGCGGGGGATTACTCCCCCTATGTGAAAGCGCAAATGTCATGTGACCTCGAAGAGACGTGCTTGGGTCCATATAATGACATTGGGTCTATTTATGTTGCACACATGGGTATGCATCATACCAAGACATGGTAAGATGACTATCCCCATATGTGCTATGCCTCTAAGCTAGATAGTTAGATAAATGCAAGAATATAGTGCAAGAAGTTGATTCAATCCAAGTTTTTAGGATCAAGAATACCAAGTTCTCCTCTCAAGTTCACAAACCGGGCTTCATCCAAAGGCTTAGTGAAAATATCCGCCAATTGGTAGGTTGTTCCCACATGAGTGAGATCAATATCCTTATTGGCAACATGGTCACGTAGGAAGTGATGGCGAATGTCAATATGTTTGGTGCGACAATGTTGAACCGGGTTATTGGCGATCTTTATTGCACTTTCATTGTCACATAGAAGAGGCACCGTACCAAGAGACACACCATAGTCTTTCAAGGTTTGCTTCATCCATAACAATTGAGTGCAACAAGATGCCGCGGATATATATTCGGCTTCGCGGTGGATAAAGCGGTGGAGTTTTGTTTCTTGGATGACCAACTCTCCAATGACCGGCCAATAAATTGGCAAGCCCCGGAGGTAGACTTCCGGTCAACCTTATCACCGGCCCAATCGGAGTCCGAGTAGCCAATGAGTTCAAAGGTTGACCCCTTTGGATACCATAGCCCGAGAGTAGGAGTGAGAACAAGGTATCTTAGAATCCGTTTGACCGCCATCAAATGGCTCTCCTTAGGAGCGGATTGAAAACGAGCACACATCCCTACACTTAGCATGATATCCGGCCTAGAGGCACAAAGGTAGAGCAAGGATCCTATCATGGAACGGTATACCTTTATGTACACATCCTTCTCACCGTCACATGAGCCAAGTTGCCCCTTTACGGGCATGGGTGTCTTCATTGGGCTTGCATTGGTCATGTTGAACTTCTTGAGCATGTCCTTCACATACTTTTCTTGAGAGATGAAGGTGCCTTTTGCAAGTTGCCTCACTTGGAAGCCTAGGAAGAACTTCAACTCCCCCATCATGGACATCTCAAATTTCCTAGTCATCAATTGCTCAAAAGCTTTGCTATGATTGGGGTTAGTTCCACCAAATATAATATCATCAACATATATTTGACATATAAACAAGCCACCCCCTTTAACCCGCTTGGTGAAAAGGGTGGAATCAACCGTACCCATGCAAAACCCATCTTGTAGTAGAAAATCCCTAAGGAACTCATACCAAGCACGTGGAGCTTGCTTGAGACCGTAGAGTGCCTTATGGAGTAAATACACATGGTTGGGTCGGCATGGATCTTCGAAACCCGGGGGTTGAGCTACATATGCGGTTTCTTTTAGAGGACCATTCAAAAATGCACTTTTCACATCCATTTGATATAGTTTGAAATTGTGGAAAGATGCAAATGCAAGCAAAAGACGAATAGCTTCAAGACGGGCTACCGGCGCAAAGGTATCCTCAAAGTCCATACCTTCTATTTGGGCAAACCCTTGCGCCACTAACCTTGCTTTATTTCTAATGACAATGCCATCCTCATCTTGCTTGTTCTTGAACACCCATTTGGTCCCAATGACATTGATGCGATGATCCTTGGGTCTCTCAACTAGAGACCATACTTCATTGCGGGTGAAACACTCCAATTCTTCTTGCATGGCAATGACCCAATCCGGATCAACCAAGGATTCATGTACCTTAAGTGGCTCAAAACTAGACACAAAAGCATGGTGTTGACAATAAGTCATAAGTAGTGCATGGTGTCTACGAGTTACCACTCCTTTGGAGATGCTACCAAGGACAAGATCCACTTTCATGTCACTTGCCCTTGTAGCCGCCTTGATCTTCCGAATGGTTCCTTCATGATCAATGAATTCATCTCTTGCTAATACTTGATCATGAGGTACAACTTGAGCTTGAACATGAGTTGAAGATGTTTCTTGATCATCATCATGATCTTGCTCAGTGGGTTGAGGACTTTCTTCTTGTTCTTCGGGATGTGGCTCATCTTGAGTGGAGGATACATCTTGGGTTGCACTTGATGATTCAACTTGAGTTGAGCTAGGCTCAACTTGAGGTGAGCTTGATACTTCTATTCCATCACCTTGATCATCACTATGCACTTCCATGGGCCGGATGTGTCCAATGCCCATATGCTTGATGGCACTAGATGGATCATCATTATTACCTGCAACACATGGAACAACTTGCTCCACTTGGGAGCCATTATCCTCCAAGAACACCACGTCACAAGATACTTCAATAGTCCCAGTGGACCGGTTGTAGTATCTATAGGCGTGAGAGTTCTCCGCATATCCAACAAAAATGCCCTCTATAGTTCTAGTTTCAAATTTACCAAGGTTCCCTTTATTGTTCTTAACAAGACATTTGCATCCAAAGACACGAATGTACATGACATTAGGCTTGTTACCTCGTGAGAAGCTCATATGGAGTTTTGTTGTGGAGGGGCGGAGGAAGAGCCGATTGGAGTAGTGGACAAGCTGTAGAGATGGCTTCTCCCCAAAAGTTGTGGGGTGAGTTGAATTCACTCAACATGGTTCTTGCCATCTCAATGATAGTCCGGTTCTTCCTTTCAACAACACCATTTTGTTGAGGGGTATATGGAGCTGAAAACTCATGCTTGATGCCCTCATCATCAACAAACTCTTGCATAGTGTAGTTCTTGAACTCGGTGCCATTGTCGGTCCTAATCGCCTTGATCTCGGATTCATATGTACGTTGAGCTTTCTTGGCGAAGGTGATGAACTCCCTATGGGTCTCATCCTTAGACTTAAGGAGAAAGACCCAAGAGTATCTTGAGTAATCATCAACAATGACAAGTCCATACTTGCTCCCACCAAGAGTATCATAATGTGATGGCCCAAAGAGATCCAAATGAAGGAGCTCCAAAGGCCTAGATGTGGTGACGATACTCTTGATAGGATGTTTCTTCTTGAGTTGTTTTCCCGCTACACATGCACTGCATACACGATCTTTCTCAAAAGAAATGCCGGTTAGTCCAACAATGTGCTCACCCTTTAGGAGTTGTTTAAGGTTCCTCATGTTAAGATGACCAAGGCGGCGATGCCACAACCAACCTTCGTCATGCTTGGCCGCCATTAGACATGTGGAGAGAGATGGTCTCTCTTTCGAGAGGTCAACCACGTAAAGGTTGTTCTCCACATATCCAACAAGGACCAATTTGAGATTGTCACTCCTAAAGACTTGCACATAATACTTAGTAAAATATGAATTGTAACCGGCATCGGCAAGATGATATATAGAAAGCAAGTTATAACCAAGGTGTTCAACAAGCATGACCGTCTCAAGGCACAAGTCCTTAGAGATTGCCACCTTGCCATACCCAAGTACCTTTCCCTTTGAGTTGTCACCAAAGGTAATGCTTGACTTCTTGTTAATATCTTCAATGAATTGGTCAAGCACACCTCTTCCTCCGGTCATATGATTGGTGCATCCACTATCAAACACCCATTTTGGACCACCGTGAGGAATACCCCTACAAAATCAAGTAGAGGATTTAGGAACCCATTGATTAATGGGTTCCCTAGTCATGGCAACAAGATCTTTTGGTACCCAAATCGAGTACCCTCTATAAGCATAGCCATTACGAGGACCAACATAGTTAGCATAAACATCACCATAATAATCAACAAATAAAGCATAGTGATTGTTTGGCCCCGTGCTGTCACTCCCTAGTGGCTTTGCCCTTTGGGGCTTTGCCATCATTAGTGACCTTCTTGTTCTTTTCTTGAGCGGGCTTCTCTTTCTTGTAGTTGTTCTTCTTATAGGGCTTGGGAACATACCCAAGACCATACTTTTGATTGTTTGACCTTTGCTTACTCAAAAGGTCATCCAATCCCATCTTACTCTTGGTTGTGGTGAACTTGGCAAGTTCTTTCTTCAACCTAACATTCTCCTCAAGAGTAGTTGCTTGCTCACAAGCCGATTCATTAGGATAATAGTTGAGACCATATTTGGTTACCAAAGATTCAAGATATGTATTGGTCTCAACATGCAAAGATAGTTCCTCTTGTAAACGAACATGTTCCGCAACAAGCTTAGCATGCTCACTAGTAAAGGTGGTGGAGGAACTAGCAACATTTTTATCAACAATAGAATCATTCATTGATTCAAGAGCTTTAGAGTAGGATTCTTGGAGTAGGTCATGGTTCTTTCCAAGTTTCTTGAGCTCATCCTTGACAAGCTTGTTAGCTCTTTCAAGGTGGTCAAGATCCCTAGTGAGAGAAGCATGAGCAACTTCAAGTTCCTCCTTTGATGCATTAAGCTCTTGGGTCAATAATTGAGCCCTTTCAATAGTTTCAAGATCCTTAACTTTATCTAGTTCATAAGTTTCAATTTGTTGCTTAAGACCTTGAGATATGCACCTTTCGGTTTTTAGCTCTTGTCTTAGGAGATTGAATCTCCTTTCCTTATCATTCAAATGATATTCTAATTCCTCAATGGACTCATCCTTTTCTTTGAGAGAGTCCATCAAGAAATCAAATTTGACAAGAGCTTCACCACGAAGGGTGCATCTAACATTGTAAAGTTCCTTAGCCACGCTTAATTCATCTTGATTTTCAGCTTCATTGTCAAGAACACTAGACAAAGAAGGTGGGGGTTCCATTACCTTGGTTTCTCTTGCCATAAGACAAGAGCCAATGGTTGTAGATGAGGAAGAGTCGTCGGAGTCATCATCTTGAGTTATTCTTGCCATAAAGGAAGAACCAACATCATTCTCCGTGGAGTAATCCTTGGAGTAGTCATATGTGAAGAGTGACCCGGGCTTAGAGAAAGCCAAGCCGGCCACTCCGGCCTCCTTCTCCTCATCTTCCTCTTCTTCATCGGACAAGTACTCGGCCCCAACAAATGCTCTTTCCTTGTTCCTCTTGTATCGGTCATTGATTGGGTTTGGCTTCAATCTTGGCTTGACCCCTTTGATGAACTTTGGCTTGTATACCCTTTTCTCATAAGGGCACTCATTTGCAAAGTGGCTCTCTTCATCACAATTGTAGCAAGTTCTCTTCTTCTTCTTGTCATTGAGGAGCATTGGCAACTTTCCCTTGTACTTCTTAGCAAAGAAGGCAAAGTCGGTAGCGATGTCACTAGTTGAGGTCATCTCCTCATCTTCCTCAATTTCATATGCTTCTTCTCCTCCATGGTCAGCTCTAGCCTTGAGAGCAAGGTTGTGTGACGCTTCATGGTCGTGTGAGGCTTCATCAACACGGTTCATTGCCTTGAGCCTCTTTCCGGCTTTGGCCATGTTTTCATTGGCAGCCACATAGGAGACAAGATCATCGGAGTTGAGATCGGCACTCTTGGTCATGATTTGCAAGTTGAGTCCAAGGTTGGTGTCTTCTTGTTTGACGGCAATCATAGCAATGACTTTGGATTTTATGAAGGCTTCGTTCATCTCGAATCCGTCATTGTACTTCTCAGCACCAAGTCCCTTGATCCTTACTTTCGTAGCACCAAGCCTAGCATAGGCATCGAATACGGATTCTCCATCTCGAATCATGAACTCGGTAGGCCTCTTGCTTTGCGGTCTCATAGAGAGATGATTGGATCAAATCGGTTCCCTCTTGGAGTACTACGATCCGATCCCACAACTCTTTAGCGGAGACAATGTCATCAACTTGATCTAGAAGCTTGCGGTTGATGCCACTTCTAATCTTGTCACGTGCGGATGCATTAAGTTGACGGTTGTAGAACTCGGTGGAGGTCAACCGAACGGGATCTTGTGGCTCCCGGTATCCATGAAGAATGATCTCCCATAGCTCCACACTGCGCGCTGCGAATATGAGATTCCATAGAAGATTTCCAATGTGGAAAGTGAGTTCCATCAAAATGGGGAATGGTCCCACTATGGTTTATATGAGGCATGGGTGAAGTGTTTCTAGGATAGTCATGGTTAACTTCATGGAAGGATTCCTTAGAGCCCGAAGCCCCACTAGGAGCTCCTCCAGTAGTTAGGTTCTTAAGCATGACAGACATTTCTGCCATTTGGCTTTGTAGTTCATCCTCCTTTTTCTTCCTCTCGGCATCATATGCCAAGAGTCTAGATTTCATTTCTTTAACCGAAAGGTTAGAGTCATCATCTAGACCCTCGAATAGTTTTTCCATCTCACTCTTAAGGCGGTGAAGCCCTTAAAAAGAGTCCAAGCTCTGATACCAATTGAAAGTATAGAGATGGTAAACCTAGAGGGGGGGTGAATAGGTTTCTACAGATTTTAATTCTTTCTTTGCAATATTAGGCTTTGCGGAATATAAAGGTGAGCCTAATGCAAACTAGGTGAAGCAACCTATATGAGGATACAACTAACTCGAGCACGAAGGCTCTCACGAGCGGTTAAATCACAAGTAAGGAGTTCGGTTAGAGATAACCGATAGCACGCGGAGACGAGGATGTATTCCCGTGTTCCCTTGCTTTGCAACAAGGTACGTCACGTTTGGAGGAGTGGAGGTCCCACGAAGGATTCCCCGCGCCACGAAGGCTCACCCTATTCTCCGGAGCCTATCCCACGAAGGAATAGCTCTCTCACTTGTGGTAGACTTTGAGGTAGCCTCCAAACCTTCACAATCTTGCCCGGAGCGGGATCCACGGCCCGGATGCTTCCGGACTCCTCTTGCCCACCTAGGGTTTCCAAGGAACCCTAGGAAGCAAGCTTCTTGATGAATACAAGGGGGAATAAGATTTGGCTTGGTAGAACGGTAGATCGGGTCCTCCTCTATCGTTTCCCGGAGGGATTTGAGTTTGGGTGGAGGAGGAGGGAGATCTGAGGCTTTTGGTGTTTCTAACAATGGAGCATGGAAGAAGGAGCTCAAGAACAGCTTGTAGTGTAGTGCCTAACTGTTCAGAGGTAGAAGAAGGCCTATTTATAGTGTACTTCGAAATATGGCCGTTGGTCACTTGCCACATCGACGAGATTCCTCGAGGAGCCCGGTCGACCGGATCTGGCGCCGGACAGGCCGGTCCACAGCCCGGTCAGACCGGGCCACTGATCGGGTCGGCCGGTTTCCAACCGGAGCTGGGACCGGGTCTTGAACGGGGGCGCCATTCTTTACTGGATAGTGCCCGGATGGCACAGGCGCAAAGGCCGGTTGCCGACCGGGACGCCCGGTCTGGAGCCCGGTCCGACCGGGCCAGGAACCGGAGCAGCCGGATCCAACCGGGCTGGTGACGGGCACTGACCGGGCCAATCTTCATCCTTTACTGGATCTCGTCCGGATGGCACCGGTCCTTGGTCCGGTTGGTGACCGGGTCGTCCGGCGCCAGGGCCGGTCCGACCGGATCTGGGACCGGCCAGACTCTGCAGACCTTGCTGATTCTTCATCGAATTGGGGGGTCTCCCGTTGCCTTCTTGTTCTATCGATACACCATTATACCTCTTTGGCTAATACTTGTGAATTATCTTGTAGACATGTATTAGTCCAAATACTCTAGCACGGTGTCATAGTTACCAAAATAATGGATAAGGGTAAAATACCCTTACACTTGGTAATATTATATCAACACCGCTTGCAAGCAAGTGACTAGGTCACAAGAGATATGATATTATGTCAATGAGTTGAATTGTGTTTGTTGGTAACGAGATAGAACAAAGGTATAGCGGATACCGAAGATCAAGTCTCGGACAAACAAAGGTATCGTGATACAAACGGAATAGGACTCGACGTTGAGGTTCAAACGATAAACTTATTCGTGTTTGCATAGGGACCGTTCCAGAACACCTGATGGTAATTGATCGGAGAGTTGTCTCGGTTATGTCTACGCATTCCCGAACCCGTAGGGTGGCACACTTAATGGTATATGACGCTTTGGGATCGATTCGGTATTGTTAGAGAATAGGGAGAGAACACCGGAATTGTTCCATGGAGAAATCGGAATAAGTTCCGGGGTCAAAGAATAGTTCCAAGACTCGCATATATGTTTATTATTTAATTGGACGAAATAAATAAATAAATATAAAAGAAAAAATATTTTTTAAAAGGCTACCAATTGGTGGCCCTAAGTGGGGCGGCTAAGGGCCAAGGGAAAAGGGGAGAGGGGCCCGACCTTATGGAGCCAACGCGCCCTCCAAACCTAACCCTAGCCGCCGGCCGGCTGAAAGGACACGGATGCCGCATAGAGGGGGGGTCAATAGCCGGTATAAAACTTTTACAATTATGGCTTAACAAATGATCTACTGAACTAGAGTGAATGACAAAAAACTACCATAATTATGCTAAACGTGACAACCATGTAAAATAGAACTGCCAAAAAACACGTCAAATGGTAGATGTTTATCACGTTAGGCACAATTGTGGTAGTTTTTTTTTATCATTCACTCACTGGACTATGATCCATGATGCAGAAAAAGGAACCACCTAACCAAACACGGTCAAAGCTGCCCCAGGCCCAGTTCGAGTAAGTTGTTAGTGTGTTGTTTTGTTTGGGCTTTGAAAAATACCATAATCATAAAATGATCCAAAATCCAGGCAGGCCCGGCCCAGCAGGCCCACCAGCTAGGGTATATAGAGACACAGCTGACAGTCTGCGGCACCACCTACCACTTCCTCCCTCCGCCTCCACACCGATCTAGGGTTTTCCTGCTAGGGTTTCTCCGGCGGCGGCGCAAGATGTCGGAGAGGAAGACGGGATCCGTCAAGTGGTTCAACTCCACCAAGGGCTTCGGCTTCATCACCCAGGAGGACGGCGGCGAGGACCTCTTCGTGCACCAGTCCGTCATCAAGGCCGACGGCTACCGCAGCCTCAACGACGGCGAGGCCGTCGAGTACGTGGTCGTGCACGGCGACGACGGCCGCACCAAGGCGGACGAAGTCACCGCGCCAGGAGGGGCCAACCTCCCCGGCGGCCCTCGCCCCAGCGACGGAGGTGACCGCGGGGGTCGCGGCGGAGGAGGCTACGGTGGCGGCGGCTACGGCGGCGGCGACCGCTACGGAGGTGGTGGCGGCGGCTACGGAGGTGGCGGTGGTGGCTACGGAGGTGGCGGCGGCGGCTACGGAGGAGGCGGCGGCGGCCGTGGCTGCTACAAGTGCGGCGAGGAGGGCCACATCTCCAGGGACTGCCCTCAGGGCGGCGGCGGCGGCTACGGAGGTGGTGGTGGCGGCTACGGAGGCGGCGGCGGCTACGGCGGCGGCGGTGGTGGCCGTGGGTGCTACAAGTGCGGCGAGGAGGGCCACATCTCCAGGGACTGTCCTCAGGGCGGCGGCGGTGGGGGCGGCTACGGCGGTGGTGGCGGCGGCGGCAGTGGCCGTGGGTGCTACAACTGCGGCGAGGAGGGCCACATCTCCCGCGAGTGCCCCAAGAAGTCGTACTAGGCGCTGCAACCAGTCAGATCTGACTCCGGTGGTTCCTTTACCTCCTTTACTCTGCAGCAAGTAATACCTAATCTATATTCGCTAGTAGTCGCGTTTCCTGTGTTGCTCGTATGAAGAAGACTGATGATCCGTGTGATGGGATCTTTGCTGTTGGATGATGGTTCCAGAAGAACTGCTGGTCTTGTGTTCGTTTCAAGTTACATATTTTGGTGTGTCTCGGTGTGGTGAGGGCACAGCCGGATCTATCTATATATCGGATGGACTAAGTAATGGATGAAAATTAGAATGCATCTGTGTGTTCATGGTGATTATTTCTGAATCAGTTTGCAATCTCTTCATGGTGATTATTTCTTAATCAGTTTGCAATCTGTGTGCATGTTGGTTTTCCTGAATCAAATTGGAATATGTGTGCATGTTGGTTTTCCTGAATCAGTTTGCAATCTGTGTGTGCATGTTTGTTTTCCTTAATCAATTTGCAATCTGTGTGTGCATGTTTGTTTTCCTTAATCAATTTGCAATCTGTGTGCATGCTGGTTTTCCTGAATCACTTTGGAATCTGTGTTCATTCTGGTTTTTCTCAATCAATTTGGGATCTCTATCATGCAAACCAACATTTGCCTTTCTGCTGAGCGAGAAAGGAGGAATTTCTCTTTCAGAACCATTGCTTGATTAGCTGTTCCAAGGGGCCTTGAAACAGCAGCAGTAGAACTAATCAAAGCACCCGCCTTGGCTATCAAACCATGCATGCCTGGCAGATAATCACCTCAGGATTGTAGATCAGGGTGCAAGCGGGACCTGATGCGGAGGCCCGCATATTTCCCGCATGAGCCCGCTGCTAATTAGTGGGCCACCTGCGGCAGGCCCATATTTCCGGGGTGCCTACGCGGAGACCGCTTGGGCCGCTTGTTTCCTCCCTGCCTTTGCGAGCAGTTCCTTCGCTGTTCGCTAGCTCTGTTGAGCAAAGGAGCAGTTCCTTCGCTGTTAGCTACTCAGGGCGTGTTTGGTAGATCGGGTCAATCCAGATATTCTCCTCCTAACCCAGATTTTAGACAAAGATTGTGTTTGTTAGGTCGGGTCGGGGCAACTCAGCACTGCCCAACCCATACGAAAAAGGCCTCAGAGCCTGGTTGAGGAGAGAAGCTCAAATCGAGCTTCTCTAGTCATCCCGGTCGAACTCGTCCCGCAAAACACTGTATGCGCCGCGCCGCGCCCCACCCAGACCCTCACCCCCACCTCTTCCTCTCTTCATTTGCCCCCATTTCTTCTCTCCCATCGTGCTCCTGCCCACCTCCTTCCCTCCGGCCGGCGCCAAGGCCAGCCTCCCGACGGCGCTGTCCCGTCTCGCCACGTCCCTCCCTCACGCCGGCGATGTCCCGCCCCGTCGCGTCCTTCCCTCACGCCGGCGCTGTCCTGCCCCGTCGCGTTCCCTCACGCCGGCGCCGGCCCGCCCCGCGGCCTCCACCCCCTCCCGCGGCGTACAAATTGTAGACCCCTCAGCTATTCTCAACCCATACAACTCAGCAAACAACGGATGGACTCAACATATCTTCGTTGGCCCGACCTAACAAACACGTGAAAAAATCTGAGCTCAACTATGCTAGGGTCAGCTTGTATGAGAGCAGATAGCTAATCTCTGTTGGCCCGGACTACCAAACACACCCTCAGTAGCTCTGTTGAGCAAACGACTTGGTTTCTGTACCCAATTGAGCTAGCTTGGTTGAGCAAAAAACTTGCATCAATCTTAACCCAAGTCACATACATATGAGCCCATTACCACTCAAAAGAGTTGGTTTCTAGTCACATCAAACTTTATCAATGTTACAGAAATAAAACATTTTTTAAAATGTGAAATCAAATATTTACACAGGTCACCATGAGGTGCACATGATGCCATTAACTTTCATCAAACCAAGTGCTAAAAAAGTTCCATTCCATGGGTCGCAGTCACAGGTCACCATGGTTTCAGATCTTGCACTTGCTAACAGTATAAAATGGTGGAAGGTTGTGCTGCTAACACTGTAACATGTGATATACGATATGTCGACAATTCTGATTGCCCAGCTTACATGTGTGCCTGACAATTCCTGATACTAGTACATGGCTACAGACAGTATCTAACAAAACAACAAACCGTCCCTGGAGTCGATTCAGGTCAAAAGAGCTTCTCAGCGGGACGGTCGGATTTCCCCCGAAGTTGACTGGCGTGTGTTCTGTCTCTCTGCTTGATATGCATTTTGTAAAATTCACACGAGGATTGCAAGTGAAGAAGGGAACAAACAGTGTGTAATCCGATCTTTCCTAGTACTAGGGTCCCATGAATTCAGACTGCAATATAACAATTGACATCAACCAGATAAACATATGAGAGGAGACCTGACAATCAAGGGACAACACAAATGGCAACAGACTTTAGTATGCAATAATCAGGAAAATTCGGTAACTATGATGACAGCAACAGCAGTCTGTATGCATAGGGCTATGCAAGAACGGGAACAATCCAAGATTTTGAAGAAAATCAACAACCCTGAACGTAAGGACACTACAGAAAAAGTCTGCAATTTTTAGAAGAAATCTCTACCTTGATGATGGTGGGGACGAGGGAGCTCCCGTTAGGCTTCTTGCGATGTGGGTATCACCGCCGCTGTCCCTGCCACGCTCTGGTTCACCGCGATCGATCTCTTGACCGCCCACCCTTCCCACGCCGTCCGTTCCAGGAGGTGGTTCTCCGCCATCTAAATCTAGTTTGCTTGGCTGGAGGGAGGGAATCGAGGAAGGAGGCGAGGAATCGGCCAAGAAGGGGGGCCCTGGAGGTGGTAAAGGAGTAGAAGGAGAGTGAGAGGCCCCCGGAGCCGGAGGAGGAATGGCGGCCATGGCGGCGCTCCAGTGGTGGAGCCGAAGGAGGAAGAACTGTGGTGGCTCGTGCGTGTCGCTGGCTCGCTGCGATATGCGGCATCTGCGGGCCGGCCCGCATACGCCGTTTTTTTTTTTAGAAAAATCCGTGGGTGGCTGCAGATGCATTTAACTGGGCCTAAATCGCGGCGCCGCAGACGGCCCGCTGCCGCTTGCAGCCTGTTGTAGAACAACATTTGACATCTGGTTGTGGGCTGCGATTGATTGGCAAGTGTGTTTAGACAATTTCCCTGTTATTCATCATCATTTTACTTCTCTCTCTGGAGACAAGTCATATGACACTTTTTTGCATGTAAATCTGAATTACTTGTTGTACACATTGTTCTGTTTGTTCACTGTACACTGAAGTTTGCCAGAGTGCAGTATGAACATCCAGATGCTTGGCTGTTCACAAGTGTTTGGAGAAGGGACGAGCCTTTACTTCCTTACCACGTGTAGCAGGTCTTCGTGATCCCTCAGGAAAAGTGATAGCGGCATTTGGAGAATGGGTCAAACCATGCATGCCGGCGATTTACACAAAAATAACGCGAAAGTGAAAGAAAAGCACAGATTAACCCTCCGGCGAAACTATTTCACCAATCTAACCCTTTTGTGTGGCGCCCCCCCACGGGCGCCACACATGCCCATGTGGCTCCCCTCCTGCCGGCGCCACTTTCCTAGCCAACATGGCCCCACGGGCGCCACACATGCCCATGTGGCTCCCCTCCTGCCGGCGCCACTTTCCTAGCCGACATGGTCCCCTCGCCGCTGAGCTGGTGCGCCCATCCGACGTGGCAGCATGTGTGGCGTCCCTCCCAACGGCGCCACACATGCACTTGGAATTGCCCAAAACATATTGTGAGACAAATCCTCTGGGACTTAGCCGTTTTGCGAGGCTCGATGTGTGGCGCCGATGCCACGGGCGCCACACTATACTGTGTGGCGCCGTCTAGTGTGGCGCCGATGCCACGGACGCCACACATAGAGGCTCGCGAAAACGGCTAAGGACTTATCGTCCGGAGCCCCTGGATGTTTTCGACCCAATAGTTCATATAAGTTGGCATGTGTGGCGCCGATGCCACGGGCGGCACACTAGCATTTGTGGCGCCAGTGGGAAGGGCGCCACACATTGACTTGTGTTAAAAACATGAAAAATCCTACCAAACTCCAACAGTTACGAGTACAACATTGGACATAACAAGTAGCAATTTCATGACATACACATATAATACTTCATAGGTCACATTGTAGCACGTAGATTCAAACAACAAGTAGCATTACAGACCATGGTTCGAAATGACATAGAGTTCACAAATCGATACTTATGAATATAGAGTTTACAACAACACGTAGCACATCCTAGTAGCGTCCTCGACGTGCCGTCCTTGCGGGCTGCTTCCGGACGGCCATCCTCTTCGTCCGCTGACGTGGCTGTTGTTGCTGCTGCTCCTGCTCCTCCTCCTGCTCCTCCTGCTCCTCCTCCTCCTCCTCATCTGAAGAGAACGGCTCTCTCCTTTGTATTTGCTGGCGCCGGAGGAGCCATGCCAATAAGCGCCGCCATCTGCTGGCGCCACCCATCAGAAGCTGTGTTCATACACAGTGGCTCGCCCTAAATAGGAAGTCCAAGGATCATCGAAACATCCTGGAGAGTAGGGGCCATCTCGCCGGCCCTCAAGTGGAAGGTGTGAGTCTCCGGCCTCCACCGGTCGACAAAGGCGGTGAGTGCAGAGGGGTTCATGTTCGGCCCCCCACGGCTTACAAGGGATATGAACGGCATAAGACCGGTAGGCTGGATGAACTCCGTGTACCTCTCGTCATACGGTATATCCACTGTGCCATGGTAACGAATCTTCAAAGGGTGAAGATCCGTTCCCCTCTCCGTCATATGAACAGCCCGGTGCTCCCTGTCGTACTCTTCATCCAGAAGCCACACCATCCTACATGTTTACAGAACCATATTATGAGTCATTCTACTAACAAAAATGAGCAACACATACATGAGAGTTCATATCTAAATACATGAGAGTTCCATACATACACACATACATTCATATCTAGTGTTCCAACAAATATTTGGTTCAAATATGAGTTATTCCATCACAAATAGTAGACATTTCAAGACATACATACATAGAATTTGAACACATACATAGGAGGTGGCGTTTTGGCTCATAGGAGCAAATGCTCCTATTATACAAAATAATTAAAAAACAATTTTAAAAATGTCAAAAAATTCTGACATAAATTTTTTGTTGTACATCGTGACATTCTATGTTAGTGCACAAGTTTTCATGGAGAAACAACATTTTATGTGGCGTGTACAAAAAAGATAAAAAAATGTCCTGTACGTAGTCGTGTTATAGCATCAAAATTTATCTTTTTTACTGGAGCCACAAATTTTTATAGATTTTTTTTGGAAAACTTGTGTACAAACATAAAATGTGTAGATGTACATGAATTTTTTTAGTTTAGAATTTTTTGAAACTTCGAAATGTAGATTCACACAATGGAAGCAAATGCTCCTATGAGCCAAAGTGAATATCCCCACATACATAGCCATTTTATATCTACATAGACAAATCTAGGGTTCATATCCAAATCCACCAAATCCACCAACAATAGTGGACGAATCAGAGGGAATCGAAGGGGAATACCTTGAGGAATGGAGGAGGAAGGACTTGGCCGGATAGATCTGACGATTCCTTGGTCGATTTGGTGGGGGGGGGGCGAAGGGGAGGCGGGCGGCGGCGACGGTTGGGGAGGAGAAGCAGAGAGGAAGAGAAAGAAGAAAGAGAGGGTCGGGCTGGGCGCGGGCGCGGGCGCCACACTTAAGTGGATGTGTGGCGCCCGTGGCATCGGCGCCACACAGGCTAGTGTGGCGCCCGTGGCATCGGCGCCACACATCGAGCCTCGCAAAACGGCTAAGTCCCAGAGGATTTGTCTCACAGTATGTTTTGGGCAATTCCAAGTGCATGTGTGGCGCCGTTGGGAGGGGCGCCACACATGCTGCCACGTCGGATGGGCGCACCAGCTCAGCGGCGAGGGGGCCACGTCGGCTGGGACAGTGGCGCCGGCAGGAGGGGAGCCACATGGGCATGTGTGGCGCCCGTTGGAGGGGCGCCACACAAAAGGGTTAGATTGGTGAAATAGTTTCGCCGGAGGGTCGGTCTGTGCTTTTCTTTCAGTTTTGGGTTATTTTTGTGCAAATCGCCATGCATGCCTGCCATGGTCTCCTCAGGATTGTAGAACATTTGCCACCTGGTTGTCGGCTGCCAATGATTGACGTGTGTTGACAATTTCCCTGTTACTCATCATCATTTTACTTTTCTTTCTTCAGACAAGTTATAGGACAACTTTTGCATTACTTTGCTAGACACAAATCGTTCTGTTTGTTAGTTGTACACTGAAGTTTGCGAGAGTGCAGAATGAACATCCAGATGCCGTGGCTGTACACAAGTGCTTGGAGAAAGGGACTTCCCTACCTCCTGTAGCAGGTCTTTGTGATCCCTGAAAAAAAGTGGAAGCGGCATTTGGGTCAAAACATTCATTGCTTATGATGAGATGAAATACTAGTACAGATTGGTTTTGGAGCAGAATGGATCAAATATATATAGTTATCTGTAGACTGTAGTCTAACTCATCAAACTTTGACATATCGAATATTGATGAGTTAGAGGCACTTGCAAGTACGTCGTACTAAAATGTCAATCCAATGCGTTAATTGCAAGTCTTTTGCGAGATGAACTTAGGCTCGGTTCTTTTGGTGGCTTCTCCGAGAAGCTGCTCTCCCCCCAGCTTCCTGGAGAAGCCGCCCGCAAAATTTAAAATGGTGCTCCCTCCGTCCCAAAATATAAGTCATCTAAGTCATCTAAGGATTAGTCAATCCCTCTGTCCCAAAATGCAAGACATTTAAGGATTAGTTAAAAGTTAAATCTTACTAACTTTGACTAAATATTTAGAAAAAAACATTTACATTTATAATATTGAATGCACACATAAAGAAAATATACTTTGTGGTGACTCTATTGATATTGATTCAGTATTGTAAATGTTTATATTTTTGTGTATAAACTTAGTTAAAATTTAAAAACGTTGGCTTTTGATTAATTTGTAGACGCCTTACATTTTGAATTGAAACGAAGAGAGTACCAACGTTATGAAGCTATTCAAATACAAGACATTTCATACCCTTGGATTGAAGGTCACGAGCAACTCAAAACATACTATATTATAAATTATTATAAAAATCTAAGTGTCTTCAGTGATGCAGATGAAGGAAACTTCTCAATGATGAATAAATCACAAACAAATGATTTCCCTCAAATGTTTGAATTACCCTCACATCAGTATATTTTGGAGCTAAAAATTTATGCTGAATCATAATCTCCCTTTTCCAATGTAGTTTCACACCACCACTTCTAGTAGTAATAGGATTAGCAGTTTTCACATCCATTTGCATTCTTCTTTTCAAACCTCTGCTGGATAGTCATCAAGGTGTGTCTCCGACAAGAACATCACATCGCGACCACATCGCCTTCGGAGACCCGAAAGTGCACGAACGGTCGAGTCGTTCCCCAAACCTGTTAAGAGATAGTAAATTGTGACCAGATGGTCTCCTTGCGGGAACCCGCTGATCCTAGTGAAGTGGAGTCGGCTCATACCTTCTTCGAGGGCTTTTTCATCTCATTCTTAGTCAAATCTTCAGGAACATCTAAGGAGGTGGTACGGTTTCATCCTATCAACATTGCAGCCGGTGCGCCTTGACCAACACCTCTCTTGCCCATATCATCTTCATCCAACACCTCATAACTCATTGGCAACCTTCCTTTTGCACTTGGATCGGTATTATGATTCTTGGCCATCACCGCATCAAGTGTGTTGATTATTAGCATGCATCTGTGTGTTCATGGTGATTATTTCTTAGTTGCAATCTGTGTGCATGTTGGTTTTCCTGAATCAAATTTGGAAGAAAATTAGCCTGCATCTGTGTGTTCACATTGATTTTTTCTGAATCAATTTGGAATCTGTGTTAATGTTGGTTCTTCTGAATTAAGGATTCTGCGTTAATGTTGGTTCTTCTAAATCAATTTGGGATCTCTTATCATGCAAAACAGCATTTTCGTTTCTGCTGAGTGAAAAAAGGAGAAATTTGTCTTTCAGAAGCATGCTTGCTGATCATTAGCCTTCAGGTGAGCAACTGCCAGGCATAAATGACTATCAAACCAGGCATGCAGATACTCACCTCAGGATTGTTGAACAGCATTTGCCATCTGGTTGTGCACTGCGAATAACTGGCAAGTGTGTTTAGACAATTTCCGAGTTACTCATCATCATTCTTTTTAACTTTTCTTTCTTCAGACTAGTCACATGATACCTTTTGCATGTAAAAACTAAATTACTCTCTGTAGACAAATCGTTCTGTTTGTTCGTTGTACGCTGAAGTTTGCCAGCTTGCAGACATTCAGATGCCGTGCCTGTACAAAAGTGCTTGGGGAAGGGACGAGCATGTACTTCCCTACCTCCTGCAGCAGGTCGTCTTTGTGATCCCTAAAAAATATGTGAAAGCGGCATTTGGAGAGTGAGTCAAAACAGTCATTACTTAGAGCATCTTCGTCTCCCGAGAAGGCCCCTAGGATCTTTTTTTTTTATCCGGATGGATGAAAACACCCCACTCGTGTTCCCGGAGTCTCGTTTTGTCTGGATTTGGGCTTTCATCCATCCGGCGAGCCCAAGTCATCCCTGGCCCTCGGAGAGCGCTCCGGGAGTTCGGACGAAACGAAAGCGCGAAAAACGTCGAGAAAACTTTTCGCACGGATGGTGGCCTCGACTTGTCGGCGACAGAGGCCAATCCTCTTCCGCGCGTTTCAAAATCTTGCCGCCGGCCAGTCTTCGCCGGACGCGTAGCTTCCACGCGGCGAGTTAATGCCATCGTCTTGGATTCACGCGCGGCTCCCTCTATTTATCGCGGAACCTACCGTGTCTGGCCGCATTCAGCACCGCCGTCTCCCTCCTCTCCCTAGCACTGTCTTCTCTCCCCAATCTGCCTCCAGCGAGCAATGGCGGCCACGGCGAAGACGCAGCGAACAACGGCTTCGGCCGCCGTTCCCTACACCAGTGGGAGGCGGGACTCCTGCACATGGCGGGCTACCCGGCGCCGTCGGACTTCCGCGTGCCCGGAGGATGGCGCCTGAGCGCGGGGGTGTCCCGATCCCGCGGCTTCCGGTGGGAGGCAACGAGCTCGACGCCGCTATCGACGCTGTGCGGGTCACCCTCAGCGAGGAGCAGCGCGCGGAGGAGCGGTACCTCGTCGATAACTACGACGCCTTGAACGAGTTCTTCCGTCTCCGGCACGAATGGGGGAACTCGCAGCGTACGACGATCCTTCCCCTCCTCCAGCTGGTGGGATGCGCCGGGCCGCACGCTAGCCAGTGTGCTCGCGCACATCAAGGCTGGCAACTCCCTCGTCCTGGGGATGCCGCCGTCGACGCCGACGCCGTTTCGGCATGCCATTTTTCAGTTTTAGTTTATGTTTTTATCTGGCTGAATTCAAATATATGTACGAATTCGGCCTATATATGTACGAACTCGCCTATATTTGAATATTTTTAAATTTTGCTTATGTTTGAACGAATTTCGCTTTGTTTTATCTGAATTTGCCGTTATTTGTAAAAAAAAAATCATCCATCCTGGACTCGCCGCTGGAAAAATGGGCTCTCCAGGCCAAAAATTACATCCATCCAACATTAAATAGCGGCGGATTTCGGTTCGGGGAGCCCCAACGGCTGGAGATGCTCTTATGATGAGATGAAATACTAGTACAAATTGGTTTTGGAGCAGAATAGATCATATGTGTCGTTATTTCTTATGAGACGACATATTACAGATTAGTTTTGGACGAGGGGTGAATCGTGATATATAGGTATCTCCAGCAAGCTTTGACATCGAATTCTATATAACTAAAAAGTTCATCCCCACTAACCTAATTCTCTAGACATGTAGCTATGTCATCTCAGCGGTCCCACCAAATCAGCCATCTCCTAGTCTTATTCCATGCGTGCCGCTCCACTCTTCAGGTTATTGTGCCGATGCTTTTAAACCCGGTTGCTTCCCCTTCCAACCAGATCAATACACACATATTTTCCACGTCAATCCACTAGCGTCATGCACACCTTTTTTTGAAATCCCGGAGAGCACCATGGATAAACATACTCTACCTAATTATAGTGATTTATTTGATCTCCATATTCGTCATACTCCTCCCTCTCCCCATCCACTTCCCTCCCTCCGACTATCCATCTCCTGTCCTGCGTCCCATAAGAGCATCTCCAACAGGCGCGCTATAAGTTGGCGCGGTATATGACGTTGCCGCCGCGCTGTAAACCGTTGCCGCGCGTCGGAGCGATTTCTCCCCGCCAGGTGCGCCATTTTGCAGCGCGTGTCGGCGCGGTAAAATAGCACCTCCGCCGGACGCGCCATTTTGCAGCGCGCCGGCGCGGCGCAAACAACAAACACACACAACTATGCATCCAACAAGATCAAACAATTAAATAAAAATTTACAAATAAAATGTACCATCCAAATACAATACATTGTTCACAACAATACTTCACACCAAATACAACACGTCCAACATACAACAATAGAACATAGTTTTGAGACAATACAACACATAGTTTTCAAACAAATACAACAAGTATGCAACTATTGTTGTCCATTCCAATTCCACTATTCTTCCATGAGATCTTTTTGAAGCTCATCATGTGTGTCGTTGCACCGAATGGCATGGTATGAGGCAATGAACCGGGCAATCCT
Source organism: Lolium rigidum (assembly GCF_022539505.1). Taxonomy (NCBI): domain Eukaryota; kingdom Viridiplantae; phylum Streptophyta; class Magnoliopsida; order Poales; family Poaceae; genus Lolium; species Lolium rigidum. Next base: position 82,609,102 of record NC_061508.1, read on the forward strand.
ATGTGCGGACCTCCTCACTTGCACGGGAACCCCCATCAAGTCGTAGTGGGTATGATCCACATCTTTTCCGCGATCATCCTCTATAATCATGTTATGCATGATGACACACGCGGTCATGATGTACCAAAGGCATTCTTGGTCCCAAAATCTAGCCGGTCCTCTAACAATGGCAAATTGAGCTTGCAAAATCCCAAATGCTATCTCTACATCTTTCCTAGCCGCCGCTTGTGCATTGTGGAATTGAGTTTGCTTCTTACCTTTTGGTTGAATAATCGGCTTCACAAATGTTTGCCACCTTGGATATATGCCGTCGGCGAGGAAGTAGCCATAGTTGTACTTGTGGCCATTTGCTTCAAACTCCACCAATGGACCTTCCCGCATTGCAAGTCTTGTCATTAGTGGTGACCGTTGAAGAACATTGATGTCATTGCAAGATCCGGGCATTCCAAATAAAGCATGCCATATCCAAGTCTCTTGGTCGGCCACCGCTTCAAGTACTATGGTGGCATCCTTATTGTAGCCTTTGAATTGTTCATGCCATGCCGCTGGACAATTCTTCCAACTCCAATGCATACAATCAATGAAACCAAGCATACCGGGAATAGTATGTAATAGTATCGATATGTTCTCCTCTTCCTCTTGGTCATACTCGTCATCCGATGAATCGTATGATGAACTCTACAAACATATGTATGAAATTAATTCACTATGAACTAACTATTGTACCTAATTGGCGAGTAATAGAGGCGGCCGGCGGAGGTGCATACATTGCGAGCAAATGGGCGAGCACCATGGGCGCGCCATGTTGCTAGCAAGCTCGAGGACGACGACGACATGTCGACGCCTGCGCGGAGGAGAACGCGACGGCGGCGCAAAGGGGGACGCAGAGGATGAGCGCCGACTACAACCCGTCGCTGGTGGCGGCGCGAGCGTCACAGTGCGGCGGAGCGTCCGCCGCTGCCAGGAGAGGGTGCGGGCGAGGCGGATCTACGCCGCGGCGGCGCGCAACAGCGGGGGCGGCGGCGGAGTCGACCGGCGGCGGCTGAATTTGGCGCCGGCGTAGGTGGGGAAATGAGGGCGCGGGTGGGGGAAATTTCCATCCGTTGGCTTTTCGCGCGGGCGCGGAGCGTTGCCGCGTGCTGTAGCCGACGCGTCACATATGCCGCTCCGGTTTGTGCAAAACGCCGCGCACCCTAAATTTTTTACAGCGCCGCCGTTTACCGCGCCTGCTGGAGCGCCAGATTCCCTCCCGCGCGCGTTATATCGGATATTTTTTTTGCAGCGCGGCCTATATAGAGCGCCTGTTGGAGATGCTCTAAGACCATGTCCAGACCTCCAGTGCATCACTCTTCTTTGGATACCAGATCGCCATGGCTTTCCCTCTGTTTCTAATCCTTCACCTCTTTGTCGTTACGGCTTTGTTAAGAGCAGCAGCGACATCGTTCACGCTTTCCCTTAAAGGATCTATGCCATCGACTGAAGGATGAATCGGAGCCCGTCAGCATCTACCGATTGAAGTTCATGAATTTATCTCCTCCATCCATCTGAGATCAGATCCCATCTGCTGTTTTTCTCTCTATCCTTTCTTTTCTACTTCAATTTCGAGTGATTTTATCCTGATTATTTTAACTTAGTGTGCATCTGGCAGAGAATACATGTATATCGATTGTAATGCCTAATATTCTTCAATCGGCCTCTATGTCATATCTGCTGGATTTTTTTTCGATAAAGGAGCTTAGCCCCAGCCTCTGCATCAATAGATGCACACGGCTTGCTTTATTAATCTTTAGTCTCAAGTCACCAGATGTTCATCATCACTTATTACAATCATGGAAAGGCTAAGATCGATACATGAATCAACCAACTAAAAATATGGCACTCAGAAAAGCTATGCATTTGCTATTCTATTAAGATGCCGCCACCCAGTAGCCTGGAAAAAGAAGTCCTGAGCAACCTGTAGCATCCGGTTGCATCCAATAACCATATCCTCCCGCTGCTCCACCAGGAGAAGGAAAACCCATTGCTGAATTGAATGAGCAGCTCGCCGGATAACCTGCAAAAAGTTAGTTCCACTTTGTTTGTTAAACACCAAATCATTTCGAGTCCGCCAAATAGCCCAACAAATGGCCGATACACCAATACGAATTTTTTGTTTGTCATTTTTGTTCACACCATTAAGCCATCTACCAAACATATTAGTAATATTAGCTGACGGTGGAATGTTGTATGAGAGATATATCATACGCCATACTATCTTCGCAAAAGGGCACTGAATAAACAAATGATTAGCGGTTTCAGTAGAATCACAAAAACAACATTTTTGACATCCTTTCCACTTCCGTTTAGCTAAATTGTCTTTAGTTAACAGTACCTTATTACTCATAAACCACATAAAATTTTTTATTTTCAAAGGGATTTTTAACTTCCATAAATATTTACGAAGATAGGTAGCATGCCCATTCATGTAGTCAAGGTACATAGACTTAACTGAAAAGATACCCGATTCAGAAAGCTTCCAAATGAACTTATCAGGTTCCGATGTTAAGTCAATAGTAATAAGTCTTTGACACAAGTGTAACCATTGTATCCACTTGGTTTCATTTAAACCTCTTCTAAATGTTATATTAATAGGAACAGTTGCAAGCACGGTGGACACTAGTACATTCTTGTGTTGAACAATGTTATAAAGAGCCGGATATTGATGAGACAAAGGAGTATCTCTCATCCATACATCCTCCCAAAACCTAACAGAAGTTCCATCCCCCACTTTGAAAGAACCTCTCTTGAAGAAGTCATTTTTAACATGCATAAGACCCTTCCAGAAAGGTGAATCAGTCGGCTTAACCTCTACTTGTGCCAATGTTTTATTTTTAAGATATTTATTGCATAAGAGCTGCTGCCACATACCCTCCTCAGATAAAAGTTTAAACAGCCATTTGCTCAACAAACATTTATTTTTCAATTCCAAAACCTCAATTCCTAACCCACCTTGATCCTTCGGTCTGCACAATATATTCCATTTAGACAGTCTATATTTCTTTTTATGTTCATCTGATTGCCAAAAAAAGTTCGATCTATAAAAGTCTAGCCTTTTCCTAACCCCAACTGGTATTTCCAAGAAAGAAAGCATAAACATCGGAAGGCTAGTAAGGACCGCATTAATAAGAACCAGCCTATCTCCATAAGACAGCATTTTACTCCTCCAACACCCCAATTTAGACGCAAAGCGGTTTTCAATAGGATGCCACTCCGCATTCCTCAGTGTCCTATGATGCACCGGTGATGGGGATACGCCCATGGGGGGGGGGGGTCGCCAGTCCCACTCGTCATGAAGATGGGGGCCCGGGCGGGTCGCCAGTCGCCCGGGCGACTGGGCCCTAAGGTGACTGGGCTGCGATCTCGAGAGGGGAACCTGTGCGGCTGGATAAGAAGATTACTTGCAAGAGGGTTAGCGAATCCCGGATTGGTAGCAACAGATACGATTCGGAGTTATCTCCATGTAACCCTAGATCGGGGGTGCCTATATAAACCCCCGACCTTAAACCCTAGAGGGACGTCAAGAGAAATCCGATCTCCCCTTGTAAGCTCCTGGCATAGCCTCGGCTGAGCCCCCCATTGTAATTCTCCACCGAGCAATAAAGATCTAGCGGGACGTAGGCCTTTTACTCTCCGGAGGGGCTGAACCTGGGTAAAACCCTTGCGTCTCTTGCACCTCGACCCGTAGATGGCGATGTTCCCTTCCCCTCGCATCAACGAAGTGCTACCCCCTGTAGCATCTGCCGTGGTCACATCCACGACAGTGGCGCCCACCGTGGGGCATGGGACATCAAGCCTCCGAGCTACGGCGAGGCCCTACTCACCGGTGCGGCGGTCGGTTGCGTCCGGCAGGATGATCGCCACCGGCAATTTCTTCCACATCCAGCCAAGCACCTACCGGCCCGCCTCGTCGCCCCTCAAGCACGCCTGGATGGTGCCGATCGGCTCCATCAACCTCTTCGTCGGGCTCGCCGGCGTCAGCGACCCCGCTGAGCCTCGCCCCGATCGGGCGCACGACCCCTACGCGCCGGGACAGCCCCTCACTGCCACTCGCCCGGTCACCGGCGAGGTGTACGTAGAGGCAGAGACGGCCCTGGAAGATGAGGCCGAGTCGGCGGTCGCAGCACCGACCGCCAACTCCATTGTTGCTTCAACGGTCGCCGACTCCGCTGACGTCGTCCCAACCACCGACTCCGCCGACGACGTCCCAACCATTGACTCCGTCATCGCCACGATCGACACCGACTTCTCCGACATCATCGCTATAACATCAATCGCCGAGTCCACCGCTGCGCCCCCGACTGCCCGCTCTGCTGCCGCGGCGTCGGACAAGGATTCTATCTCCTTGGTCTCCCACCCAAGTGACTTCGAAGGTGGCTTCGAGGACGACTCCATCCTTTCCCTCTTCGGCAGCGACTCCGAGTCCGACTCCGTCGAGGCCCCACGCTACCGCTACCCGACCACAGTCTTCATGGCAGGGGGCGGGGAGGAGCTCCCAGTCGACGCCTTCACCACCCCCCTCCCTGCAACCGCCACCGCAACGGAGATCGAGGCCCACCGGGCGGCCCTCGAAGAGCAGAGGAAAAAAGAGCTCGCCGAAAGGCAGAAGTTTCGTCTCGAGCAAGACGAAGTGAGAGCTGTATCCCACTATCGTCAGCAGCGAAACCGCCGGCGCATGGAGCGTGCCCGCGCAAACGACTTCCCCAGCGCGCGCCTTAACTTCGACGACCCAGACGGAGAAATCCGGGTCGCCCGAATCCAAAACCCTGACATCCCGGAAGGAAGTCGGGCTGCCGCCGACAGAGCGGCACGCGGAGCACCACCGCCACCCCCACCGCCACCTCCCGAAGTTCCTCAAGCAGAAGTTGACGCCAACGGCCTACCGTTGCATTCGTCTCCAGCTGACAACGTCGCGGCTGCTCAGGCCGTCCTCGCAAGAATCCCTGAAACGGGAGATGGAGCAATCCTCGTCCAGCATGCCAAGGCCTTGGTCGCCAAGGCGTTGGAGCAACAGCACGCCGCAGCCGACTCGCAAGGGCGACTCTATTCGCGCACATCCGCCAGTCGCGCAGCGTCGTCGGACGCGGCAAACCGCGCAGTCGTCAACGCCAACAACGGTCCGCCGCCAGCGCCGCACGCGGCCCACTCGACTAACAACCGAATCGAGCCGCGCCCTGCGCGGGTGATGATCGCCACCAATGGACAGCCGGTCGACGCCCGAACCCACATCGTCAACGACCAAGAATGGCGGGCGCGTACACGTTTGAACGACCGCCACGCCGATGAAGCCCCGCGCCAGAGCGCGTTCACTCGAATCGGCCCCGCTTGCTTCGGGCCAATGATCAGAGGCGAACCGTATCCTGTGGGGTTCAAAGGACCCCGTGACATCGAGAAGTACGACACACATATCGACCCCACGGTCTGGATCGACTCGTACGCCATGGCAATGGGGATCCAAGGCCACACCGAGCTACTCGCTGCGCGCTACCTACCCCTCATGATGGACGGCGTCAATCGCCACTGGTTCAACACCCTCACCGCCAACAGCATTGACTCTTGGGAAGAAGCTCGCGCCGCATTCATCCAACACTTCGCCAGCGCTTACACACGTGCCACAACAATAGAAGACCTGGATCGCTGCGTCCAAGGCCCGCGCGAGTCGACCCGCCGGTGGGTACAGCGCTGGCAGGATATGTGGACGACCTCCAGCGGCATCAGCACGGACACAGCAATCTATTGCTTCCGACGCTGCTGCCGGTATGAACCACTAAGCGCCAAGCTCCGTCGCGTCAGCAGGGATAATATCTCAATCTCCGAGCTCTTCGACATCGCCCTCCGCTACGCCGACGAAGACCCTACAGTCGACTCGGATGACGAGTACGGTCAACGACGCAATCGCCGCCCCACGCACGCGGAGCCCCGGCGTGGCGACTATCGTTTTGCCGGCCGATCCAACAGCGGCAAGCGCCGTGGAGAGGGAGGACACAACGAGCTGGTCGCCACCACCGACTACGAGCAGCGCGAGCCAAAGTCGTTCCGGCGTGACCCTCGCGCACCACGGGAAGATCGGCCCCAGCCCAAGCGCTTCGACGCCTGCAGCCTCCTAGATGCACCATGCATCTATCACAGCAAGGAGGGCAAGCCCGCCAATCATACGACGGGAAATTGCTACTCCCTGAAGCAAATAGAAAGGGCCCGCCGCGCCAAGGAAAGCAACGGCGGTGATCAGCACAAGGATCGCGCAAAAGACCAGGACCAGCACAAGGGGGAAGGATTCGGTCGCAGCGCCGGCTCGCTCCACACCTTCACTGGGGTCGGCGACCGGCGGGACAGGAAGGTCCTCGCAAGGGCAGTGGCGGTGCACGCAGTCATACTTTCTGACGTGCCCCGGTGGCTTAACTGGTCCGAGCAAAGCATCACATGGAGCCGTGAAGATCACGCCCCCAGAATCGAGTACCCCGGGCGAGTGGCACTAGTCGTCAGGCCCAAGGTCGCCGACTACTGGCTACCAAAAACCCTGATGGATGGGGGAAGCTCCATCAACATTATGTACTACGAAACCTTCCAGCGGCTCGGTCTACCAGACTCACGCCTCGAGAACACCAAGGTTACGTTCCACGGCATCGTCCCTGGGCGGAAGGCCTTCCCGATTGGCAAGGTGACGTTGCCAGTCACCTTCGGCACGCCCGTGAACTACCGCACCGAGCGGATAACGTTCGAGGTGGTAAACTTCCGCAGCTCCTACCACTGTGTACTCGGTCGACAGGCGTTCGCCCGCTTCATGGCGACCCCCCATTACGCATACAACATGATGAAGATGCCAGGGCCTCGAGGCGTCATCACCGTCCACGGGGATCCGGAGATGGCACTGGAATGCGAGGACGTCAGCGCCAAGCTCGCCGACGCCGTCATCGCTGACGAACAAGACAACTCCGCCGAACTCGCCAAGTACCCAGTGGATCGCAACGACCCCGCCATCCTGGAGAAGCCAACCGAGCTCGACTCGCCCGCATCAACCTTCAAGCCTGCAACAGGCACTCGCCAAGTAGATCTTGTAGAAAACGATCCGAGTAGGCAAGTTACCATTGGGACGGGCCTGTCCGCCCAATAGGAAAGCGCGCTCATCAAGTTCCTCCGTGAGAATCGAGATATCTTCGCATGGAAACCGTCCGACATGCCTGGTGTCCCGAGAGAACTTGCTGAGCACAAATTACACGTCGATCCCTCCGCGCGACCCGCTAGACAAGCAATGCGCCCTGTAGGAGAAGAACGGCGACGCGCAATCGCCGAAGAAGTAAACCGGCTACTCGCCGCCGGTTTTATCATCGAAATCAAACACCCCAAATGGCTGGCAAACCCAGTCTTGGTGCTAAAGAAAAACAAGACGTGGCGAATGTGTATCGACTACACAAGCCTCAACAGCGCATGCCCCAAGGACCCATTCGTCCTACCGCGAATCGACCAAATTATCGATGCGGTCGCCGGGTCCGAGTCGCTATGCTTCCTTGATGCGTACTCCGGGTACAATCAAATAAAAATGGCCAAGGAAGACCAAGGAAAGACAGCATTCATCACGCCCATGGGCGCCTACTGCTACACGTCCATGACCTTCGGCCTCAAGAACGCCGGGGCAACGTACCAGCGGTGCATGAACAGCTGCCTGGAAAGCCAGATCGGCCGCAATGTGCATGTCTACATCGACGACGTAGTGGTCAAATCGACCCACCAGGCCGACCTCATCAATGACCTCGCCGAAACGTTCGCCAACTTACGGCGGTACAAGATCAAGCTCAACCCTCTGAAGTGCACCTTTGGGGTTCCATCCGGACAACTGCTAGGCTACGTTGTCTCCAAGCGAGGCATTGAGCCCAACCTGGAGAAGACATTGGCGGTCATGCGCACCAAGCAGCCGACCTGCTTAGTCGACGCGCAGAAACTCGCCGGCCGAGTCGCCGCCCTCAGTCGCTTCATACCCCGGCTCGGCGACAAGGCCATGCCACTCTACCGCCTGCTCAAGAAGTCAGAATCATTCAGGTGGACAGACGAGGCGCGGCGGGCCTTGGAAGAACTCCGGCACGCTCTGTCGAATGCCCCTATCCTTGCGGCCCCGCTGCCAGCAGAGACTATGCTCCTGTATGTCGCCGCGTCGAACCACGCCATAAGCGCGGTCATGGTCGTCGAACGGAAGGAAGAAGGGAGGGAGCAACTGGTACAACGCCCGGTCTACTACATCAGCGAAGCTCTAATCGAATCCAAGCAGCGGTACCCGCACTACCAAAAGCTGGTATACGCAGTCCTCAGGGCCCAGAGGCGACTGGCCCCTTACTTCCACGAGCATCCCATCAAGGTAGTCGCATCAACGCCACTCGCCGACATAATCCGCAACCGCGACGCAACTGGCCGGATCGCCAAGTGGGCAGTCGAGCTCGGCGTTCACAACATCACCTACGAGTCACGCCATGCCATCAAATCTCAGGCACTCGCCGACTTCCTCGCCGACTGGGAAGAGGCCCAGCAGCCAAGCTCCCCCGCGGACCTTAAACACTGGACACTGCACTTCGACGGTTCTAAAAACCTCGAAGGGGCAGGCGCGGGAGTCGTCCTCACATCACCAAAGGGCGACACAGTGAAGTACGTCTTGCAGCTCAGATTCGAGCCCTGCACCAACAACATGGCCGAGTACGAGGCGCTCCTACATGGTATGCGAGTCGCAAAAGAGATGGGCGCAACGCGGTTGCGCTGCCTCGGCGATTCCGACCTAGTCGCCAGCCAGACCTCCGGCACCTGTGACGCCACCGACGCCAATATGATCGCATACAAGCGCGCCGTCGACCAAGCCGGCGCTAGCTTCGCCGGCCACATCGTCGAAGGGGTCGACAGGCGCAAGAATGAAGAGGCCGATGCGCTGGCCAGAATCGGGTCCAAGCGACTCCAACCCCCTCCGGGCGTCGTCCTGGATATCCTCAGCCACCCCTCGGTGAGCGCACCCCGCGAGCTGGACATCGCCGAGCCACCCGCTCCCGACTCCACCTTAGTCGCACTCACCGCCGACAGCATCGACTGGACCGAGCCATATATAAGCTACCTCGAGCGCCAAACACTGCCGATGGACGAAGCCAAAGCACGAGCCATCGTGCGCAGGTGCAAGGCCTTCACCATCATCAACAACGAATTATACAAGCGCAGTGTCTCAGGAGTATTCCAACGGTGCGTCGCCACCGCAGAAGGGCGTAACATTCTGCGCGACATCCACGCAGGGGACTGCGGCCACCACGCAGGCGCGCGTTCAATCGTCGCCAAGGCCTTCCGTCACGGCTTCTACTGGCCGACAGCCCACGAGGATGCGGTCGCGCTCGTCCGTTCGTGCGCCGGGTGCCAAAAGTACGCAAGCCAGTCGCACATGCCAGGGTCGGCATTGAAAACCATTCCCCTCACCTGGCCCTTCGCCGTCTGGGGCATGGACATGGTGGGGAAGTTCAAAACGGCCCCCGGCGGATATACTCACCTCCTGGTTGCGGTGGACAAGTTCACCAAATGGGTAGAAGCAAAGCCCATAAAGAAGTGCGACGGGAAGACGGCCACAAAGTTCCTACGCGAGCTTATCTATCGATATGGCTACCCGCACAGCATCATAACTGACAACGGCACCAACTTCGCCAAAGGGGAGATGGCTGACTTCTGTGAGGAGAAGGGCATCCGACTCGACCTCGCTTCAGTCGCCCACCCCGAGTCGAACGGCCAAGCAGAAAGAGCAAACCAGAGCATCCTTCACGGACTCAAACCACGCCTGGTCGTGCCACTAGAGCGCGCAACCGGCTGTTGGGCAGAAGAGCTCTCGTCAGTACTGTGGGGTATCCGCACAACGCCAAACAGGTCGACTGGCTTCACGCCCTTCTTCCTGGTGTACGGCGCCGAAGCCGTTATGCCTACGGACATCGCCTACGACTCACCTCGGGTCGCCAACTACGCCGAGGCAGACAACGAGCGAGCTCGCCAGGATGATATCGATCTCCTCGACGAGGCCAGAGACCTCGCACTCTCCAGAACCGCCATCTACCAGCAGGATCTCCGTCGCTACCATAGTCGCCGCGTCCGGAGTCGCTCCTTCCAAATCGGCGACCTAGTGCTCCGGCTAATCCAGGACAGGAAAGGCATGCACAAGCTGTCCCCGCCCTGGGAAGGACCATTCGCCGTCAGCCGCGTACTCGGCAACGACTCCTACTACCTCATCGACGTCCGCAAGGACGACAAAGGCGAACCGCTTGATGTCTACGTTCCCCCTCCTTTCCTGTAGACAGTGTTGGGCCTCCAAGTGCAGAGGTTTGTAGAACAGCAGCAAGTTTCCCTTAAGTGGATCACCCAAGGTTTATCGAACTCAGGGAGGAAGAGGTCAAAGATATCCCTCTCATGCAACCCTGCAACCACAAAGCAAGAAGTCTCTTGTGTCCCCAACACACCAAATAGGTGCACTAGTTCGGCGAAGAGATAGTGAAATACAGGTGGTATGAATATGTATGAGCAGTAGCAACTGTGCCAGAAAATAGCTTGCTGGCGTGTGGTTGATGGTGGTAGTATTGCAGCAGTAGTAACACAGTAAAACAGTAAACAAGCAGTAGTAACTCAGCAGTATTTAGGAACAAGGCCTAGGGAATAGACTTTCACTAGTGGACACTCTCAACATTGATCACATAACGAGAATAGATAAATGCATACTCTACACTTTTGTTGGATGATGAACACATTGCGTAGGATTACACGAACCCTCAATGCCGGAGTTAACAAGCTCCACAATAATGCTCATATTTTAGTAACCTTTAGTGTAAGATAGATCAAAAGACTAAACCAAGTACTAGCATAGCATGCACACTTTGTCACCTTCATGCATATGTAGGAGGAATAGATCACATCAATATTATCATAGCAATAGTTAACTTCGCAATCTACAAGAGATCATGATCATAGCATAAACCAAGTACTAACATGGTGCACGCATTGTCACCTTTGCACACATGCGGGAGGAATAAAACTACTTTAATAACACATCACTAGAGTAGCACATAGATAAATTGTGATACGATGCACATTGCAATCATAAAGAGATATAAATAAGCACTTCACTACGCTCTTCAACAGTGAATAAGTACTTCGTGAAATATAGCCTAAGAGACCCACACGGTGCACCCACTGTCACCTTTACACACGTGGGACAAGGAGTCTCCGGAGATCACATAAGTAAAACCCACTTGACTAGCATAATGACATCTAGATTACAAGCATCATCATATGAATCTCAATCATGTAAGGCAGCTCATGAGATTATTGTATTGAACTACATAGGAGAGAGATGAACCACATAGCTACCGGTACAGCCCCGAGCCTCGATGGAGAACTACTCCCTCCTCATGGGAGCAGCAGCGGTGATGAAGATGGCGGTGGAGATGGCAGCGGTGTCGATGGAGAAGCCTTCGGGGGCACTTCCCCGCTCCGGCGGGGTGCGGGAACGGAGACTCCTGTCCCCCGGATCTTGGCTTCGCGATGGCGGCGGCTGCGGAACTTTTCTCGTATCGTGGCTTCCTCCGTAAGGGTTTTCGATGCGGGGGCTTTATATAGGCGAAGAGGCGGCGCGGGAGGGTCAACGAGGCGACGAGACCATAGGGTGGCGCGGCCGGGGCACGGGCCGCGCCACCATGTCATCTGGGCCCACCGGGGCCCCCTCTCGCCGGCTCTCGGGTGTTCGGATGCTTCCGGGCAAAATAGGAACACAGGCGTTGATTTCGTCCAATTCCGAGAATATTTCGTTACTAGGATTTACGAAACCAAAAACAGCGAGAAAACGAGAAGCGGCACTTCGGCATCTTGTTAATAGGTTAGTTCCAGAAAACGCACAAATATGACATAAAGTGTGCATAAAACATGTAGATATCATCAATAAAGTAGCATGGAACATAAGAAATTATCGATACGTCGGAGACGTATCAGCATCCCCAAGCTTAGTTACTGCTCGTCCCGAAGCGAGGTAAAACGATAACACGGATAATTTCTTAAGTGACATGCCATCATAAACTTGATCATACTATTTGTAAACATATGTAATGAATGCAGCGATCAAAACAATGGTAATGACATGAGTAAACAAGCTGAATCATAAAGCAAAGACTTTTCATGAATAGTACTTCAAGACAAGCATCAATAAGTCTTGCATAAGAGTTAACTCATAAAGCAATAAATCAAAGTAAAGGTATTGAAGCAACACAAAGGAAGATTAAGTTTCAGCGGTTGCTTTCAACTTATAACATGTATATCTCATGGATATTGTCAACATAAAGTAATATAACAAGTGCAATATGCAAGTATGTAGGAATCAATGCACGAGTTCACACAAGTGTTTGCTTCTTAGGTGGAGGGAGATAGGTAAGCTGACTCAACAATAAAAGTAAAAGAATGGTCCTTCAAAGAGGAAAGCATCGATTGCTATATTTGTGCTAGAGCTTTTATTTTGAAAACATAAAGAGAGCATAAAAATAAAGTTTTGAGAGGTGTTTGTTGTTGTCAACGAATGGTAGCGGGTACTCTAACCCCCTTGCCAGACAAACCTTCAAAGAGCGGCTCCCATTTTATTTTATTTTTGAGTGGCACTCCTTCCAACCTTTCTTTCACAAACCATGGCTAACCGAATCCTCGGGTGCACTGCCAACAATCTCATACCATGAAGGAGTGCCTTTTTATTTTAGTTTTATTATGATGACACTCCTCCCCACCTTTGCTTTCTCAAGCCATGGCTAACCGAATCCTTCGGGTGCCAGTCCAACAATCACATACCATGGAGGAGTGTCTATTTTTGTTAATTAATTTGGGACTCGGGAATCCCATTGCCGGCTCTTTTTGCAAAATTATTGGATAAGCGGATGAAGCCACTAGTCCATTGGTGAAAGTTGCCCAACAAGATTGAAAGATAAACACCACATACTTCCTCATGAGCTATAAAACATTGACACAAATCAGAGGTGATAAATTTTGAATGGTTTAAAGGTAGCACTCAAGCAATTTACTTTGGAATGGCGGAAAAATACCATGTAGTAGGTAGGTATGGTGGACACAAATGGCATAGTAGTTGGCTCAAGGATTTTGGATGCATGAGAAGTATTCCCTCTCGATACAAGGTTTAGGCTAGCAAGGTTATTTGAAGCAAACTCAAGGATGAACCGGTGCAGCAAAACTCACATAAAAGACATATTGTAAACATTATAAGACTCTACACCGTCTTCCTTGTTGTTCAAAACTCAATACTAGATATTATCTAGACCTTAGAGAGACCAATTATGCAAACCAAATTTTAGCAAGGCTCTATGTATTTCTTCATTAATGGGTGCAAAGTATATGATGCAAGAGCTTAAACATGAGCACAACAATTGCCAAGTATCACATTATCCAAGACATTTTACCAATTACTACATGTAGCATTTTCCAATTCCAACCATATAACAATTTAACGAAGAGGAAACTTCGCCATGAATATTATGAGCTAAGAACACATGTGTTCATACGAACCAGCGGAGCGTGTCTCTCTCCCACACAAGGATGAACTTATTCAGAGAACTAAGATAACAAAACAAAAACAAGAATAAAAGCACACAGACGCTCCAAGTAAAATACATAGGATGTGACGGAATAAAAATATAGTTTCACTAGAAGAAACCTGATAAGTTGTCGATGAAGAAGGGGATGCCTTGGGCATCCCCAAGCTTAGATGCTTGAGTCTTCTTAAAATTTGCAGGGATGAACCACGGGGCATCCCCAAGCTTAGACCTTTCACTCTTCTCGATCACATTATATCACCCTCTTCTATTGACCCTTGAAAACTTCCTTCACACCAAACTTCAAGAAAACTCATTAGAGGGTTAGTGCATAATCAAAAATTCACATGTTCAGAGGTGACACAATCATTCTTAACACTTCTGGACATTGCACAAAACTTCTGAAAGTTAATGGAACAAAGAAACTCATTCAACTTAACAAAAGCGGCAATGCGAAATAAAAGGCAGAATCTGTCAAAAACAGAACAGTCCGTAAAGACGAATTTAAAGCTGGCACCAGACTTGCTCAAATGGAAAAACTCAAAACTAATGAAAGTTGCGTACATATCTGAGGATCACGCTCGTAAATTGGCAGATTTTTTCGAATTTTCTGCAGAGAAATAGGCCCAGATTCGTGACAGACAGCAATGCTGTTTCTGCGCAGCGATCCCAAATATAACATCAACTTTAACATAGAAACTTTACTTGGCACAAAAACATGATAAGGAGAGGTTGCTACAGTAGTAAACAACTTCCAAGACTCAACAAAACAAAAATTGCTGTAGTAAAATAAACACATGGGTTATCTCCCAAGAAGTTCTTTCTTTATAGCCATTAAGATGGGCTCAGCAGTTTTAATGATGATGCTCTCATAAGAAATAGTATTTGAAGCAAAAGAGAGCATCAAGAGGCAAATTCAAAACATGTTTAAGCCTAACATGCTTCCTATGCAGAGGAATCTTGTACATAAATGAATTCATGAAGAACAAAGTGACAAGCATAAAAGGATAGAACAAGTGTAGCTTCAAAAATTTCAGCACATAGAGAGGTGTTTTAGTAACATGAAAATTTTTACAACCATATTTTCCTCTCTCATAATAACTTTCAGTAGCATCATGAGCAAACTCAACAATATAACTATCACATAAAACATTCTTATCATGAGTCTCATGCATAAAATAATTACTACTCCCAACATAAGCATACTCATTCTTATTAATTGTAGTGGGAGCAAATTCAACAAAGTAGCTATCAAATATAGGAGGTATATTGTAATCATAATCAAATTTATCCTCCATAACAGGTGGTAACAAAAGACTACTATCATTATAATCATCGTAAATGGGAGGCAAAGTATCATCAAAGTAAATTTTCTCCTCAATGCTTGGGGGACTAAAAATATCATGCTCATCAAAGCCGGCTTCCCCAAGCTTAGAATTTTCCATAGCATTAGCAACAATGGTGTTCAAAGCATTCATAGTAATAACATTCCCATTAGCATGCATATAAAGTTCCATGGGTTTCTTAATTCTTTCTTCAAACACATCATGTCCTAATTCAAGATAAAGTTCATAAAGATCTCTCATATTTTTGTTGTTTTCCATTATGCCTAACTAGTGTAAACAAGAAACCAAATGTCGCAATTGCGGAGTCTAAAGGAAATAGCTTCGAGCACACACAATGGCGCGAGAAATAGCTTAGTACCCGGAACCGAAGTATGAGTGCCTTTTACCTTTCCTCCCGGCAACGGCGCCGGAAAAGTGCTTGATGTCTACGTTCCCCCTCCTTTCCTGTAGACGGTGTTGGGCCTCCAAGTGCAGAGGTTTGTAGAACAGCGACAAGTTTCCCTTAAGTGGATCACCCAAGGTTTATCGAACTCGGGGAGGAAGAGGTCAAAGATATCCCTCTCATGCAACCCTGCAACCACAAAGCAAGAAGTCTCTTGTGTCCCCAACACACCAAATAGGTGCACTAGTTCGGCGAAGAGATAGTGAAATACGGGTGGTATGAATATGTATGAGCGGTAGCAATGGTGCCGGAAAATAGCTTGGCTGGCGTGTGGTTGATGGTGGTAGTATTGCGGCGGTAGTAACACGGTAAAACGATGTAAACAAGCGGTAGTAACTCAGCAGTATTTAGGAACAAGGCCTAGGGAATAGACTTTCACTAGTGGACACTCTCAACATTGATCACATAACGAGAATAGATAAATGCATACTCTACACTTTTGTTGGATGATGAACACATTGCGTAGGATTACACGAACCCTCAATGCCGGAGTTAACAAGCTCCACAATAATGCTCATATTTTAGTAACCTTTAGTGTAAGATAGATCAAAAGACTAAACCAAGTACTAGCATAGCATGCACACTTGTCACCTTCATGCATATGTAGGAGGAATAGATCACATCAATATTATCATAGCAATAGTTAACTTCGCAATCTACAAGAGATCATGATCATAGCATAAACCAAGTACTAACATGGTGCACGCACTGTCACCTTTGCACACATGCAGGAGGAATAAAACTACTTTAATAACACATCACTAGAGAAGCACATAGATAAATTGTGATACGATGCACATTGCAATCATAAAGAGATATAAATAAGCACTTCACTACGCTCTTCAACGGTGAATAAGTACTTCGTGAAATATAGCCTAAGAGACCCACACGGTGCACACCTTTGTCACCTTTACACACGTGGGACAAGGAGTCTCCGGAGATCACATAAGTAAAACCCACTTGACTAGCATAATGACATCTAGATTACAAGCATCATCATATGAATCTCAATCATGTAAGGCAGCTCATGAGATTATTGTATTGAACTACATAGGAGAGAGATGAACCACATAGCTACCGGTACAGCCACGAGCCTCGATGGAGAACTACTCCCTCCTCATGGGAGCGACGGCGGTGATGAAGATGGCGGTGGAGATGGCAGCGGTGTCGATGGAGAAGCCTTCGGGGGCACTTCCCCGCTCCGGCGAGGTGCGGGAACAGAGACTCTGTCCCCCGGATCTTGGCTTCGCGATGGCGGCGGCTGCGGAACTTTTCTCGTATCGTGGCTTCCTCCGTAGGGGTTTTCGATGCGGGGGCTTTATATAGGCGAAGAGGCGGCGCGGGAGGGTCAACGAGGCGACGAGACCATAGGGTGGCGCGGCCGGGGCACCGGGCCGCGCCACCATGTCATCTGGGCCCACCGGGGCCCCCTCTGCGGCTCTCGGGTGTTACCGGATGCTTCGGGCAAAATAGGAACACAGGCGTTGATTTCGTCCAATTCCGAGAATATTTCGTTACTAGGATTTACTGAAACCAAAAACAGCAGAAAACGGGAGCGGCACTTCGGCATCTTGTTAATAGGTTAGTTCCAGAAAACGCACAAATATGACATAAAGTGTGCATAAAACATGTAGATATCATCAATAAAGTAGCATGGAACATAAGAAATTATCGATACGTCGGAGACGTATCACCGCTCACCAGAGAAGTGGAGCGCCCCTGGAACGTCAACCTCCTCCGACGGTTTTACACCTAAGGGAAAAATGTAGCCCGCAAAAAAGCAGAGATTAATAAAAATCGCCGACCGCATTGATCTCCAATTCCGACCGCCTCTCCTTCACCAGTTACATATCTCCATCTCTCATCTTGGTACATACCGGCCCAGTCGCCGCGACAAGCGACTCGGTACTGAGAGACCTCCGGTCGCCGCTGCTGGAAGAGCGAAGTCCACGATCGACCAAGTAGCCGGGCTAACAAGGGCATGGCGGGGCGACCGGACGCAACACCAGGTCCGGCCATCCACCACCCCTTACGCCATCGGATGAAAACGGCGACTGGAACCCACAGCAGGGCCGCACGCTCGGCCAGCCTCCACGGGCCTCGGCGACCGCCTCGTGCTACGCTATACAGCACACTAACGCCCTCCTCTACCTTAGGCTGGCAACTTGCGCGGCTAAGTACTTCGACTAGGGACCCCGCAAAACGGACCCGCGGCTCGCCAAGGAAAACACGCCCGCAATGACCCCCTTTGGAGTCGCCTAGCGACTGGCTCACCGAGCCACGACGAGCGGCGCGCTATATACAAACAGCGCAAACTTCAACTCGCCGCTACTCCACCCATGAGGCCGCTATTCGCACTACAACGACTACGTACTGCGACTGGGGACGCCCAGCTCGAAAAGGAAAACAGTCAAGTCGATAGCCTTCATCGGGGTCGCAAGGCGACTGGCCCAAAGGCCATGGGTAGTCGGAACAAACTCCAAAGCATCGCCGCCACGAAATAACATAATACCAAGTGCAACCACTGAATCATAGTTAAGCAAAAGTCATCACTTTATTTACAACTAACACCCGCTCGCGGGCATTCAAGCTACTTCTTACACAGGGACTCAGAAACCTACGAAGATGGCCCCGGAGCCCCTTCTACTACAGGTTCGGCGCCGTCATCGCCGTGACGAAACTTCGGCGTGTACAGAACGACCGGGTAAGTAGACAATGAGCCGGCTGCCGCAGCATGGAAGAGACGCTCCGCAGGGTAGTCCACTGGGCCCGGCTCCTTCTCCGCGTCCCCAGGCGCCGCCTGGCTGGAGATGTGAGTCTCCAAGTCCGCAGTCGCCAGTACCCGGTCGGCAAAGGGACGCACCGCATCCATCAAGCGCAGCACCTCGGCAACGTCGAACTCGCCAGTCTCCGAGGGGAAGCCAGCGGTGACCTCCTCCACGTCGAACCCCTCGGAGTAGTGCGCCAGCACCATGCTCAGAGCCATGGTAATGCCAACACGGCAGGAGGACCGGCGAAGCCAGTCGACAACGGCCGGAATATTGGACACGGCCCTGAAGACAGACGGCGTGTCCCGCGGAATCACCTCCCGCGGACTCAGGTACTGGAGCGCCGCCAATATCTCCCCCGCACAGGCGATGATGCGCGTGGTCGCAGTCGACAAGCATTCCCGTGGAGTCGCCGTCTCCACGAAGTCGCACGTACCTACAACCACCAACACAAGGACAAGGAAAAAAATAAGAGCTCGCCTCCAAAAAACGACTCGCCACGCTCGGGGACTGGTTCCCCGAAGCCGACTCGCCATGCCCGGGGACTGGCTCCCCGAAGCCGACTCGCCATGCTCGGGGTCTGGCTCCTCGAAGCCGATTCGCCATGCTCGGAGACTGGCCCCCGAAACCGGCTCGCCAAGCCCGGGGACTGGCCCCCGAAGCTGACTCGCCATGCTCGGGGACTGGCTCCCCGAAGCCGACTCGCCACACTCGGGGACTGGCCCCCAAAGCCGACTCGCCATGCTCGGGGACTGGCCCCCGAAGCCGACTCGCCACGATCAGAGACTCGAGTCCACAAAAAAGACAGCAAGCGCGAAGACAAGAACTTACCAAGAATCTGCCGCGACATCTCTCTGACGAAGGCCTCGAAGCTGGTCTTCTCGGCCTGCACCGCCAGAACGATGCCTTCGGACGCCTCCTTTTCCGCAGCTAGCTCCTTGGCGTGCTGCTGCTTCAAGACCGCAACCTCCTCCCGAAGAGATGCGGCAGCCCCGCGTGCGGAGTCCCGCGCAGTAGTTACGGCATCAAGCTTTCCCTGGTACTCGGCGATGACATCTTCCAGCTCCCGGCCCTTCTTCTCCAGGACCTTCGTCAAGTTCACCACCTCCGCTGCTGCCTTTTTCCGGGCCTCTTCGGCCTGCTGCGCCCGGAAATCGGCTTCACGATATAAAGATTCCTTGACGAATCCTTCCCGAGCCTCGGCAAGAGCCTTTGCCTGCGCCTCTGCTACAGGGAAAAGAAGACGGTGAGAACAAAGGACCATCAACACCGAATGAGGAAGGCAAGCGGGCAGGACTTACTGCCCAGAGCAATCAGCTTCCGGTTCTTCTGCGCCGCCTCTTCGACGAGCACAGTCAGTCGCTTGACCTCCGCCTGCGAAAATCCGAAACAGTGCCAAAGTTAACAAAAAAATATAGACGGACAGAGAGGAGACTCGACTCGCCCTTTCAGACCAAGTCGACCCTCGGGGACTGGGGGTGACTAGACTACGCTCACCACGTGTGCTTCACCAAGCGCCGTGTGGAGCTCGGTGAAAGTCAAGGAAGAAGGCGGCGGATGCCGCGACTCCGTCGCTCCTTCCGCTTGCATCACCGCCTCAGTCGTCGGTGCCTCGCCCGCCCGCGCGTCGGCACCACTGGGCGGGGCTCGATCCCTAGCGGCCTTAGACCGGCGCTCCTTCAGCGGCCCCGACAGGCAGCCCTCCTCAACGATATTCTCTTCGACCTCGGGCGCTCTCTGCCCCTCGGTCGACCCAATGACAGTCGACTCCTCCTCCACCACGGGTGGAACGATGTCCGGTCCCGTCGCCGCGCTCGCCATGCCCCCGCGAGCCATGCTGGGCAGAGGAAAGGCTTCGGCGGTGGGCTCGGCGCGGCGGGCGCTTGCCTTCTCGGCTTGGCTCGCGGTGGCAGGTCCTTCCGGAGCCGACCCTGTGCCCCCGAGGTCAGAAGGCGCCGCTTTCTTCTCCGCGGCCTTCTTCTTCGCCTCAGCCGCCCTTGTGGCCGCTACCCCAGTCGCGGCCGGCTTCACCAAGGTCTTCTTCTTGGACCTACAAGGAGGCGAGATGAACCGACGCCCGATTCTGACCTCGGGGAGAACAAGTCCGACAGGAAGTCCTTACCTCACCGTGGGGATTGCCTTCACGCCGGGCCCGGCCCGAGCCCCCGCGTCGATCGCGGCCTTCAAGGGGCGTTGAAGCCTCATAGTACCCTCTAGAAGAGTGGGGCGCAGTCGCTTCGACAGCGGCTCGACCCCTTCCTTCGGAAGCTCCGCCTCGCCCTCCGGACGGGAAGTCGCTTCCTCTTCGGCCGCATCCTGGGACGAGGATGAACCCTAATCTCGGGGGCAGCCCTTTATATCGCCCGCACTCGCTCCGATCAAGGATGGAATCCGTTCGTTAACTCGCCCCGGAATCGCCGCTCGTAATCAATGGTCGAGATTTGCTCCGGTTCTGGCTGAATGGCTGTTAAACTAGCCGTTAGCAGTCACGTCAGGCCCAACGGTCAACAACATGCAAACGGTTCATGCCTCGGTCAACGTGAAATCTAGCCGTTGGTCCCTCCGCGTGTCTCCATGGTAAAAGGTGGCTGGCAGACGCCGACTGGCAGACGACGACTGGCGGACGCCGACTGTCATACGCCGATTGGCTAACCAAACCATGGCGATTGAAGACTGGCGCCGAGCTCGTGGTTCTATCTTCAGAGCCCGGTGGCGACTCATCTTGATCCATCACTGCGCTTTTCCAAGGCTTGCTCCAGATCCACACTTCATCACCACCGCGCTCGGGGACTACTGATGGGGATACGCCCATGGGGGGGGGGTCGCCAGTCCCACTCGTCATGAAGATGGGGGCCCGGGCGGGTCGCCAGTCGCCCGGGCGACTGGGCCCTAAGGTGACTGGGCTGCGATCTCGAGAGGGGAACCTGTGCGGCTGGATAAGAAGATTACTTGCAAGAGGGTTAGCGAATCCCGGATTGGTAGCAACAGATACGATTCGGAGTTATCTCCATGTAACCCTAGATCGGGGGTGCCTATATAAACCCCCGACCTTAAACCCTAGAGGGACGTCAAGAGAAATCCGATCTCCCCTTGTAAGCTCCTGGCATAGCCTCCGGCTGAGCCCCCCCATTGTAATTCTCCACTGAGCAATAAAGATCTAGCAGGACGTAGGCCTTTTACTCTCCGGAGGGGCTGAACCTGGGTAAAACCCTTGCGTCTCTTGCACCTCGACCCGTAGATGGCGATGTTCCCTTCCCCTCGCATCAACGAAGTGCTACCCCCCGTAGCATCTGCCGTGGTCACATCCACGACAACCGGAATTCCCAAGTATTTTATCGGTAAGGATCCAGACTCGCACCCAAAAATATGTCGATACTGGTCCTCCATATCCTTAGCCTTACTGAAACAGAAAATTTCACTTTTATGAAAATTAATCTTTAATCCCGATAGTTGTTCAAAAATACATAATATTAATTTCATATTAACCGCCTTTGCAATATCATGTTCCAAAAAGAGAATAGTATCATCTGCGTACTGTAAAATGGAGATACCCCCATCAATTAAATGGGGCAACAAACTCCCCACTTTACCCTCCTCCTTAGCCCTAGCAATAAGAATTGCTAACATATCCGCGACAATGTTAAAAAGAATTGGCGATAAAGGATCTCCCTGTCGTAAGCCTTTCCTAGTTTGGAAGTTATGTCCTATGACATCATTAACTCTGATACCAACACTCCCCCTGCACAAATTGCTTAATTCTATCGCACCAAATAGGATCAAACCCCTTCATACGTAAAACTTGCTGTAAAAAAGGCCATTTTACCTTGTCATATGCTTTTTCGAAATCAATTTTGAACAGCACCCCATCAAGTTTCTTCCTATGTAATTCATGTATCGTTTCGTGGAGAACAACTACTCCCTCTAGGATATGTCTACCGGGGATAAAAGCCGTCTGTGTCGGTCTAATCACTTTTTGTGCTACCTGAGAAATCCTATTTGTTGCCACTTTAGTAAAAAATTTGAAACTCACATTAAGCAGACAAATCGGCCTATACTGCTGTATCTGAGTCGCATTCTCCTTTTTAGGCAGCAGCGTAATCACTCCAAAATTCAGTTTATATAAAGGCAACTCTCCTCTCTGAAAACTCTCAAAAAGAGCCATTAAATCAAATTTAATAACACCCCAAAATTGTTGATAGAATTCAGCAGGAAACCCGTCTGGTCCAGGTGATTTATTATGTTCTATTTGAAAAATCGCGTCATGAATCTCCTCCATTGAGAAGTTCGCAATTAACGCAATATTCTCATCAGCCGACAATTGCGGAATATCAGCGGTCCTCCCCTCATCCAAAGACACCGAACTAGGATCAGGATTACCAAATAATTTTTTATAGTACTCCGAAATATACACCCGCAGATTATCATCTCCAACAATAGTCCCCTCCTCTTGCTCAAGTTGATATATCTTCTTTTTCCTATGCTTACCATTCGTTATTAAGTGGAAATATCTAGTATTATCACCCCCTTCCTGAATATATTTTACTTTGGCCCTTTGCGCCCACTTAATTTCTTCTTCTCGTCTGAGTTTATTCAAATTTTCATTAGCGTGTTTTAGCTCATTGCGCTCGCCAGAAGACAACGGCACCGTTTCAGCTTTAATATCAAAAATATCAATAATATTCAAAAGTCTTTCCTTCTCCCTCTTGTACTGTCCACTTAAATTTTTAGCCCAACCCCTTAAAAATCTGCGTAAGTGCCTAATCTTATTTTGCCAAGTTTGAATTGGCGTTTTCCCAAGAGGCCCTGCCGCCCACTCCTTAGCAACTATATCGTAAAACCCCTCGTGCTCAAACCAAGCTAACTCAAACGAGAAACGCGGCTTATTACCCAAATGTGATTGAATCCCTGCATCAATCAAAAGCGGGGTGTGATCAGATCCAGAGCGAGACAAGGCTCTGACCGTGACCAAAGGGAATTTTTGCTCCCATTCAACACTTGCTAACACCCTATCCAGTTTTTCATATGTAGGAGTTTCTCGTCTACTAGCCCATGTAAATTGGCGTCCAAACATCGCAATTTCTCTTAAATTTAGATTCTCAATAATCGCATTAAAAATAAAAGGCCACCGAGGGTTAAAGTTAGCATTACTTTTATCCTCAGGTTTTCTCAAAATGTTGAAATCCCCAGCCAATAATATCGGTATAGTTTCAGATTCACATGTCCTAACAAGTTCTGCAAGAAACTCATGTTTATTTTTATCCTGTGCCGCCCCATATACAGGCACAAATAACCATTGGAACCCATCCTTTTTTGAAGTAATAGACAGCTTAACACAGTAGTCTCCACTGTCTACCCTATTAACCAGCAAAGTAGCCGTATTAATTCCAACCAAAATGCCCCCCGATCTCCCAATCGGCGGCAAACAAAACCACGTGAACTCCTTTCCGGCTGCTAAATCTCTAAGGAAAGGTACCGCAAAATTAGATCTTCCAGTCTCAAGCAAAGCTATGAAATCCAGGTCATACTCCCTAATAGATTCTTTTACAAACAAGTGTTTTCCCGGATCTTTAAACCCCTCACTATTCCAAGTAATACCCCTAAGATTAGTCATTGATATTTGGTATTTTTAACTCTAACCCGGTTACTCCTCCTCACCGTGTTGTTATCAAGAATTTTTTTCTTACGACCCTTTCTCTCTCTAGGAGCAATGAAAGTTTCATCCTCCAAATATTCCCCCCTTCCAAGTCAAGACACAAATCAGAAGCATGAGTAACCACCAAACAAGACGCGGTATCATTCATCAAGCTATCCGATTTTTTAAGTATAGTTATATTTCTTTCAATTTCAACATCTTTTATTAATCTAGCCGAAGCAACACACTCAGAATGAGAATTACCCAAAGAGACTCCCAACAAAAAGGCATTATCAACTATATGATCATCTGTAAACGAGGTAATAGAAGTAGGTTTCTTAGGAGGCGTACCTAGCACAGGTATCTCCACATGCTGTTTTGCTATCTTCATCGCCCTCTCCATCTGTGTTGCATCAGAGTTGAGCTGAGCGCTCAGTCTACCACTCGACCGAACACCACGCACATCCTATTCACGAATCCCTCCAAACGCAATTACTTGTTGGGGAGTATGCATACCCACCGTATTGACTCCCTCTCTTGCGGCCACTTTAGCATTTCCGACCAAACCCAAAGTCTGTTGAAATGAAGAGGGTGATTGAAAAGTTTCCTTAAAATTTGTTTCACAACCAGAGTCAGGCGGAGAAAGAGGCACCTTATTCGGAAAAGACGACGCTGCGGTATTTGTAGACGCTACCGTGCAAGCTGGGCTCCCATGCACATTGGGCCGCCCCACTGCAGCGTCTACCCCTGCCCCTGAGCGAGGCAAACTCGCTGGGCCAGAACCGCCCGGACGCAGCAGAACGGCCGAGCCAAAGCCAGACGCAGCAGCTCCAGGCCGCAGACCATACCGCCGCGGCGAGACCACCTCTGCATGTGTCGTAGCGCGTGCAGCATGTACCGCCAACGCAGGCCGGCTCGACGTCCGCGCAGACTGATCAGCAGGTACAGCCGGAGAAGCAGCCGGCTGCACAGCACATTGCCGCGTCTGATCCACCTCCACATGCGTTGGAGAATGTGCAGCATGCACACCCGACGTAGGCGTGATCGACGACCGTTCGGATCCACCCCTCACGGCGCTGCAAACAGGTTCAGCAGCCAATGTCAGAGAGGTAACACAGGGGACCAAAGTCGGCATACACTCGCCAGTTTTGTCCGCAACAGAGCTGAAAGAATATAGTAGTTTCTTAGGATTTAAGCATCGTTCAAAAGCAAAATCATACACAGTATCATACCTTACTGTAGAAAAATTCATTCCCAAAGTGCTAGCAGAATTATTAGGTGGCAACACAGAGCCACCTTTCACTCCCTTATCCTCCTCATTTCCTACTACATTTTTAGTTCTTTTAGCCTCCCTATCCGAATCAACTCCTTTATCTTGATCTTCTTTCCTAGGATCATCATCTCCTCCATCCCTAGGAGCTTCAGACATAGTGACATCTGTAGCAGCAGGCTGTGTCACCCCCTCAACCTCAAATCGAAGCCTAAAAAATTCATGTTTAATCTTGAGATCCCAAGTCTCAGGAATAAGAGTAATGTCCAGACAAGTGATGAACATTCGGAGCACATTATGTTGGCGAGTGAACCCAATATCAATTTCTTTTGTTTTGCCGAACACATCGCCTAAAGCCCAAAGAGAGAGGTAATCATCTAATGCCACTGGTGGTAAACCATAAACCCTTAGCCAAACATCCTCCGGCGCCCATACTGGCTCAATCTCCTTCTTCCAAAAATCAAACGACAAAATAATGGTAGAATTAGGGACATGGAACCTCCCAAAGTGTTGCACTCTCACCAGCTCATTCTTACTTGGGAAGTTAACCTTGAAAACATTTTCCTCTGTCTGCTGCACCTCCCACTGGTAGCTAAGGTCTGGCACTATCCATTGCAAATGTGTAATCACCTGTTCCAAAGAAAGAGATCCACCAGACACTTCAACTCTACCCAACCGAGTATTCTCCACACGTGGTCTAACTGAAGATGAAAGAGGTAGTTCCCAGAAAGCCAAATCAGGGTGCCCAAGCCCATACATAGCTATTCGAGGACGAGGAGCCTTATGTAAAGGACAATCCTTGGTAGCATGATCTGGTTTCTGACAACAATCACATAAAATCACCTGACAGTCATTGAGAAAATGCCCATGCTTGCGGCATCTAAAACAGCTGGGTCCCTTCTTCTTGTTTGCCGCCACAAATTCTGCCTCCGACATCCCATCCTGATATATCACTTGGTCCTTGGACCCTATCCCCGCCACTGCCATAAGAACCTCTTCCGGCCGCTGACTTGGTGCTGCAGCCTGTTGAGTTGGTAGTGCAACCGGCTGATAAACCTGTGGCGGTCTAGAGATACCCGGCTGTCTAACAAGAGGAACAGCCGGTTGGTCCGCGCCACTCCTGTTCGCTGTTTGTGTGTCCGCAGACACCAATTCTGGCCGGCCAGCAATCTGCCTGGCAAATGCCTCCGCCGCCTCGGAGACGAGACGCTGTTGTGCTTCAGTAAGGCCGGGAAGAGAAGCGGCATACCCGCTGCTCATAGACCTGGAGTTGGAGCTTGAGTTTGAAGCAAAACGACGAGAGTTGTAGTTGTTGTTATACCCGGCATTACGGCGGCCATCGTTGTAATTATTGAAGCTATGGTGATGTCTGCGATCACCACCGAAGTTCTGCCTTCCTTGACCCGCTCGGAAGACCCCATCACGGAAGACATTGGCCAGATTACCGTCGCCATCGCCGGTCTCTCCTCCATGACCCGCAGTACCGCTTGGTCCTCCCTCAAAAAAAGTGCCACCGCGCCCACCCCCAAAGCCGTCCTGCCAGCCCGAACCACGACCACCTCCCGGCGGCCTACCCCGACCAGGGTTTCCTCCACCACGATTCGCCATGAGATCTGAGCGTGGGCGAGGCGGCTGAGATGGGACAGACCCCGTGGATGATGAATTGGAACCAAAACCTAACCGGTACCGCAGACCCCTTGCAAACTGAGGTATACGAACGACTGCCCCATGGATCTGTGTATTACGATGGCCCATACGACCAACGTGCATACAATGTTCATTATCATATGTATCTGCAGAGCCCAATTGGCCCATAGGTGCGCATTTTGAATTTTTATCAGGAGAAACGGATCGTTGACTGGTAGATCGACCAGATCTCGCCGGAGGCCATACGCCTCGACGTTGCCGGGCACGGTTTGATTTTTTTCTCCGCTGCACCATTACCCACTCAGACGCATCAAAAGAATCGAGCAAGAATGTAGACGGAGAGAGAACAGGTGACTGAATCCGAACCTTCCTCTCCATTACAGTGAACTTCGGACATGGTAAAACAGAACTTCCATTAGATTCTGGCGTACCTGGTATAAGTTGGATCGCCGCTGCTCGTTGTCGAAGTTTTTTCTGCTCCCTCCGGCGAAGTGCCGATACCGTCGAGGACGGCAGAGAACACGGCTCCTCGTCTGGCGTCCTGCAGTACGCCGAAATTGCGTCGAGGGAGATCTCCATCTGCGAAACCTGGACGTCATCGGCGTCAGATCCGCCACCGGAGCCATCATCTGAATCTTGGCCGGAGTCGTCCCCAGGGGAGAGCGACCAGAATCGCCCTCTGGTCGCCCCCAATGGTTCTCCGGAAAACGCGGACATCACATCTCCCCTGTAGTAGTCAGTTAGACGATAGCTGGACCAGCGTAGCAGAAAGACCATCACTTCAACTGGATGTGCTTAATCCAAATACAGGATGTGCATATATCAAGGGCAAACTGGATCTGGCTAAGAACTGCGATCTTTTTGTGACCCCTCATTTACATGTTTGCAATTAAGACACCTGACTCTGGTACGTATGTCTTCTTGAGGTTATAAATTGAGGAGCATCTTATACGTTGAGGAACAGATTGGCAGTTTACTTCAACTTCTTTACAGGGACGAGCAATAGCAAACCTCCCTCCTTACAATACGAACTGATCAATAGATGTAAGTGTAGTATTATTTATCATACCCCTCTTATTTATTCTGTGGTTTCCTGTTTTTTTCTCCTTTGCATGTGCGTTCTATTGTTGGATCATGCTTATCCTGAACTTATTATATTTTGTACAAATTTATTACACCTCATCCTCATGCCAAGAACTAAGCCAACTTGATTAGCAATAATACATGATTATTTCCCGATTGCAGGATCTTGCTGTCGCCTCCATACAAAGCGCTAATCCATGTATATTTGTCATTTTTTTTCCTAAACATGCAAGAAGTCACGTGGTCTTATAGAGGTTCAGTTTTTATTTTGTTTCAGTCATTCCTATGTAACCATTACCCTGCCTAGCCGACAGCCTACATGTGGTGATTATGCAATGCAGCAACGACTTTTTAGAAGCTTATGGTGTCAAATTTGATGTAATCTTCTCGCAATCATCAGCATGAAATTTAAATGTACACTGCAGTTCTCGTAGATGCAACAGTGTTGATTCACATTATAGTCTACCTTATGTCAGTTTCAATGTAAATCAAGTTGTAATCTTTTTCAAGCAATTGAACTGTACATGTAGATATTTTAAAGCACCTGAATGAACTATAGAAGTATGTGCTGCAGGTTAGTTTGATGATATTGGAAATGAGAGGATGCTCTACTTTTCTTTGTGCAATCAGTACCAATGTAAGTTTTGATGTGATCTTCTCGCAATCATCTGAATGAAATATAAATGTACGCTGCAGTTCTCGTAGATTCATCAGTGTTGATTCACATTATAGTCTACCTTATATGAGTTTCAATGTAAATCATGTTGTAATCTTTTTCAAGTAATTGAACTGTACATGTAATTCTTTTTTTGAAGCACCTGAATGAACTATAGAAGTATATGCTGCAGTTTCACGAATCTAAAATAGTTTCACGATGAATGGCATGTTTCGGAATAGTAGAGGTCTTAGAGACTTGGCTAAGCATTCTCACATTGCTGCTTCTTGTAGAGATTATGAATTAGATTTCATTGTTATATCGGAGACGGGTAGGCGGAATTTCTCACAGAGTTTCCTCGACCGATTATGTGGCGGGATTAACTTTCAGTGGTATTCTCACCCGCCTCGTGGTAGGTCAGGGAGCATTTTACTTGGCGTCCGCATAGATACCATGACTATCTTGGCTAGTTCCGATGAGAGTACCACATTAAACTCGACATTCAGAACAAAGCCGACGGCTTTATTTGGAGTCTGGTTGCTATGTATGGTGCCGCCCAAGACACTTTTAAGGCTGACTTTTTACGTGAGTTGGTAAATCTTGCAAAAGATAATCCACATCCGATTTTGATCGGAGGGGATTTTAATTTGCTGAGATTTCTTCACGAGAAAAGTAAAGACTTTTTTGATGGACATTGGCCTTTCTTGTTTAATGCTTTCATTGATAGCCTAGACTTGAGAGAGGTGTTTATGTCTGGTCGACAATTTACTTGGGCCAACAGCTTGCCTGAACCCACATATGAAAAACTAGATCGCCGTGTTGATGGATACCGAGTGGGAAGATAAATAACTTATGGTGTCGGTCCGTGCACTAGAACATATTGAAAAATTGTCTGACCATGCTCCTATCATCCTAACTACTGGTAATCCCCAACCTGTTTGTAAACGGCCGTTCAAGTTTGAACTTGGTTGGTTACATCGAGAGGGGTTCCATGAGATGGTTAAGACGGTTTGGGAGAGACCAGTTGGGGGCAGCACTCCAATTTTGAGATGGAATAATAAGATGCGTGCTATGCGCAAACATCTCTCTGGTTGGGCTGCCCACATACAACCGGTATTTAAAAAAAAGAGAAGGCTCGCTTATCATCTGTGATTGATGAGCTCGAGGCTTTAGCGGAGGTAAGACCGCTGTCTCCGCAAGAGATTGAACTTAAGAATCAGTCCAATGCGCAGATAGCGAGTCTTCTCCGAGAAGAGGAACTCAAATGGTATCAGCGTTCCAAAGCCCAATTTATATTGGAAGGATATTCGAATACGCGATACTTTCATGGCGTAGCCAATGGAAGACATCGGAAAAAACGTATTCAATCTCTTGTACAAGATGAAGGTGAAGGACATGAGCAACTCAAATCTTACATTACGAATTATTATAAAGGTCTGTTTGGTCCTCCGGAGGAAAGTGGATTTTCTTTAAACGAGGACTTAACGGATGACATACCCCAAGTATCTATGGAAGAAAATGGTCTTCTAACTGCACCCTATTGAGAGGAAGAGGTTCAGAAGGCAATTTTCCAAATAGAATGTAATAAAACACCGGGTCCAGATGGTTTCCCAGCTGAGTTTTACCGAACTTTTTGGGATACTATTAAACATGATCTTCTAGCTCTGTTTAGTGCTTTGCACATGGGGCAACTAGAACTATTTCGTCTAAATTTTGGTGGAGTAATTTTGTTACCAAAAGTTAATGAGGCAGAAAGGATTCAACAATATAGATCTATTTGCCTTTTAAACATAAGTTTCAAGATTTTCACGAAAGTGGCCACCATTAGACTTAATACGGTCGCAGATCATCTTATTCGTCCATCACAGACCGCTTTCATGCAAGGAAGAAATATCCTGGATGGGGTGGCGGTTTTGCATGAGACAGTACATGAAATTCATACTTACATGGGGTTAGTTTGAAATTAGATTTTGAAAGGGCGTATGATAAGGTCAAATGGTCTTTCCTTCAGCATACTCTCAGGATGAAAGTTTTTTCTCCTGAGTGGCGTGCTCTTATCAATGATTTTGTGTATGGAGGAAGTGTGGCAATCCAGGTTAATGATGACACCGGACACTATTTCCAGACACGAAAAGGGTTACGCCAGGGGGATCCGTTGTCACCAATGTTGTTTAACATTGTAGCGGATATATGCTGGCTATCATGATAGAGCGGGCCAATTCCGAAGGGCAGATTGAAGGGGTGATTCCACATCTGGTTGATGGTGGTTTATCTATCCTTCAATATGCCGATGACCCAATTCTTTTTATGGATCATGATCTCGAAAAATCTCGTAACCTCAAATTAATTTTGGCGGCTTTTGAGCAATTATTGGGATTACAAATCAATTTCCATAAAAGTGAATTGTTTTGTTTCGGTGATGCCCAAAACGATACGACTCTATATGCGGAGCTGTTCGGTTGCGGGCAAGGCCAGTTCCCTATTCTCTATTTGGGTATACCGATTTATTATCGAAGACTCACAATTACTGAATGGAAAATTGTGGAAGAAAGACTACAAAAACACCTTAGTAGTTGGAAAGGTAAGTTGTTGTCCCTGGGAGGAAGACTAGCTAATATTCATTAATTCTGTACTAACTAATATGGTACTGTATATGTTATCATTCTTCCTCGTACCAAAAGGAATTCTGCATAAACTCGATTATTATTGATCCAGATTCTTTTGGCAAGGGGACAGTGAGAAAAAGAAATATCGACTGATTAAATGGAGTATAGTTTGTAGTCCCAAAGATCAAGGAGGGCTTGGAGTTCATGACCTAGAAGTCAAGAATTCAGCCCTACTAGGTAAATGGCTGTTTAAGCTTCTTACCGAGGATGGGATTTGGCGAACTATTCTCATGAGAAAGTATATGAGCTCGAAGACGTTATCCCAAGTGGTTTGGAAACCGGGGGATTCACACTTCTGGGCTGGTCTCATGGCGACAAAGAATGTCTTCTTCCGCCATGGTACTTTTTCGATTAAGAACGGAGCACAGATATGGTTCTGGGAGGACATTTGGCTAGACAATGCACCCTTAAGTAAACAGTATCCTACATTCACTACAAGAAAAGTTCTGATAGACAACGTCCCAAAATCGTCAACTAAGGGGCACCTTAATTTCCAAGAGATTCCCTAGAGGCCTCGCTGCCACCGGCCGGTAGGACAAAAGATGTTGTACGTAAGTTTCTCATTTCGAGTACGTATGACTATATATAGGAAACATGCCTACATGATTAATGATCTTGATGTCTCCGTCTTAATGCTATTTCAATCCTATCAATTGCCCAAACCGTAATTTGTTCACCCAACACTTGTTATTGGAGAGTTACCACTAGTGTAGACAGTCAGAACCCCCGGTCCATCTCTCATCATCATATACTGTTCAAGCATGACATTGGAAGTAGTATCAACTATTTTCTCGGTGCCATTGCTCTAATATTGCTATTAATGCTGCTGTCGTTACATGTTACTACTCGCTCTCATATCACTCGCTACTTTCACATCACCCTCGTTACTAGTGCTTTTCTGTGTGCAAATATGAATTGACAACTCAGGTTGTTAAGGCTTATAAGTATTCTTTACCTCCTTTGTGTCGAATCAATAAATTTGGGTTTTACTTCCTCGAAGACCGTTGCGATCCCCTA